>NW_020799123.1:3923689-3961849 GCF_003259725.1 Athene cunicularia
GGGGGGGGGGGGGGGGGGGAACAGGACACACAGGAATTTTCATTATTAAGCAAAGGAAAGCTAGCAGAACAAGAAAATCTAATTAACATCTCTTTATTATAAGTGCTGCACCTGAATGCAAATTCAGACTGTTATCATAAATGGTTCAACTAAGAATGCAATGGAGTTTTGACAACAATATTTTTTTTCAAGAATAATTAGTACAAGTACTTCCAAGAAGATATAAAGAACAACAGGTACAAACTGACTCGACCGAGTCCATTACAAGCTGTCCACGTTAGTTACACACCATTAGTCAAAAATAAATGCAACAAGCTCACTTAAGGCAGAAAAAAAGACTAGTTCCCTATCTGTACCTCCCCTCCTATGCCTCAATATTTTATTTATTATTTTTTAATGTAAAAGCATTATTCTTAATCTTTCAAAGGAATTCTGGCTATCATTATTTAAAATATTTTTAAATACTCTGATTTTTTTATTGAACTACCATTTTAACCAGACTCCAATGACAAGACTTTAACATGCTGCTGTATAATTCAATTTTATTTTTTTTATTGTTACAGTATCAGTATCCAACTCAAACAACAAAAAAAGCTTTGCAAAAACCTCAAAAATAAAAAGCTACTTCTCTACACATTCCTTTTTCATTAGGCTATGGCATATTTAATAAGTTGTTAATTTTAAGAAAAAGCTTGATTGTTTTTTCTACTTACAGAGCAGCTTTGCATTTTTCAAGGCGCCTTCACAATTACTATTTTAACAAAATTAATATTTCTATGACATCAGAAACAACATTTAATACAATTTACTAGAATTACTATACCTGATGAAACAAGCAGCAATTCTGTAGCTTTGCCTTCGGTTTTCATAATGTGTTGCATGTCATTTTCTATTAAATAATCTCTGATTTAAGAAATGCAAAACATCGCTAACTAAAAATCGCACGGCATGTAATTACCAGCAATTCTTTTCATAAACTTAGTATTTTAAAACTACTAATTCAAACTTATATGTAAAAAGCTTTTTTAAAAAAAAAAAAAATCAAGCTACCTAGTCACTCTTACAATTAGTATTCCTGTAGTTTCGGGTAACACAATAGATACAGTACGTGGTTTTGCAACAGTCATCATTTTGATAATGATGCTTATAGTTCATGATGAAATCATCAGTTTTTAGATCTCTGCCATAACACATCCTATAAAATCATGAGAACTTGACTCTGAGAGTTTCTCACGCCTTCAGAATCAGTGAACATAATGGAACAAGCTGATACAAGCCCTCCTGACTTATCTACTGAGCAAATCATTAGGTTGTATAAAGTATCCACAACCTTAGTTTTTCTGAAGAAAGGAAGACAGATCATTCCCCCATAAATCAATTACTGTCAGGCACTTTTTTTACCTGAATTAATACACTTGTGTGTCTGTGTTAACTATATGCAATATGTAAGGTACTACGCAGCAGAAGAACATGAAATGTGTTTATCAAGCAGAAGATTCTATTAGTCAGATATTGCAGTACTCATTTCTCTTAATTGAATTAGGAAGAGGAAGAAAATTGGTGTGGTTTTATCCTTCGAGAGATTGGCCACTTTTGAGGTATCCATTGAGATTAGGCTGTTAGGAAATGCCATGCCAGTTAAAAGAGGGGGTTGGTCAGTCTCAGAAAGAGCCAAGTCAGCTACCCATGTGCAACCAATCCACTCCACCCTCATTTCACCAAAGCAGGAAATTCCCTCCTCTCTCTCCCCAACCGGCCTGACAGGCTTGCCCCATATCCAGTTGCTGCCAGGACCTGCCTCTTCTCATCCTACCCACCTCCACTTGTCTCTCAACAGCTCCTCCTAGATTTCTACTTTAATCTTCCTAACGAATGTTCCTTCAGTTTTCAAAGAAAACTCCTTCAAGCCAGTAGCAGAGGCAGGTGACTAGCACTGCTGAAAATTAGGCCACTTCGGTGACTATGTTTAGGTGTGGAAGGATGTCAAAGTTTAATGCATGTCTACCTCGTCTGGCATCTAGCATTTTTGTTTTGTTAAAAAAAACCCACAACACACCAGATGTAATATGAGGGCGAATAGAGTTAAAAGAATGTATTGCTTTGTATTTAGTTCTAATGTTACACTAAAGCTAATTTTAAAAACTTTGTGTTACAGTTCCTGCACTACCAGTTGCAGAAGTGTTGTTTTCCGGCACCCCCTTCTTCCCTGAGACACCGCAGGAGTTGGCTTCCTCTCTTCACCTGGGAAGAAGGATTCTAGAAACCTGAAAAACTGGAAACATCAAGAGGCTAAAACTGAGGAAAGCTAACCACAAGAAAGTTTTTATAAAGAACCATTACATTTAATTGTTTAAAGCAGAAAAAAAATGAGTCTCCTCAAAGAACGTAAACCAAAGAAGCCTCATTACATCCCAAGACCACCGGGAAAGCCATTTAAGTACAAGTGCTTTCAGTGCCCCTTTACTTGCAATGAGAAATCCCATCTTTTCAACCATATGAAGTATGGCCTCTGCAAAAACTCAATTACTTTAGTATCAGAGCAGGATCGTGTTATCAAGTGTCCAAAGACCAGTTCCTTGGAGGCCAAACAGATCAATCAGCTTGAATCTACAGTCAAACCAACTTCTTCTAAATCTGTCACAAATGGACTGTCAAATCTCGATTCAAAGCCTCAGTATCCTTTTGCAAAAGATGATGCCAAGGAAAACGTTGAATTACAAAACCAGGCAACAACCACAGCAATGCAAGGACAAAAACCTGCGATTCAGAAGGAATTAACCCCTGCCAGTACTACAACAGAAAGCACTATCAGCATGCAGCCCCTTTTGGACAGCATTGTAAGGCCCTCAGCTTTCGTTCCTGTAGGAGAACACAGAGATAGTAAAGGCCCGGAAACTACTGAAGTGTCTGAAATTATATCACTCTCTAACAAAAGCTCACCTTTCCACGCTAAGTCTGCATTTCATGCACCAAGTCACCCATGGAAAGCAGGTTCTCCTTTCCTCCCAGAGTTTCCGCATAAAGTTGCTCCCACAAAAGGCTTTGGTTCTATTTCACCTTACATGCAACCGATGATTCCTGAGTATTCTCCCCATTTTTATGAGCACAGGCTGGCTATCTACACACCTTACTTGCTTCCAGGTAATTCAGAGTGTGAAAACTCTGCTCTGTCTGTCTATGGCACCCAAGATCAAAGACACTTTCTTCCCCACCCTGGGCCACTTCCAAAACCCATAAATCCATCTGCATATGAACACTATCGATTGTTCCAACAGTATCATTCCACTCCTCCAATACCATATGGATTTTGTAGGCCAACAGATCCTCCATTTTACCGATTTTCACATGTAGCTGGTATTAACAGAGATCAAAATTCTCATCTAATGGAAGAAACTACCTTGCTGTACCCAGCTTCTTTAAGCCCATCCCAACAATACCCTCTAAGTTCACATAAAAAACAAGCAGATTATGAAAAAGAAATTACATTATTGCATGCCAAAAGTAATTCCAAAGATGACCAAAACGAAAGAGAGAATGCGAAAATGAGCCCTCTCGCAGGAAGTGCGGCAACAGGCTCCCCTGGCAGACCCAGCCCAACCAACTTCACTCAGACAAGCCAAGCATGCGAAGGCCTATTTGACCTCTCTAACAAGTCATCTTCTACCTCGTTTGGCAAGTATGAGCAACCAGAAGAAAACTGCACAGCTTTCAGACCTGTGAGAAAAAGCACTGATCAACCAACTCTACTTCAAAGTGTGCAGACACAGCAAGAAAGAGGAGATTCACCTACCAGGTAAAATAACTTTGCAAATTCCTGTCAGATTTACTAGGGACACACAAAGATAGATGGACACACTTCATGCAATGCCCCTAAAATATATTTAAATTTACAGCATCAAGATAATTTGTTCTATATTAACTATGCAAAACACAGCACAACTCAGAGTTCCTATAGTGAGTAGACCACTCATTGTCCTTAAGTCTATGGGGTATTTGCAATACCATTACTATGCATGTGTCTGTGTATTTCAGGAAACTACCTGTATTACAGTGATGTATATGGTGAAAGGGACTTGGGGAAGATAGAGGAGAAACAACAAAATTGTCAGACTTTTAGCTAGATTTTTTTCTCTTCTCCCTGCCCACTTTCTCAGCCACAATTTTAAAGAGCAACTGATTGTGAATTCTTTTTTTTTTTTTTTTCCTTATTTCTTTCAGCATTAACGTCACTGATGAAGATTCACATACACAGAATGAATGCCATAACAATGAAGGCTCACTGTCCAACACAGAGGAAGACACAGGAATAGTTCCCCTTAATCTTTCCAAAAAGGCTGACACAAACACAGGACCTAATCATGAGCATGCATACAAAACCACATCCAAAACCGAAAGTCATAACTTTCTGGAATTACAAGACATGCCTTTGAACCTCTCTGTAAAAGATTCCTGTAACACAGTAAGCCTGAAAACGTCATTCCACAGTCCGTCTCATGATAATGGTACTACTACTTCTCCAAACACTGAAAATGAAACCTCCGGAGCAGATGCAAGTAACCCCAAAAACTCTGTTAACAGTGCCTGTGACAAATCTTTCACAGCTCACCGTAATGAAGCTCAAGACTTAAGAATAATTGACAGCTGTGATGAACAGAAACAAACAGCAGCTGTAGCTCTCTGTCAGTTAGCTGCATACAGCCCGAGCAAAGTTAGAATGGACAATGAAGGGCAGAGTCCTCAGGACAGTAATGCTTCATGTACAGAAGCCACTCTCAGTTCTTCTGATACTCAGGATACTCCGTGCAATCAAAAAGTAAAAGGACAAAAAAGGACAAATCAAAAAGAATCAGCAAAATCACAGCAAAGCAGTAAAAGAGTAAGGCCGAATGATTGTAGCAGAGTCTTCACTTTAAGGAAGAGAACAAGAGTATCTTAATACTTCAATTTCTAATGAGTTTCTGGTCATAGAAGCTAATTACCAGCAACATCATCAAATTTCTACAAACCATCTCTTGGGTTTGGTCCATGACAAAAGACATTCAATCTCTTCCATGTAAATAATGTTCATAATTTTATATTAATATTTTTAAGTAACTGAACTTTCCCTTACATAAGCTCAGATTTTGATGAGTGAATTTTTGCATTCATTACTAAAGCCAAAGAACATTAGATGAATCTTTAAGGGTTTTTGCATTTGTATTAATGTAAAATAACTTTTACAACTTTTCTTAAAAGATGTTTAAGCTCTAGAAACAATACTGTTCAATAACATACTGTCATAGACTTTTTCAGGCTTAATTTCATTGAGTAGGGGGTTTTTTTGTCTTTTTTCTCTGAAAAACTTTTTAGTTCACTGTGCAGTAGTTTAAATAAGTTTACAATTAAACCTGGCTGTTTAGAATTTACTGTAAAACTGTTTTGTGTATGAATGCACTTTGCCATTATGCCATAATGTAAAACAACAGACCAAATTTTGTTACTCAGAGGCACATGCCAGTTTAAACAAACCTTGTATAAGCAAGCTTTTCTTATGTCAGCTAAGAACTAGATTCAAGTTAAAGCAAAGAAAGCTTGCACCAATTTAACAAATGCAGTTTATGTTCACCTTTAACTGAACCACTATGAAAACAATACTGAAAATTTGAAGTTCTAAATAATATAGTTGCCTAATCCTCTGAGGTTAGGCAGACACTGGGCAACCTCCAAACTTCAAGCCTAAAAGGTTATTTATATAATTTATTTCACCTGAGGCAAACCCTCTTGGTGAAGGTCTTATTTCAGTATACATGTATCATTAATTATTTCAGTGTGCTTCTACATACAATCTAAACCTATTTTCTGCTTCTATAACTGTGTATATACACTTGCAATTTTTCAAATAAATCTGTGACCTGTACTTAAAATATATGGAAAGTCATTAATGAACACAAATACATTCACTACACTAGCTGTAATACATACTTTGAAGAAAAATTAGCAAAGAAGTTGCTATCTAAATTTTCAATTTACAAGTAAAATTTGGCATGGAATACCAATCAACTCTAAAAAAGGAGCTTTCAGTGAAGAAAGTTCATTATGCAGATTAATTTATCTGTACTTTAGCTTCATATGAAAAATCTCAGAATTCCCTCTGCCTTAAAGCTGCTGCCCAGCTTACCAAAACTTTTACAAAAGTTTAAATAAAATGAGGCTGTTCTGCTGTATAAATACCCCATGTAAATTTTCAGTGTGCACTATCAGTCTAAGTAAAACAAACCCAGACTAACTATTATTCACTTTAAACTATGGGTATACATTTATCATTGATTCATTATGAGATGAGAGACATTCCCATCTGCTTAAACATTTCTAGAAGCTATAAACTTATGTAAGGAAGCAGAGTTGCATTCAACACGACGTAGATTTCTCAGAATTTTTTTTCCCCAACTTTTTATGCTATGGTGTTTTGAGCTAAGAGCTCAGTCAGTGCATTGTAAGAAGTTTACCATTAAACAGTAAATTCAGGGGTTGTTTCTAAGCCAAGAAACAAAAAAATGAGTAACAACATTGATCTTTAATTTAATCTTTCACGGAGTAAAGTTTTTCCTAGACTGTCAAAAGACAGTATCCATCTGAGTTTGAACAAAGGGAATATGCTTCAAGCTTAGGGATGTATGGTACAAAGTCTGTGATTTTCAAATATGAAATTAGTCTAGTGTTGCCACTGCTGTTTTTTAAACTACATTAAGCTATTTGCCTCACTAATCTCTGGAAGCAGAAAGCTTCATACTTTCCCTTATCCCTAGTTTTTAAAAATCCCTTGTATCTCTTTTATTGTTAATTTGATTTTTTTTTTTAAGACAAAGAAGAACTCTTTGGTGTTTTTCCATACAATTCAGGGATTTATTCCTCACCATCTCTATACAAATATTGCTCACAAAAACAAGCTCCTGTGGTGGTCTACTTCATTCCTCAAATTAAATAAAAACTGGGCTGAAGGGAACCATGAAGGTTAACTACTCAAACAGCTTTCCATACCTTGATTAACTTGAAATCTTTCTAACTCAGTTTCCATAAACAAAATACTGTAGGGCTCCAGATCCTCTAAAATAAGAAAATCAGTCTTAATGCTTATCTAAGTATTCTCTTGCTGCAAATTATACCCGTTACCTGTAGGCTTGTGCTGTCACTGAAAATAGTTGTCAAAAAGTAAAGGTTTTCTTTTAAGAGGAAGAGAATAAGCTACCAGCTTTGTCTTCTCTCAACCAATATCCTTAGTTCTATCAGTCTTACCCTGTGAGTCTTACTTCCTGTTCTCATTATTCCTGATAGCTTTCTTTAAATAATCTTTTAAGTGCGATGTCCTAAGGTGAGTACCCTATGTGTCCTAATTTTAGTATCAAGTGAGATGTAAGGATTACCACACTCTCTTTATCACTTCTTTTTCACCATCTTACTCTACTGAGAGAAATAAAACTGATGACTGACTCTGGTGACCCACATGAACTCTTAAGACCTTTTCTGTATAACACTGCCTAGAAGTGACTCCCTGTATCTTGAACAATGTAGATACTTATTCCTAACTAGGAACACTACTTTGCACTTGTCCTAATTTCTTACATCATTTTGTTAAGGACAATTCAAACATAGGCCTGTCTTTCGAAGTACAAGACAATTCCTCAATATCATTGTGTTAACTTCTCTTCCAACTTCCAGAATTCATTCCTTTGTCTTTCTCTAAATAATTATAATTTCTGCATTAATAATGGATTGGCTAACTTACATAAAGCAAAACTGAGTCAGACATACTTGCAAATTAAACTAGAATATACTGTATTTAGTTTAATTATTTTTTCAAAATAATTTAGATGGAAAACAAGGTCCATTAAAGCAAAAGGAAAAAAAAACCCAAGAACGGCTGATGTTAAGTGTGCCATGACTACACTGCAGCCTAGAACTGCTCAGTGATAATAAAGGTTTGACTCTGATGAAGATATAGCATGATTTTTCATTAGCAGTTATATTATTCACTAACGGTATCCCATTTTATGTCCAGTCTTTCCAAATTCTATCCCTACAAATTCAGGCTATCCTCTTTTACTCATCCTCCACAACATCCTATCTTTCTGCCCTCTGTGTAACACATTCTTGAGTATCAGATAACCAAAGGAGTTGCAGTTTAGTCAAGATAGTCTCCATAGGTTTTTTTACCCATTCTCTTATAGAATGACTGTTGGAATTATCAGCACTGTTTTATTAAGAAACTTTCAATTCCAATAAAATCATTCTTTCTTATGCCTTTCCCAGAAAGATCGTGCTGCCATGATTATGTTCACTCTTTCCCTTTCCCCCTATCTTAGCTTCTGTAGGCCAAGAAAGCTACATTGTACACAATCTGAGAAATTAAAAATCTGCATGTAAGCCTATGTATATTAAAATGACCTTCACAGGCAGCAATGTATTTTCACTGCACCTCTGCAGAATAAGAAGGGTGTGAAGAAAACAACTATCATCCCCATTCTACATATACAAAAACACAACCTAAAAAGTGAAGAGAGGTGGTTTCATAGCACATGTCATAGCACTGGCAGAGCTAGGATTCACTCACATCTTTTGCAGTTCTATACAATATCAAACTTGCATGAAACTTCCAGTTTAGATTTAAAAAAATCTATTACATGAGGATCTCCCGATTCCTTGACAGATGTGTACAGTTCCAGTTTTGTTAGAACTTAGATAGAAGCTTACCTTTGGATGACTTCCCATTCTTAAAGTTGGGAGGTTTTTAACTGTTTCATCTTTTATCATACAAGGGCAAAAGTAATTAGAAAAGGGAAATCAACTGAAGGCTAGCTGCACAAAAATTCTCACATGCAAAACAGATACTATATTGAACATGAACTCTTTTCATGGAGACAGAAGAATAAACTGTATTAAATACTGTATTTTACAATTTCTTCTAGAACAAGTCAACAGATCTTCAGAAAAGATTTAACAATCTAACTTAGTACAGTTTTGAAAATTAGTGTTCAACTTCACTGTTCAGCACAGGAGTATCAGATGAGGTCAAAAGAACCATCTAGCCCAAGATACTGCTGTAAAAGTGCCCAACAGTGCATGTGTACTCCTACATTACGCTTTTGTTTTTTCAACTCTCTAAAAAAAATTGACCAAAATCATAAAACAAAGAACTACTACTTTCACATTGTTATTTCTGTGTACGTTGATACATACAGAACACACAAAGAAACAATTCCTCTGCCCTGTTATTTTTCTTTCTGCCCTGACATTTCAAAAACCATTAAAAATTTAAACAATTCATGTATTAATTATGCAAAATTGGCCTCTGAAATTTAATCAGAAACAAACAGCATAAGCTATTAGCTTTAAAGTGCAAGTTAGTCATCAATTATTTAATATATTCTATTTAAATAATGACACTGACACAATATGGAGACACAGAATTTTTATACAACTGTACAAAGAAACATGGGAGGGAGGAAGAAAGAAGAAATCCCCAAGAAACTAATTTCATTTTGGAAAGAAAAATTTATTAAGTATAAAAAAGGCACACCCAAGACAGTGCTTTTGACAGAAGTACCTTAAATATTGCCATAGGCATATTTTTTACTCTAGAATTCAATACTACCATCATTATTCAGCACACTCACATCAGCAAATTCCAGTCCGTTGCCACACATTCAATCTCTAATACTATAAATTGTTAGTTTATGAACTTACTAACATTCAGCAGCTACAACTCACCATCTGAAATTCGGGAAGGGAGTAACAATCCTCTTCTGCCTAATTCAGCCAGAGCCAGGCATCCACCATGCCATGCATTGTCTGTTTCCTGGAAACTAATTTTAGAACAAAAACAAGTTTTGTTAAGACTGGGCCTCCCTTTTCAGATTTCATTTTTCATGGTGAATTCCTAACATTTTAAAAGACACATAATCCAAACCAGCATGTGTTTATTGTGTTATTAATTGTTAGACTTCTGAAATAGAAAAATGACAAGTTGAACATGTTTTCTTTTCCATTTTGTGCAACATACATACTGCTATAAACATGATCAAGTAAGGGAAAAAATCCATTTATCAATATAAATGTAACCTCAATAAAGAGGTAAAATACCCAAAACTCATCCAGAAAAGGAAAACAACTGTCCAGTATGCTGACAAACGATCCAGATTTACAGAACATACCCAAAATAACTAATGAACTTAGTGCCAAACACGGTTCTTAACTAGCAAAGGAGGTTCAAGTGATAGTTTCCAATAACACATTATACGAGCTTATGCAGTGAGCGAACAGTGGTGTTTATCCACCCTTAAAAAACATAAAACTAAACATAAAACTGAACAGAGCAACCTGCAGTGAACACAGCAAGAAATATCAAAAAATGGTACGCTGGCAGATAAAGGAGTGAAAAGGGGAAAGGTTGCATGCAGCATGACTAAACATGCAAAAGGTTCATTTTGTATTCAATTAGGAGTAAGAATCTAAGAATAAAACATAGACTAGGTCATATCAAAGCTTCGTCTCTCCCAGTCTCTGACATGGACCAATAGCAGACGCTTAGCCAAAGACAAAGCATAAAGGATCAGTCCTTTAATAGCCTCCTCCCAGCTTTGGCAATCACCAGTACAGAGACTTCCCAAGCCAGAGGTTGCAGCCAGAATGTCATATTTAATAACCTCTGATGGGACTCTCTTCCATTAATTTGTATAATCCCTTTTTGAACTCCCTTTACACTTTTGGCTTCCATAACATCCTGTGGCAATGACTTCCACAGTTTAATTATAATTGCGTGAAAACGTACTTCCTGATGCTTCCCAGTTCTCGCATTATGAGAAAAAGTGAAGAGTAAATAATTACTCACTTTCCCTCTTTCTTTCATATTTATGATTTTATATATCTCCATTATATCCCTCTATTTTTTCTTTCCCTTTGGAAGACTCCCCATCAGTTAAATCACTTTTCAGTGATTTCGGTTTTGTTATCTCTTCCTTTCCTAACAACATCTAACATTCCATTTGCCCTTCTTTTTTCTGACAGCTGCTGAGCACTCCACTGACATTTTGACAGAACTATCAGTGACTTCAAGATCTCTTTCCTGAGTAGTAATAAGTGTTTTACAACTAGCTGCATTTTTCCCTAAGTACCTTAGTTTGCATTCATTAGACATTACAGTTCGTATATCATTTACTGGCTTGTTACTTAACTTAGGTTTATATAACATGTTCTTTTCTGTCACCTTTAGTTTTCACTACATTAGCTAGCTTTAAATCATCAATTCATCCTTTTTTTCCGGGATTTTTATGAGTATGTTGGACAGCACAGGGCTCGTACAGACCCTTGCAGGACTGTGCTGATAATCTCACTACTTTTTGAAAAATAATCACTTATTGCTTCCCTGTCTCTTGTCTTTTAATCTATCTCCATATAAGGCATCCTTCCTTCTTATCCCAAGAGATATAACAAAGTACCTCTGATAAGCAACTGATTTTATTTTGTTCACTAGATATATAGTGCAAAGAATATAGAAGATATTCCCTTTGTCCTTGTCTACGTTTGTTCCCAGGTGTTTCTGAAGAAAGCAGGTCACTCAATTACTAGTTAAGATTACTCATCTCTATGACTTGAAAAACAAGGAAAGAAAACACAGTGAGTACAGGTCTTTGAAGCTCCAGGGTTAATTGAGATCAGCAGCACCTCTTAAATTAATCACAGTAACACAGTGGAAGTATTGGCTAAGTAGATACTTTCCTTGCAAGTTTTTAAGACTTAAATCTTTTGGGGTTTTTTTAATGTGTTACCCTTTGAGCTGGTATTTTCGATCTGTACTCAAAAACCACTATGAGAGGATTTTTTTAAACTGAGTACATCTGAGCAACAAACCAAACATTACCAATATTTTTTTTGTCACTAAAGACATTCTTTTTGTTATTAGCTTACTCTAAAACACTGTTAGATCTTAAAGCACAAGTATTCATTGTAGACCTGATGAGCAATTTGATATTAAAAGAAAGCGTATGATACTTGTTTAATAACTTATGTCCTTTACATACTCTACATGGATGTAGAAACAAGTCACTCATCAGTAAATGCAGCAAAAGAACATCTTAGCAGCTATACGTGACCAAATCAAAGTTTCAGCTAGCCCAAAAGCCTCTCTCTGACATGGCCAACAGTACGTGCCTTAGGTATAGTATAAGAACAAGCATATTGCAACACTCTCCAAAACTTCCAAACTCTGGCAGATCACAGACAAGTTTACAGAAAATGGTTTTTGTTCAGGCACATACTCTTAGCATCCACATCCTGCAGCAAGAAGTTTTTACAGTTTAACTACATGCTGTATGAATAATGACCACCCTTTATTTACTCCAAACCTGTCACCTGATATTTTAGTTTGGTTCTAATAACATAGAATCTAGAGGGTAATCATTTCCATGTCATTCATGATTTCATAAATCTTTATTATACTCCATTTATTCTTCCTTCTTCCTAGATGTTTTAGCCACCACTCACATAGAGATTACATCTGATCTCTGATGATCCTCAGAACTCTTTTGAATATAATTTCCAGCTCTACTGTGTTTCTGAAGATGCACCCAATGCCCAAGACATGAGCACACCAGCAATTTTTAAAGCAGAAAGTTAATGAGCATCTTTTTTTGTAAAGTTCAGTCTTTCCACATTACTTTAGAATGGGATCAAGATAAAGGATTAGGAATAATTTCTTTATTGAACACCCTTAGCACATCCATGCCTTAGAAGATTTTGAAATCTGGAACAATTAAGGCAACAAAATTTACAGATTTTTAGACTTGTCTTCCTAACTGCTGTCCTCCTGTTTCATAAGCAGACATGTTTCAGATGCATGTATAGCATAAAATAAGACTTTTACCTAAAACAGTCCAACAGAGACCCAATCACGTCATCTGCTAATTCTTTTGGAAGTCTTCCAGATATTCTACCAATTCTACAGAAGTTAAAAGAAAAAGCATACATGATTCACAGTACTGCATTTGATGAATAAGTCCTATAAAAAAAATCAGTTAATAGAAATTTACAGTAAGATGACTGACTTCATCAGGATGACAAGGCACTACCTTATTACCCTAAAACAACAATCTCAAACTTGAAGCAAAAGCTACCCATTAGTGAACACAGAAATAAATTTTTTTAAGTGGTAGAGGAAAAAAACATTTGGAAAAAATGCTACTTTACACCCTTCAAATCAAGTCTTATCCAGAACAATTATTTACAAACCCATATGAAATTTTTCCTAAAGACTAGCCCAATTTCATATCAGAAAGAGATACAAACATGGACTTATACCCTGAGCTGTGCTAAAGCCTTTTGAAGTAACTGTGAATATTGACAATACACACAAATTATCAATCATGGATTACATCAGACTCTATTTTTATGTTGTTTAGTTTAGTAGTTTAGAATAACCATAAGAAACCTACCCTTTTGCTGCAGACCATCTGACAATAGTGTCTTTGTCTTTCAGTCCAACCAACAATTGCTCTGCAGATAATTTTATTTGAACAAAACAGATTATTCTCATTTAACAACAGAAAGATTTCTTAAAATGTTCAAAATTCATTTTCCTCTTAACATAACTGCCTTTCAGTTTAGCTACAAATCCTGGTATCTAGAGTTCTATTTGCCACACAATTACAACTTCAAATCAAAGAAACAAGATGTCAAAATAGTTTTCTAAAAGAGAAAATTTGGTTTTAAAATTTTAAGTACTGTGGAAGATTCAAAATAAAGGCTGTGGTGCTTTTTGCAGTGGTTTATTGGATTACTCAGTTATAAAAGTCTTCTGATGCAATTTTTGCCTATTTATTTATAGCATATCCGCCAGCAAGCTACCAGAGGACTTGCTGTATGACTCCATACTACTAAAAAAATCCTGTTCCTTTGATACTACCACAGCTTTGAAATTTCAACAATAATTCTTTAGCTTTCATGTAACACAATTTTTTGTTTGGTTTTTCATTATGAATTTTAATTCATCCTTCCATCTGTGAAATGCCCAAGATGTATCTTTCATATTACTAAAGTTAGAAAAATGTATTTCAATAACTCCATCCCCCAGCCCCACAGAAAATGCTACAGTATTGAGTTTCTGCTTGAGATGCTGAAATCGAAATCAATTGACAAAAGTATAGTATATTTTCATCAGTTACATACACTGAAATTTTAGTCTTTCCAATTGTTTACAGTAGCAGATACCCACATGACTTTCTTAGCGCTAAGCAGGTTGTTTTCAGATATATGTTTAATTTGCAGGCATTAGAGTAATTTCTGCCCAGTTTTAACACACCTACAACATTTTCAATCTCTCCTGGAATGTCATATTCCTCTTCATCGTCAGCTTCGTTAGCAGGAACTGTTATAACCTGATTTTGCACAACTGAACCCTGAGCTTGCAGATTGGCAGCCAGAGATCGACAGCCACGCTGGTATCTGCACAAGAAACAGACACAGTTACTTTATTTTTCTGATTAAAGTTCCAGCTGAAATAGGTACATACTGTCATAAAGTCTGCTTGCCAAGTTACTACACCTCCCAGTGTACAGCTCTCCAGGTGTTCAGTGGTTTCTTTAAAGGAAAGAGAAAAGTATCCCATTCTCCTTCCTCCTGACCCAGTTGTCTCTTTTCCAAGGTGAGAAGAGCTAGACTATTTAAATGGTTCCTTTTCATGATCTCCCTCTCCTGTTTCAGTATAACCTACTTTGACTGCTGACAATAAAAAGAGGGAAAATTCCCATGCCCTAAAAACCTCTTCAAAACCTAAAAAAAATAAATTAATACAATCAACTTATTAAAAATTGTTTTTTAAATGTTAAAGCTAGTTTAGTACTTTCTGACCAAGCTGTACTCAGATATTTAGCCCGTGGTGTAGATACATTCTTACAAAAGATATACTTTACATGCTAAACTGACTTTTGCCATTGGGCAAGGTACACTCTCCACCTAAAAAGAATTTTCTATGCCTAAGGACGTTCTCAAAAGTTGGTAAAAGAAATACAATAAAAATAGTCACCAAGGGAGCCTGCAATTTAAAAATATCAGTGCGAGAAATCTAAAAAAGAGTTTGCCCTCTGGCAATAAGTAAAACCAGACACCAAAACCTGACTAATATGCAAAACGAAAAGTGGGATTGCAAACCACTTTTCCCCTGTGAACTTTCTATCAAATCAGGGTAGAACTATGTAATGGAAAAAGTTATGTTCACTCTTATAAAACTGTACTAAAACTACTTCAGTTACAAAGATCACTGTCTTCCCATCTTCACCAAGTTATGCATTATATAGGAAAAAGCTTCTGCTTGGGTAACGTGCAACATCAAAAGTCAAAAGACTTGGCTTGTCCCAGCACTAGTTTACTACACCAAAATTGAAAAAAATATAGGAAACTAAATACAGCAGCAGAAATCTACTTTTTCCAGATACTGCAAATGAAGAATGTGTTCATTCCCAAATACCATGGGGATTTCTTTCTCTTTTAGGGGAGGCTAGGAGGGCAGAAAGCCAGTAGTCACAGGTATGGATTCAGGTATTTCTAAGATTATTGAGTGGTTTTGGACTATTTTTTTTAAACTGTTTCAGCTTTAAACTAACCTCCATTTTGCTACCTTCGGTTTCACAAATGTAAGTCCAAGTCGTTGAACAAGTTTCATCCCTAGTTTGCGAAGAACCATTTGATTACTTTGTGACAGCTTGCAGTTATCAAGACACTCAAGTACAGTAGCAGCTGTAAAAGAAAACAAACATGCTAGAAAAAGTTTTTTAAAAAATAGAAGTAAGCAAATTTTGTAAAGCTTTGGAAGTTATTTAGAAGATTTAGAATTTTAATGGTATTACTGAAATGCAAATGCCTTATTACCTATTTTGTTGTAGCTCTGACACTGGTCATATAGTGGTAATATCCTTCACCTACCAAACAGGAAGGATTGCTTTAAGGATTACTTTTGACTATGAAAATTACAATGAATCTCAATTCTGAGACTATTTATGCCTCTAATTCTCACTGGAAGTAACACGTACAAGTATCTTTTGGGATCTAAGAATTTTCAGTAGTCTAGCAGAACCAGGAGTCAGAAAACTAATTAACTTACTCTGAAGCCAGTTTCTGCATACTAAGAAAGCATTCCCTTTCCTCATTTATTATTTTCAGACAGCACCAACTTAACTCCTCTGGCACAGAAATTTTTATGACAATGAATGTCCATAAACATTTAGACATGAGAAATACTGTGTATGTGTAAACAATCTGCAACAAAACCTTTCATTTAGGTACATCAAAGGTAATAAAGTTACTTGTCCAGCAAAGGAAAAAAACACAGACAAAAGGAGAATCTTGGATTAATGAGTATAAAGTTCCAGAATTCAAAATTTTCAAAGGGAACACATTCCTGTTAAAAATAAAATAGTCCTTTTGCATTTTCAGCCTGAAACAATTAATGAGTGTTTTGAAGGCTGATCATTAGTTAATAGAAACTAACAACTTGGGCTTGGAAGGATCTATCATTCTGACTGTAAGCACTGCAAACAGGGCAACATACTGGCAAAATACTCTGCAACCTCTTACTCCAGTCTCAGAGTTTTCAAAATACTAAGAGATCAAAGACACAAAACAATTCTTTCAAAGTCTGAGAAATTGTAGGGTATAACTTTAAAATCTCCTCAGTTTTTAAAAAGGCTTATGATTTATCCCAACATAGTAAAATATTAATAAACAAATACAAGCAGACAAAAAGGTAAAGCCAGTAATGACTATTACTTCATTACCTTCCAGCAATCTGGATCTTTTTGCAGTTGTAAAAGCTAGAGAGACTAACAGTTTAGGAGGAAGAGACTGCAGAAACATAAACATTCACAGATAGAAAAAAAATAAAACAATATAAGCCTCTTCCAAGTCCTGCCAACTCTTGAATCACTGAAATATCTTCAGACCCATGCAAATGGCTTCAGGACTAGTGCTTATTTTTAAATGAAGTTCTGTGTTACAGAACAGTATCTTCCTTTGACAACTGTGTATTTTTTTTTTCCCTATTTAATCCTCAGATCTGTTATAATCTACAATAATTAAAGATTTTTGATTATTATCTCACATTTTCTTATCCCCAATAGTTTGTGCCTGAGTATTTGCTTCTTAGTTGTAAGCATTCTATCTTTTCTATGGTAAATTAACTCCTTGGTATGCCCCTGATTTTTCTCATATTACCAGACTTGTAGCTACTTAGTATTCTTTCTGTATGCCATAGGCCAAAACATCTAATTTTACCAGCAGGATTAATGTTGTGAGACAAATATCTTCTTTTCATATCAAGTATGACTATTGTGAGTTATACAGTTGCATCTTTTTAAATTACATAATTTTGTAATAATTTTTTAAAATTACATATTTTATCTAGCCTGTTTATTATTCTGCCTATCTGGCAGACTCATTACTCTTTAAGCTTCCATAGTGCTGTCTGCTATTTCTATGTGATTACATTCCTCAATATTTTATGTTTGTTCGTGACCAGCTGTATAGCACATACATCATTCCATTCTGTATGTCTTCACTATCTCATCTTCATCTTTACCCATATCTAAGGCATCTTCTAAGGAAGCATCTGCATCTGAGACTTAGAACTGGAAGAATGAAACCGTTTCCAGCACTAGATCTACTAAGTTTCTTCTCAGACATCAAAATAATTCCATTAAGTACAATCATAAGCATTCTAAAGTAAGTTTACATCATAGCTGGATTCCTGTGAATAGCATAAACCACATTTCTGCTGCTTTGATAAGAACCCCAAAACTGAAAGTTCTTTTGTAGTGTTTTGTAATTAGCCATCATCTTTCCCTACATCTCTCTATTCTCTTTACTCCTGTCAATAAAAAACAAGCTATTATTCTGCAGTCAGTTCTGACCATATTCCAGGATACACCATAAGAAGAATGCAATTCCAACATACAGCTACACTGTTCAGAAACTTCTGCGCTCTCCCTTCGGGTACCTGTCTATCCCTGTTAGCATCCATTATAATCTCTTTTCACTAGAAACTACTTATTTCAACAGCATCACTACATGATTCCAACTGGGTCCTGTACACAGCAGGTTCTTTAAACTTGGGGTTTCTGAAATCCTGTGCTTATGTTAAAACTTGGAAGATTTTCTGCAAAATTTTCAGCTGTAATATGTATAAAACCAGTTCACGTTCTAATGAATTTTTTAAAATATTTTCCATACCTTATAGTTCATACACTCTGTGTTTAGCTCCTGTATTATAGCAACAGCCAATGTGATCACCTGCCAAATTCTTTGATGAGCTGTTCCAACATAACATTCCCCAGTGGAGTCTGCTCCTCCCTCACAATCATCTCTTCTCCCCGCTGCCGACACCCCACCCCCCCCATTTTACATGCTTTATGACTTCCCTGTTGATTTCACTCTTTATAGTACCACTTGTTATCAGCTTAATCTTTCTTTCCATTTTTTTACTGGAATGGTTTTAAAAACAGAAATCAGGATATTACAAACTTACCATATGGTAAACAATCTTCTCTTTTGCCATGTTTGAATAACTGTGCCTACAATTAAAACAGGGAGAACAGACATGAGAATACAGAGATTCTAAAGCACAACAGATCGAGCATATAGTTCTAAACTACTTTTTAATATTCTCGCAATAACCTGTAGTGCTTACTAACTTAAACAGCATAAAAGGAAAATAGTCTCGGGGTGCAGTTTTACTTCTTTATAAGCCAATACATGTCAAGGATACTGTAGCCCAGAGCTCCCCTCCCATCCAAACAATCACAGAGGGAGGCAGCTCAGGGAGCTGAGCTGGCCAAAAACCACTTGAGAATGGGAAAAAAAAATTGGGGGGGGAAGCCATTACTTTTCAGCCAGCTCAGCTCTCTGAACCATCCAGCTTAGTGCTTGGTCACACAAGCTCAGTGAAGGTGCAAACCACAACACCTATCTATCTCTCAAATAGCTCATCTTGCTCTGAACCTCTAAAAAGTGAAGCAGAATTTGTAGAATGTGAATAAAGGCAGAAGAACTAGGGGAACTCTATATTCTGTTTGGAACTTCCTGACACTGAATGTCTCCAAACTTGCTCACGGCTCATGACTTAGATGACCCAGCGCACAGTACACACCGACACTTTGGTCACTGCTAAGAAGCAGGACAGATGGACATGTGTGACCAGCTTAGTTATTAGTAGCAACCACTCACTGACAGACAGGATGCAGTACAGGCTAAACTACTGCTTATTTCACCCTGTTTCTCCAACAGCCTTTTGAGGACTCCATGTTAAACTAAAAAGCAGCTACAGAAGTCTCTGCAAGTCTGCTACAAACATACCTCAAAAAGACAACCCCTAATTCCTGTGCTGAGGGTTTTAAAGAAGCAAAGAGCTTCCAAAATAATTTTATATACAGTAAAATAACCCAGTAAGATTAAACCCCAGCACTACAGTGAGACGAATGGACTATTAACACCTGACAAAACCATGTCACTCATTGAGAGTTTCCTCAGTTCACTTAGTATGCATCAAAACTGTGTTCAGTCACTTATTTTTCCTTGTTTTGTCATTCACCAGAAGAAAAATCTTCCTCAGTAAATATGCCTAGGAGTTAAACAAGAACAGACTTACCTTAAAAATATGTACTTTCTCACACATACCAAACGCACACATGCCTCCCATACTGCAGGTGTGGTTAAGAGCAACAAAGGCAATAAAAACACCTTTAGGCTATGTACCCGCTCTATTTTGTTTTGTTACTAAATTGCATTTTAGGATCCTAAATTAGCACTTCTGATCAGCTCCACTACAAGCTACATAATTTGAGAATATACATTGAATTATTTAAGATTTTTAATTCTTTCACCAGTAACTAGGCAATTGTAAGACATCCTTTAAAAGCTAGATTTCCAATGCAGTAATGCTACAGAACTACTTCAGGCCCAGAAGAACAGCTAGTAACTACCAACTCAAATGGTACAAATACAGCACAGCTTTTATCAGTACACTATATCAGTATCCAAAAAAAAATTAAAAATCCACTAACATAAAATAAAACTCTGCTTATATTAAAAAGCCTTAAGAAAAGATGACACAAAATCTGCAAATCTGTTTTATAATTAACAAATCTAGGGCGCCCCTAAAATTTTTCTGCATCTTTGTTGAAGGATGCAGAAACTCATGTCTTTATCACTTTGTTCCTGTGTTCTGCTTTAAAAACTGATCAGGTGGTTTCTTCACAAGGTTAGCAAGTTTGAGGCAGATGCTAGCCAATACTGCAGCATTTCTGCTGCACCTTATCTTTGCAATTCTTGATGTATAAAAGCCCAGTTCAGAGCAAATACTGTTTTTAAGGCACACACAGGGTGTCTCACGTTGTTAGGATTATGTTCAAGTATATTCAACAAAACACAGTATAATTCCTGAAGCAGTGATAACGTAGAGAAACAGCTTTTTTTATATTGCCTGGGGAATGCTCTTGGACAAATGCATTTGGATGCTTACACTCGCACTTCTCAGCGTTCTGTCTAGGAGCTCCTGAAGAGATGGAACAGAATCCTCAAAACATCTACGCATTTTCACTCTTACGTAGTTCCTCAGTTCCGGCACCTTTCTATGAGTTTCTCTGTGAGTTTTTACATTCTCAAGGCCAACTGGGAATTGAGTTCTGACTCCTCAGGAAAAACATAACTAGAAGGTACCACCTCTAAGCAAGATGTTGGAAGAAATTAACCAACACACATGCAGGAAATGAGAAAACTTCAAATATTGTACAAGAATTTTTTTTAACACTTTTCTTAAAAAAAGTAAGAAAACAGCCTCACACACCTATCAATCAATTTAGAACACTGAATTTGACAGATTCCATTTCACAACCATTTCTATTATTTGCTGAACAAAAAAGTGAAGTATACATTGTTTCCCTACAACAGTTTTACTACATACTTAAATAACAAACTTATTTTCACATCTAATATTCAACACAGAACATTTATTCTCAAGCAAAATTTTGAAAGGATATATAATATACTTTCAGATGTTAAGATTATCACAGCAACTGCTGTAAATCAACTTTAAAATGAATTCAGGGATTCTATTTTATCAGTACAAGTTTTTAGGGGAAGTAAAAATTAAACAAAGAACACCATAGTTACTGTGTTTAAATTAATAAATAAACTTTTAAAAGTTAAGATTTTTTTAAAAATTTAAAATATTTACATGGGTTTTGTTCAATAAAATGTTACCTACTGATTTCAGAATAAACACAGTTGAAAATGCCAAATGTCTAAAAGGAAAGAAAGTTCCATTTGCACTCACTAATGTACACTATGGATCAGATGTAACCTTCTACCAGATTACTGGTGTTAATCAGGTATTTGTCTGTATCAAAAAAAAAAGCTTAACAGCCATTAAAAAAAAATACAGAAGTAAATAGGCAATATCTAATCTGTTGAGAACTACTCTGCAGATATTCAATGAAGCAGAAAACGCAGCATCTGGGGTTTTTTTCAGATTGTAGAAATGTGAAGAAAATAAGTTTTTGTTACTTCTTTATGAGCCAAAGCATGCAAAAGCATTCACAAGCCCAAATTTCCCAAATTTTTTAATTTAGTAGAATTATTTTCCAGAGGAAATAAAAGAGCACTTTAACTGATGTTGGCCTTTGGGGAGGAAAAAAAAGGTACATATTCTGGCATGTGCTACCAAGTCATACATGTAAAGCAAAATTCTTGTCTTGGAAAAATCCTGCAAACCTAGCGCTTACAGAGATTATACTAGAAAGAAAAGTACATGATGTATGAACAGAAAACATTAAAAAAATGTAGAAAAAAAGAATGAATCAGCATTACAGGATTCAGCTTAAACTTCCTGCCTTGAAGGAAGAAAAACATCCAAGGCACAACATTTCAAAAAATCTGATACAAACAAAATAATTAATAAGCTTGGTTTGCCACCTGCATAGACATTTAGTGTCAGCAACTAACAATACTGACAGTAAGGAGCCTGTCTATTGGAGTATCCAGGCAATCAAAGTTACGCCATGGTCTCTTCACTTTAATGAGGCCATACAGCATACACCAACTTACCCAACCTGTTGAACTGTTGAAAAGTATGTGACTCCCTTTCTTATAAATAATTAAGCCACCTACAAATTAAAGAAAATCAGTGGTGTGCAAGCAATGACGACTGTCAAGTCTGGTTTTGCTTTAGAAATAGCATGGTGCAAAGGAAAACAAAGCCTAGTTTCTTAGTAATCACAGAAGAAACACACCACACCTTCCAATTGTCTGCATAACCCACTTTAGGCCCGACCTTCATGAGATATATCAATCAGGATCATCTCCAGGACATGTTCCCCAAGCTATACAAATCACCATTAAGGGTGGCCTGAGTGTTTGTTAGCAGGGATATCTTCCTGCCAAGCAGGAGACACAAGTCTGAATCTACCCTCTGGTCGTAGAGTCAAGGATTGGGAGGATAATTTCAGTCTCTATGGGAAGACAAGAGAATTATATCTTTCATTACTCTGGAGCACCCCCTAGTAGTCACACAACATCCAGGTCCAGGGAAAGCTATCAGCCATCCCTGCCTTCAGGCCATATGTGGGGAGGTAAACAAGGTGAGGGAGGACATGCTGTCAGAATAGTAAGTTCACTTGAAAGTAGAGAATATTTAATGCATTATCTGTGCAGCTAATGAGAAAATAGATTAGTTAAAGCCCTTGTTCTTACTAAGTCTTCAACACAAATACTACTTCTGTAAATCACAAGTATTTGTCAGGGTATTGATCATCAACATGGTACTTAAGCTGACAAACTTCAATACCGAGCCCAGTTAAATGGGTGGTAAAAGGAGTTGAGTTTTCATAAGATCTTAGTTCTTTATCAGTTGAAAGTCTGAAAAGTTTAGACTAACGCATGGAGAGTTAACAGAATAGTTCCTTTCCATCTTAACAAGACTACTCAAAACCACAGTGAAATATGTCAAAAGAAGAAAAAAATAGCAGCTTGAAACAGCATTATATTCTAACAGGAAAGAGTCTTACGATAACAGAACTTCTGAACCTTGACTAACCACAATACTTCTGGTGAAAAGGAAAAAACTCAGAAGTATTGGACAAGGCCACATTAGAATACTCTGTGCCATGCAGAAAGAGAAGAGATACAGTATTACCAGAAAGGGGTCTGTGTCCTTGGTATCTGCAGATGTAAGAATTCTTTTCTTCTCCATATAGCAACACTGCTTTTGTACACCTTTATCACCAAACCACTAAGCAACAACAACTTTTTTTAAAATAATGCCAATAGACAATCCTAGCGTTGCTAATTCTTTGAGAATGCCAAAAATACAGAGACTTGGGAAACATTCTATTTGGAAATATTCTATTTCTGTGCCTCTGGGTCTGAAAGAATAGAGTTAGAGAGTTCTTTCTCCCCTGAAGCAAAATTTACATAAGCATGTAGCTATTGCTAAATAATTTTTGCATTAGAGACAGCTCAGGGAAATGCTCTGTTCTTAAGACTCTCAAGTTTCATCAGATCACTGTGTAGGGCGTTTTATTTTTTTTAATTATTACTCACACTTGTATACTGAATCACTTATAAAACAAATAAGGTTTAATAAGTTTCAATGCCCAAGGCTACCTCAACATGATGACATCTCTGTCACGCAAGAACTGGGAGTGCTACACCCTGCAGCAATAACTAAAAAGCTGTTTGATATAATGGCAGGTTTAAAAGCAAACCTCCAGACCAAGAGAATTTAAAATGCAGATTCTTGAAACAGGTTAGAAGTTTCCCTCAAGTAAACAAATGTTTTTAAAAAAAAAGGTAGCAATTTCTTATTAATCCAACATTTATAATCCTTCAAATATATAAAGTATCAGAGCGCAAAAGTGAATTTAATTCATACTGCCAGTTTCAACTGTTAGTTTCAACAACAGAGGGCAGTTTAAAAAACTGAATCGCAAATACTATAAGCAAAGATTCCTGCTAGTGCACACCTGTTGTGAAATGATATATTACTGACGACAGGTGTAAAGAAAAAAAAGAAAAAAGCATCAGTGGAATTAAAATATGTAATGCAAGCTGCGTGTTTCAACAAGAATCATGAAACAGTAGTACTTGTTCTACACATAGTGCTGAGTTAGATTAAACAGTAGCATACCTAATCACCAAGACTTAAGGCCACAAAGAGGCAGATCAAAGTGCAGCAACGTTGAACTACTCATTGCGTACCTAACTTGCAGTTTCAGTTCATTGAAATGCAAGAGTTTCATGTCTTTTTGAAACTTTTTGCCATGCCAATCTCACTACAATCTATTTTCTAAATGCAGACCATCAGCAGCATAATACCAGAATCTGACTGAAATCCGCCCTGTTAGGGGCAGCCCTAAACAGATTCAATGAAGAGAAAGACTTTTTATCCCCACCCTGGTGGGCTGCATTCCCAAAACCTGTTACATTCCCAAAACCTGCCTTGCTGTACTGACCAGAAACTGAAAAATGGTCTTTTCTCTCCTGCTTGTTCAGAGAGAAATGCTCAGGCAACTAGTTTGACTCTTACAGTCAAATTGCTGGAAGAATCTAAGGGCAAAGAATTTTGAAGCTTGTTGACACAAGTTTTAGTTGTCCCTCATGACGCTGTTCTGCTTTACACACTTGGCAATTACTTATTAAGTTTCTGTACAGACTGTTAGAATCTTGTATGTTTAAGAGAAAAGCTTTACTTATTTTAAACACTGCTCATTTTCAGCCGGTATTTTTGGTTTAACAACATGCTATTGTTACAAGTGTCTTACAAAATACTTCATTTAGAACTCTTGAAATATTTCCTACTCCACTTAAGTGCGTCTGCATATACACACAGCCTGCACACGTATCATTCTGAAAACCTGTATTCCCTAATGATGTAATCTGTGCTTACACTGCAATATCTGAAATTAAAAATTGAAGACTGAATGCAAGTAAAGGCTTTAAAAATTCAGTCTGCTCATACCGACCAACTGGAACAGGAGTTATGAGCTGCAGGACACAAATAAAACTGGCCTGATAAATACCTTCTCCTACCCCAGAGGAGGAAGAGAGTCACATAAATGCAAGAAGGCAGGCATCTGCTTCCAGGTATATTGTATCACATTCTAGTTTCGATTCTACTTGTTAAGTATTCACCTGTTTCGCTTAGTATGCACTAATGAACAGGTGGATAGAGCCAAAGCCAAACTCAAAGGAATTATGACAAAACACTAATGTATTATACATCCTACAGGTCTCATCATGCACCTAGAATGGCAGTCAGTCTCTCTTTCCAGATCTGACAATAAAATGATGAAACATCATTCTGTCTTTTGAAACATACTGCAATGCATACAAATAATGCTTCCTCCTGCTTAAGCAGCAAGTCCTAAGTTATTCTAAATATAGATCATTTCTTGTATCTTCTGATTTGGAAGAGCTGCTAGAGAAAAAAAAAAAAAGGAAAAGAACAGAACCCCCACACCACACACTTGTTCAGAACTTCGCTTTGATGTTTAGTAACATACTGTATACAAGTCCTCAGAGCAATTATTTAAAAAGAGCTGCAAATTTATGCAAATTATAGAAACTTGTACAAACACCAGCAAATCCTTAAACCTGTGCAAAGACTATACAAGAGCAGGTCATCTGACTTTGCTTGCACTACCTCAACTCTGGTCAACAACAAAACCAAGAAGGAACAATTCCACCCACACTAACTCCCCCATTCCACCCAAATATATTCAGACATCAAAACTGGAACAGATACTAGAACTCTTATCCAAATATTTCAAAATACACACCAATATTTTTAAGGGTATAAAACTACATGAGGAGTGCTTCAGGTATTACAGATTTTTTCCCCATGCATATTATATAAATTTTAAAACCCAAACTAAGAATTCAGCTCTGAATCATAAACTATTGTTACTTGACAAGGTAAGAAGCATTAAACAAAACACTTTTTCAGATTAGCAAACAAGAACACAGGAAATGGTGCGTTTTTTCAGACTATTGAAGTACACTCTCTAACAAGTTTAGTATGTCTTATTAAAACTATCGAGAAAAGTATTTTACTTGAAAAAGAACAGATACAACTTTGAAGAATCATTTGGATTTTGTTACCAGTTTTGAAAAGTCTAGGGGAAACCACTACTATATCAGAACCACTACTGTATCAGAAGCCAAATTTCTTCATTTTGTACAGTTCCAAAGCAAAAAAACCACCCTGCAACCCACAAACCAATCCAAACTGAATTTTGGAATGACTACAGATATACAAACAGATATTTAAAAGCATTTTTGAGTGTTATTTATCAGCATCCATACTGGCAACTCCACTTTCATTTGGTGATGACAATACTTAAAATATACATACATGGGAATTTACATCTTCACAACTGTTGTGGAGGAAATTCTAGCTGTATAATATCCTTTTAATATATAATAATAAACAAGGACTTCTTTGTACTTTTGCCATTAAAGGTCTACCATAGCTGTATTGTATGATCATAAATACAACCATCTATCTTTTCAAAGAATAACCAGTATTTACCAGGGCCTGGAGCATGCCATTCATAACAACAGTCCCCTCCATGGTCTGGAAGGAGGATTTAGATAGCATTGAAAGTGTCCAGTCCAGGAAGTCTGCCATCCTTTTTTGCCTGACATCAGGGCGGACGATAAATCTGTCACAGAAAAACATAAAACACTGCAGTTACCAACTTTATGACTCTCAATGAGTAAGTTTTCCTGCTATCCACACTGGTTGCAGTTCCTAAAAACAATTTTCCGGTGGATATTTTCCTGAATTGCTGAGGGTAGGAATACTCCAAACCACTCTAAGTTTAGCCCTTCGGTTTCTGAGCAAGGCTCTGACCCAGAATTTCACTTTCCTTTCAGACCAGCCTATGATTTCTCAATCACAAAGCAACAAACTTTCCAAAGTCCCACATCAGAATTATTTCCATTAGAATTAGTGTAAAGCTGAAACAAATACGAGAATTTTCCACCATTCTCACCAAGAACAGCTATTCTGCAAATTAAAAATTGGTGCAAATCAACAGTTAGTCCATACTGCACTATCAGCCAGTGCCATAAAAAGTAATCATCAGGGCTATATTTGTTTTCAGATTTTTGAAAAGGTCAAGCATCTGCTATTTAATACAATGGCTAGGTCAAGAGATGCATTTTCACCCATCTTAGAGAGGGCAAAAGAGGTTCATCATAGTTAAACTACTTGTATAAACCTATACTCAGGCATCATCAGTGCCAGCCAAACTACAGTTAGGGCATCTGCTTCAGTTACCTAATTTAGTATTCTTTAGCACCTAAAAATTAGGTTCCTGTTCCAGCAGAGGTTCAGACTAAATTCAGAAACTTTGTTCTCAGTGCAATCAAAGGAAACAAGGTACCTGGGAAAGCCCACAAAGAACAATTCCTAGCACTTAAAGAAGGATGTATGCAGAGCCTGTATCTGGTTACTTTATATACCTATAAATTAAATGGGGAACTGCACCAAGAGCTAACTAATGGGGAATATTAAGTACAGAGAACACAAGAAACAGTGAGCAGACATGTGATCACTTTAATTGTCTTCAAAGTCAGTATTTATTATATTCAGCAATAGAACAATAAGGATTTGGGGCAGGCGTTAGTTGAGGGGGGGGTGGTTTGGTTTTTAACAGAGCAGTAAGGACAAAGCCTTCTTTTGCACAATAGCCCAGGTAGGAGAAGTAACCTGTAAAGTAGATGAACTGGTTCCTAGACCCTTTCTCAGCCCAAAGGAGTTTAAATCTTAATTTCTCAAAGGAGTGCCCTAACCTCCAGACTAGAAGCAAGATAAGGATAAACCTCATCTCTGACTGCAACCAGGTCACTGAGCAGATAGAAAAGGGAATTCATGAAACAAACTCCAGTATCTTTGCCCTGTGAAAAGTCTTGGAAGCCTTGGATCTTGATGTTTCTAAACCTCACTTGAAATTCATAAACTCCTTACAGCAAGAACCAGAGCCCAGACTTCCTCTTCCTCCCCAAGGAGTTTCTTACTCAGCGTGTTACAGAGTTAGACTCTTCTATCTTATCTCTCTATCCTAAGACTTCTGCATTCCTGCCTACCTAACAGTCTAACTTCAAGAAGATGAAACAGTGATCTCACCTCAGAATAACTCTGTTCATTCATTAAAGAACTGTTTTGGGATGTGAAAGCAGTGAATTCAAGTGCACCAAGGCCAAAAGGCCTGGGACCTGGGTCTTCTAATTCCTGGTGAAGTGTTTTAATCATTAGGATATTCTGAAAATGGTGTTTTCACTAAATAATTGTAAGTACACTAAATAGTAATTTTGCTCCCATTACAGCCTTACACACCTTGATGCAGTGAGTACTAGAACCACCCTAACGTATTCTATAGCCTTATTTGTTATGAACAAATACTTTTAATGAAAATTAATTCAGTCAATAAAACGGAGATGAAGAGACTATAAGACAACTGCTAATAACATGCCTGCATAGTACCCTGCATTAGGATACAAGGCACTTAGGAAATCCTCCTGAAATCCAGGGTTGAGCACTGCACAAACACAGTTTTGGTGAATGCAATGCTGTATTCAAACACATTACAATATATATGCTTCCACTAGTAATTTAGTTTTACAGATACCCTGGAGTGCAAATGAAGTGTAAATTCAATTAGTATAATGTAATGAAAGAATCTTTTAAAATTACTGTCATCCGTACTTGAGAAGGCTTCCAAACACTGGATATAACTTCAAGAGTCTATCACAGTTGGTTGATTTGGGTATTTTTCTGAGTTTTTAGGAAGCGAAGAAGATAAAGGGTAAATTCAGGCTCATATGAATGCTCAAGAATAATTCACTCTCTTGCCGCAAATCCTATTCTTCTGTCAACTTATGATAAAGCAGATTACCAATGCAGATACATAAAAACCCCAGAAAAACACCTTCCAATTATCACTTCCAAAATGACTTCAAAATCTAATTAGGATAAAGGAAACAAACCTACATTCTGTTACACGCAAATAATTATATAACAGACAAGATAATTTATTAAAGACTATTCAAATGATTCATGAATTCACTTAAATATTGCTCTGAAGCATTTCAGAGTAAATCAGAAAAGTACAGGACTAGTCACCAGAGAACTGACTCTAGTCTCTACTTCTTCATGAATTTTCCACATGACACAGTCAGTTCTAAATCAAATAAGTGTGTGTTTTGTCATCATGTTCAGAAGTGTATACTCACTAAACAAAAAATTTCTAAAGCATTAAGTCCCATGACTGAAGTTCAGAATAAATTTAAAATACGTACATGGACAGACATTTCCCAACATGACAGTTAGGATTTGTTCTACTAAATGTTAACATTTAACAACTATTTTGGTACAATTAATGCCACAAATTTTGTGCCTCTTAATCCAGAGAAAAACGTTAACATAGATTTTATTGTTCAGACTAGCTGTCCACATCGACTATCATCATTTCATCTTGTTCACCCTACCGAGCCTCTGCTCCTATAACTACACTGGCAAAACTGGGTTGGCAGAGCCCTCTAGTGTAGATTGAGTATATACTAGCGTAAAGATTCTGGGGCTTTGCCTGCTGGGAGAAGAAAAAAGAAAAAACAAATGACAAATTGAACTGACTAAAGTCCTCTTCCAGTAGAATATATTGGAACATGTACTGTGATATATACTGGAAAAAAACATAGTGTGTTCACGCATAGTTTATGGTCTTTGTAATTTATTTTCATTGCAACACGAATGAAAGCAATCTCCACTAAATCACTAGGAAAGAAGAGATGCAGAAGTGTGTTATTTCAAATTTATAAACCACCCTAGCATCAGTATTACTGATGTGATGCAAAAAAAGTCAGAACTGCACCTCTGTCACAAATTGCATGGTGTCTGAACAACAGCTGTGTAAAAACAATGGGATTCAGAAAGTTCCATTACCCTACACCTGCTTCATTTGATGAATTATTTGACAACAATGAACCTCAAGAAAACAGAAGTATTGATTTCTGGATAAGAGAATGAAGTGACAAGAGGGATATTAAGAAAATAAATTCTACCATCAGTATTTCCTTTTAAGTAACTTAAGTACTACTAGGAAACATCAAGCCAGTAATACTAAATACAAGTTCTCTATTTACCATGCAACACACTGTAAAAATCAGCAGCAGCACAAAGTAACTGTATCTTTCTGAAACCCTGAAGCACAAACCAGTCCCTAGAAGGCAATTTGAACAGTATCCTGTTAACAGTGAAGATCTGTATCACTTGTGATAGATACCTGTTCCTCTGGTAAGCAGAAGAAAACACTGTATTTCCAATAATAAACACACTATTGGATCTGATTCAAGCAAGTTTAACATCCCACTCACAGTTAGCAACTTCCAGTCCTCCCAAAACTGTCATTAGTAGCATGTCAGACTAAAAAATGGCAGGAGAAATGGGAGCTAGATTTTTTCCTTTCTGCCAAGAATCACAAAAGAGACTTACTTTGAAACCAGTACAGCAGCTGCATCTCGAGCCTTATCACTGACAACCAAGTAACACTAAAGGTAAAAGAAAACTAACTGTAAAAGAATTCATACATGTAGATTTAATAACAACTATGTAACAACTTTGTACATGAATATACTTAATACTTATGAATACAAACGTTATTATGATTACAAACTGAGCTTAAGATCATAAAAAATTAACTTTCCCATCCAACAAACCGTATCTCAGTCGACACAGTCTCTCTTCTAGTGTCTTTCAAAGCAAGCTTACCTTTACTGAAACCTTAACTTACAGTCAGATTCATGCTACCACATGCCTACAAGTGATAAGCCACTTCAGTGCTGCAGGTGTCAAAAGCATAAGCTGTTCAGGTATTTGTAGGGAGGGGGTCGTTTATTTTTATCTTAAAGGAATGACAAGTTAAGCACTTCAGCTTATGCCTAGTGAAACCATTATCTTTGCTGAAGATTCTTCATGCAGTCATAGCTTCCATGTTACTCATCCTGATCGAATGCTAATTTCCTATATAAATCATCAAACATGGCTTTCCAAAAAGGCTACCTAGTATTTTCAAATGCTAAAAACTGTTAACATAATCAAAGGCGTGCATTTGTACCAGACCATCATAAAATAAGAAATTTTATTACTTCAGGGAAAGTAAGTGTCTCAATCTAACACTTAAACAGCAAAGAACATACTGAAGATTCCAAAACTATGGAGAAATTCTTTACAGATTAGATCAGAAAGTACAGGCTTAAATAATATTCTGAAAAAACAATAATTTATTACATATTGAAAGATTACATGTAAGGAAAATGTCATAGGCTTGAAAGTATTACAAGATGTATTATACTTACTTTTGCTATTTTAAGTATGCGATCCATTGTTGGCATACGAGCCTGCCCTTCATCAGAGATAATATTTCCATCAAAACGGGCCAGATCAAAAGGAATCAAACATATCATGGAGAGCCATAACAAAAGCATGTAACGGGTTTCCCAAGTCTGGAAAAGAATGGTAAACAAAATAGGCACTCCATTTTCCAGAACGTATTCCAACAAAGTGCCTAGAGCACAAGCTATCCACTAGCTCTGAAGAACTTTCAAAGTAAGATGATGAAGAAAAAACTCTGAATCTGAATGCTGCTCTGTCTCCTTTGGTGTTTCAGAACTAAAAGTAAAAGAAACGGTAAAACTGTAATAAAATTAATGGACCCTCCCCTCTCACTCTGACATCCAGACAAGTTTATTTCCTTCCCAAAGGAAAACTGCATGTTGACATTTCCCTGCCTTCTCCTTCCTTCAGCCAATTTGTGTCTCCAGTCTCAAACAAAGAGAAATATTCCTAATTTCTTATGTATTGCTTTCATGGGTTTCATGAAACAACTTTAGATGTGTTTTGTGAGACAGAGAGACAAGAAGGAACTTTTACAAGCTTTAAAGCTGTACAATTACAACAGCAGCAAAGTGGTCAGAATAGATAATGTTTATTTAAAAAATATTTTAATTTAGAGCAGCAATAGAATTATTGTCTTCATATCCATGATTTTTATTACTCATAACAGATGATGTTCTCTCTTAAAATCCATATATCTTAATAAGCTTTCTAAATTCTTATTTTTCCTTATTTAAATACAAATATGAACTACAGTATCTTGGCATTGGACTTGATGATCCTTATGGGTCCCTTCCAACTCAAGACATTCCATGATTCTGTGATCTCAATCCATGCTTAAAAGTTCTTTCCTTAAATATTTTTTCAAATCAGAATTCTTGCCCAGAAAATTCCCAGCCAAATAAAACTTTAAATCAGGACACATAATGAAGTGGTGTTGCCCTGTTTTTGAAATTGCAAACAGGTAGAAAAAAAAAAAAGTTCTGTGTTATTTTTCCGCAGATGGTAATATATTATCAAAAGGCAAAAATCCAAGCAAGTCATGCTTCATGCCATAATTGGGCAATGTTCTCCAAACTTCATCTTCCTCCTTTCAAAAGAAAAGGAAAAAACTCCACAAAACCCCTCAGAGATATAAAGGTAGATATTGAGGGGTTGGTGAAGAATAAAGCATTTTATGAAATTAAACAAGGAAAATTAACTATCGTCTTCATTTCCTCATCAAAATAGAAGTTCTCATACCAACTTTGACAAAACCCGAAAGTTTAAAAAACAGCCTCTTTACACTAAGAAATAGGAATACACAAAACCTAAATACAGTTTTCTGTGATTTTACTTCTATGACTACAACCTAAACTAGGTTGACTATATGATATGCATAGCAGAAAGATTTTTTCAGTTACTGTTTTTAGAAGTTAAACCCCTTTCACTGCCTTTCTTATTACTGTTGTTTCAATTGATTTGTTCCCTTTTATGAGTGGTTAAAGATTTTACTTGCACCTCTACTGCCATCACTTCTAAATCCTTAGAACATATCCCATGAAAGAAAAACACAAGACCTTTCCTTCAATAAGACATTTCTCTTCTGACAAGATGACTTCCATACTAAATACAGATGTTCAGTTAACACCAGACAGGGTGTATCACTGCTTTATACACTTTTTTCTTAGACTGTTCATCAGCTTTTTCTGCTGGAGTCACAAAATTTAAACAAAAAGTACAGCACGTTCTCACCTCGGAGTCTTTTGGATTCTGGTCTACAAGCATATCCAAAACAGGCTGTAGATCACCTACTTCGTGAGGAAACAGTGGGAGGAAAATTTTGTACCCTCTCACCTATAACAGAAAGTTTCAAGATTTATTAAGCCATCTGGCATCATCAAGAACTGAAGAAAAAGGAAAGGTCCTGTGAGGAGCTTCTTGGATATGATCCTCATGTAGTAAGAACAGTGAGGACATGAATTAATGCCTTGAGATTTTTACATTTTTACAAACTTATTAAGAATTAATGGAATTATAATGCTTTAAAACAAGGGGCCTCTCGAGTGTCTAGTCCAACACTCCTGCCAAAGCACGGTTATCCCCAGTAGGATGCCCAGGACCACGTCCAGTGGGGTATTCAGTACCTCCAGGGGTGGAGACTCCACAATCCCCAAGCAATCTCTTTCAGCGTTCAACTTGCAGTCCAAAAGTGTTTTCTTATGCTCAGAAGAAAATTTTCCACAATTCATCTAATTTCTACTTTTCCTTTTAACATTAGGACTCGTTTTTTCACTCAATATCTCAATGTCTGCAATTTTTTTTTTTTTCATTCAGACCTTGATTTTTACTACTCTGGATCATTAAATAACATAAGCTATCATGAAAATGATAAAAAAGAGAACTAATCTCTCACAGTACGGTTTAAAACACTTCACTGCATTACTTAGACAATTACTTATTTTGCTGGTTTTGAAAATGTGAAATTTTTTAAAGTTATTTAAACAACAAAGAAAATATTAGAAACTTACACATTTCAGTTACAGAATGTTAAAATTGGGGGGTTTACCTTTGTAATGATGTAAAGAAATTTAAACGCCAGGTGAGATAGTGGTGGAGGAGATCCATTGTCCCGTACTATATCCAACAAGGAATTCATCATCCACTCTAATGAAAGAAGAGGGAAAAACTGAGCCTACAAGCAGTTACCTTACAGTTTCTCATACTTCTAATAACGAGGGAGCTAGTAGTCACGTAAGCAATATCAACCACAGCAATCTTGTAATGCAAATATGGACCTTCTAGTTTACAGATTCTCAAGTATATACACAAAAATTATTTAAACATTACATTCCTACCTAAGTGGTGATCCAACAAGTGAGGTTGTTCCTGGTACTTGTCCATTATACCTGAATAGGAAAAGATATCTTTAATAAGCTAGTCAAATTAATGCCTGTAAGAGCCTTTAATTGAGATACACCCCAATTCTAGACAGCTTTAGCTTAAAACTTCTGTATCCTTGAGCTAAGGGGTGCCACCACCTGTAAGCAAGGTCAAAAAGTAAGAAAACTAGAGAATAACTGTAAAAATACACTCTGTCCACTTCCATAGTGCAATCACCTCCACTGAATCATAAACTCGTTTCCAGGGGTTTCTCAAATTACTGTGGACAAACCTCACAGCTAGATGAGACAAGCAACCACCCAGTTTATTGCTGTCCTTCACTGCAGAGCCCTCTGTGACTCTCCTTTCCTAACACAACTTACCAGTACACCATTTCTGATGGAACTCTGCAAACAGAGGACAACATTAAACCACTGCAGCTGCCCCAAGCGTAGCAGCTTTTACACTGCACTCCCACCCGCACAGCCACCAGAATGCTGCTTTACACCTGCCTTGCTGTTCTCATCTCCTTCATCAAGATACGGAATCCCACATACTTTTACACACTGTTCTATCTGTTAGCATGTCAAATGACTGATTGTCTTTAAAAACACACACGCTCAAAGATATCTCAACATCAAGAAGTGTAGCAGCACTTTTCCAAGTCCTGAGGCTAATGCAGCCATGGGGAAATTCTCCTGGACACACTGGGTTCCACCACAAGGCTATCTTCCTTCCCATGCCTGGAACACATTTGAAGATGTAGTTCCACCACTGAGGATCTGGACTGCAACAGGGTATAGGCACTGCAAAATTCTTACCTCTTTCTTTTGAGCTACCCAACTATAGCAGGAAAAAACCAACACAGTACTACTTGCAAATGAAGGTGCTCTTCACAATTGTCAGAGCTAGTCTTTTATTTTGATAAAGAACACAGGAAATTATTCAGCAAAGAACAAAGAATCCTTGACAAATTTTAACCTGGTCAAATACAAACTGTAGCTATTATTATTTGTGCTCCTCAAAACTTTTCACAGTACTTATCTTGCTGCCAGGAATGTTACCAGGAAAGCCTGCCATATGAGGAAAGGCTGAGAGGATTGGGTTTGTTCAGCCTTGAGAAGAGAAGGCTTAAGGGAGACCTTATCACCATGTTCCAGTATTTAAAGGGTGGCTACAAATAAGAGAGAGAATCCCTTTTTACAAGAAGTCACATGGAAAAGAGGAGAGGTAATGGATACAAGTTACTCCTGGGGAGATTCCAATTGGACACAAGAGGAAAAATTTTCACAATGATAACAATGAGTAATTGGAATAATCTCTCCAGGGAAGTGGTGGATTCCTCAATATTGGACACTTCCAAATTCAGCTGGACAGGGTGCTGGCCATCTAGTCTAGACCATGCTTTTGCCACAAAAGGTTGGACTGGATGATCCCTGAGGTCCCTTCCAACCTGGTGTTTCTATGACTCTGTGATTCCTTTTGAAAACTGACTTGAGGAAAGAGAAACTGAAATTGAATATTGAAAAAAAAAATATAAGAACTTGCCACAGTTCTTAAAAACAAAAGCACTGCCATTTAAACCTAGAATCAACAAAAAGTAGCTACAGAAATGAAAGTTGGATTTCAGAAGAGATCATCAAGTGATCCAGTATTGTGCTAGAGATTGCCTGGATCATTTTAGATATTTGGGCAAAAAATAGCCTTTTTAATTAGAAAACTAAAATACCTTCTTAACCCCTCATATGAACACTTAGATTTAAGACATAACTCAACTCCAGCGGTGCTGTAGTTGACCAGTGGATGACACCACACACCCACTTTCAAGACACCAGCCAGTCCAACTGTATCCTTGCACTGACTTGTGCAATTCCATTGGGATATCGCAGTGCTGTCTCCTATCAAGAGGGAAGCTCCTAATCATCACTAACTTCCCATTGTAATAAAGCAATAACTCTCAAGCAGGAGTGGAATTTAACAGCAAATTCCTTATCTTGTCAAATTGTTTTCCCAGATCAGTCTGGTAATCTAAAATAAAACTCTAAATCTAAATGCTGACGAGAATGAACTGAAAAAAAAGTTCTTCTAATACTATTATTTCAAAAAAAACTTCCTAAATTTTCCTACAAAAATTATTGTTGCAGATATCCTCCAAACTTCTGTTAACAGTTCACCAAAAAAATGAGCATTTAAATGTTTTTGTGAATGCTTCACAGACCTGCGTTAAACTCCTCTGTACCTGATGATTCCTGTGTTACCTGCATACAGATTAAAGGTATTCCCTAAGCTTCAATGTTACATCACACACATTTAGTCTGTTACTATATTTGGGACATTTTGCCCAAGAAGGATCAAATTATACTTTATGACGCTCAATATTATAACCAAATATTGAACATGTACAGTACCTATCAGTTTTAAGTAGATTAACACTGTATTTAATGGGCAATGATATGCACACAGAAAGTTCATAGATACAATGTAAATACCCAGAGACAATACATGGAATGTGAAATACAGAGGCAGAGCAAGACGATCAGTTGGAAGAGACCATGGCCTTTCAGACACTGAGATTTTTTCAATAATGGCTTTTCTATCCCATCAAAGTCAACCATTTCACCCGTGACACTTAATGATCAACACAAATATGAGTGGTTTTGCTACTTCTTACTGAATGGTTACATGTTCATCATTAACCTCCTCAGACGGAACAGCCAGTTAAGTCAATTGAGTCTAATACTACTGAGTAACTTCTGCAGGGTCAGGTTTCCAAATTTTTGGCTTTTTGGTTTATTTTTTGACAAAAAGAAACTAGGTAGGCAAACACATAGACACTGGATCAACATTTTGTCTGGAAGTTTTTGCAACTTCACCATTTTTGCAAAACTACTCGCAGAATGCAAGTCCACCTAATTTGATTTGTAAATACATGAAACCTTGAATTAACTTTGGCAAATCATCTGGTCAGAATAGTGGATCCAATACACAGATGGGCATTGTAACAGGTGAATTACCTAGGACACTGCTACATGAATGTAACTGTACTACTTCAATATTCAGCTGAGGTCTAGGAGCAGAATAGCTTTCATTATATGGCACAAAAGCTAAGTCAGGTCCAAGTTCCCTCCACTCAGAAACAATTACATGCTCTGTATGGATTCAGCTGCCCTTCATATTTTCTGTGAAATATAAAAGTAAAAATATGAAATGACCACTTCAAATCTCAAAATGCATGCATTTTCAACATGTTATTAGGTACAAAAATGGCTTTATTTAATAGACATACAAACTTTAACCGAATTATTGCCTGCATTTGAATAGGAAACTGGAGGCTAAACATGGGTCAGAATCCAGATTTCTTAAATCTAAGACCTGGGTTTTTATTTACTGCTCAGTAATGTAACATATCTGGAAAACAAAATTAGTAAAAAATTAAATCTAAATTACCTGTTGATAGAGTTCCAGCATTAACACTAATACAAAATTAGCGGTTTGGTCCTTCTTTGTTAGTAAGTTCCTTTAAGCAATATAAGAACAAGCTTCCTTTGGATGATGCGCTTACCTATGAATTTTTCCATGGTCATTTCTCGAGTTACCAGATCCCCAAAGACCCCCTTCAGGTTACCGATGAGCCCCCTGACTTCCTGACTCTCTGTGAAACTCTCCAGGATACTTCTCGTGGTGATGACACCCGGCTCCTGATTCTGGCCTTCCTCCGGCTCCGACTCCGCTCCGTCCATCTCGCCCAAAGCCATGCCCGAGCGCGCCGGGCCGCGCTCCCTGTAACAGCCGGGCAGAGCAACAGCCGGTCAGCCGGGCTCTCCCCGCCG
>NW_020799123.1:3961899-3983212 GCF_003259725.1 Athene cunicularia
GGGGCCCGGGGCGGCGGGGCCGGGCGGTACGTTTCCCCGGGGAAGCGCCCCGGCTCTTCTCGGCCGTGTTCCTGCTAGGCCGCCGAGCGCACAAACCGTCCTGCGAGGAGGCGGCGGCCGGAACTTGCCTCTCGAGTCGTCTGGCGTAGGTTGTAAAAGGTGTGTGGAAGGCAACTGGACTGTGCAGTTATCCCCGACCCTCTCCATGCCAAAACACTGAATTCTGTGGTTAATACAATAACTCATCATCTAAATCTTGTAAAATTGTGGAAATAAAGTTCGAATGCTGAAAGCTACAACTACAGAAGAAAAAAAAAAAAGGGGGGAAGCAAGTGGGCAGACTCAAACAGATGTCTGCCCGCTCACAGCAGTTACTCTCTCATGCCAGATTCTTTTGCTTTAGCTTTCTTAGGAAGATATTTTGTCATATTTCAGCCCAAGACATACCACATCTCCATCCACCCTTCCCACACGCTTTTTCCCCTAGCTACTCAGTACTTACCAGGTAACAGCACTTCTTAGCCACTTCGCTCTTGACACCATTGCCAACGCTAGAAAACTAAAGTCATGGTCTGAAGTGAACATTGGCTAAGTCACCTCAGGTTATCTTTTTACTCATAGAAAATAAACTTGAAGGATCAGACCAGCTGACAAACTAAAACGGGTGCTCAGGTGAGATGCGTCACCCTCAGAGGTGCTGGTTTCACTCCGTTGCTTATAATGGAAATTCAGGCAGACACTCAAAAGTCTGGTCAGGACATTAGGACAGGTAACTTCTCTTTCCCTGTATCCAGCAACTCCATCCATACCTAAATACCTTATCTGCCGGCACAAATCACAAAATGCAGGTACACCAAATACCTAGTTTCTGCAAGGCAAATAGTTTATTTGAGAAGGAGCTTATGTCCACATGTACTTTCTAATGTAATAAATGTATTTTGTTAACATTAATAAATACTAGTATGCATGCACTTTGCTGTTTTCTCAGACCTGGGTCTTCTAGCTATCAGCTATGATTTCACCTGTATTCTTATTCTATTATTCCGCTTTTCCACTGTTACAGTTCTATTAAGTGTTATAACCACACAGTGACAACTTTCCCTAATTGCAGCCCAAATTCTGAGGAAGTAAAAAATTTTAACCATTTGTATTATGTTTACACAGAATTAAATGTATTTTTTTAATTGTATCAATTACAACATCTAACTTTAAACTTTATTAAATTTTTATAGGACAGCTTTAATAAGGTTGAAAAAAGTTTAAATATTTTTGAGTATTTTTTAATATATTTTAGGTATTAGTCATGACATCTGTCTGAAGCCCAAATACATAAGTTCAGTCATTCTTATTCAAATCTGCTGATTCACATAAGCATTTCTTGGACTGCACTTACATTTACTTTTCTTCCATTAAAAAAAAAACACAGATTTGCTAATGTACTCTAGCTCACATTGTATGCCAATATCTTTGTTGCAGAGTTTTCTCCCCAAATTCTCATTGCCTATGTTTTCTGTAAAAATAAAGCAGTTAGGAATATTAAAACAGCATTATAAAACCATCTAATTTGACACTGTTCCTTCAATAACCCAGCAATGGCAGAACAGACTAGCTCTGCCTTCTGCAGATTATTTCCTAAAATTGAAAATAGATCAAGCACCAACCAATACAGCAGCAACAGATGCTTTCTTATCATCAAAACACTACACCTCCCTCCCACTTTTTGCTATATTTTTACAAAGTTATTGAAATATTACTATCATAGTGTAACACACTAAACTACCATACTAAAATTATGATATGTTATCATCAAACTTGTGTGGTAACAACCCACTTTCTGACCATACAATTAATTACCAAGGAACTACAGAGATATCCTTCTAATGAAATACCACTGTAATTTAATCTCTCACATCAAAAGAAAAACAAAAGCATGTAAATAAATTACATTAAATTTAAAAAAAATATTAGAAATGTCATCAATTATATATGCTTGCCAAGTGCAGTCCAAAGGGCCTTGTCTACTCTTTAAATCAAAAAGAGACTGTTTTCATTTTCAGATTCATAGAATCTTATTTAAATTTTGGATTAGGACACTTAACATGGGAAAGACAACAGAAATATAAATGGGAAAAGGGATGGAAACAGAGACAGAAAACTAAAACAGAACAAAAAAGCAAAGAGGTAAGGAATTAGTTATTACTTCCAGCACCACAACTCCACAACAGTAGCTCTCAATAAGGAACTGCTGACAGAGCAGCAGCAGAAGTGGCAAGATGCAAATAATTGTGGAAACGCAGGAGCTATGAAGGGAGACTCTCTATGGAGGATAAGGTTAGGCTGCCTGTCATGCTCCTTTTCCAGCCCAGTGGACTTCACAAACAATGCAGTCTTGTCCTTCAGCAGGGTATGAATCTGTGCTACTAAACTAGTGTATCAGTTAAAAATTATGCTATCACTCTTAACATTTAGTGAGGTTCAAAAGTGTACTGAGCCTTTTACATGTCAGATGTTTTATCAACATTAATTCTTTGTTTGTGTTACTTCTGATAAGCAGGGGCTGTTTGTTACTAAGGGACTATGTCAGAATTTCTCAAACCTGTCTGGTTACTTCAGAAGTTTTCTCATTACATTTAGGGTAGATCCCCTGTAGCCTGTCCCAAAATGGTTCCAGTGGTTTATGTAATTAAAGAGCTGATACAATTTGTTACGTTTCTCAAATCCTGGAGCTTTGGGTATTTTACTGTGATAGGCAGAGAAAAAAGAGCTGCTAAACCCACCAAACATTCCAGCAATGGCAAGTTCAAATTCTGAATGCCCGTAGAAGGAAGCAGGGTCAAAGATAATTGGCCCAGAGTCGTCCTCCGCCACATTTCCTGCCCACAGGTCCCCATGCAGGAGAGCAGGAACAATTTCTACATCGCAGAACATTTCAGGAATCTTTAGCTGAAAAAGCATGAACAAACACATTATAATTAAAGAGTTTTGAAGAAAATATTAATAAAACAAAGTTCTGTAGCATATAAGAGAGCAACCTGGTCAAATACTGCCTGTTTTCAGTCCTCATGGAGGGCTTTTGAAGTTGACAGCTACAATCATGTTCTTGATTGTTCTGGACATTTAAATCATTTAACTCATCTAATTCACAGTCTAGTATCAACATCTAGTATTAATTCATCATTTCTAGGCATAGATAGTATTGGCTGTCACAAGAAATATTAAAAAAAAATCATTTAAATTAAAAGGTTTCAGTGGCTAAAAGGGCAGCAATAAACATCAATACCAATTAAACAAAATTAAGGAACAAATTGTGATGTAGAGCTTGCAGAGGAGTACATTCCTGGCTCTTTCCTGAGGGCTGCATTGAGCGTGGCCTGAACGGCAGTCTCAGCTGCGAGCCTGGACACAGCTTAAAAAAAAAAGTCTGTCTGGGCAGCAGAATCTTACCCACTTTGTAACACCAAGTTCTTAGGTAGTATTTACCATCTTATTATTATTAGCTGTATACCAAGAAATACATGTCAGTGCTGAATTGCAGGTTTTTTTATTATCACCATCTGTTAAAAAACTGAAAGAGCAGCATGAACTCTATTCAGCTGACAGTATTGTTGGACCAACTGTGAAGCTAGTCCAGTTATTGCTGTTCATTAAAAGCTATGTAAATCTATTATAAAAGACCTTTATAATAGATTTAAAAGACCATGGACACATATTTTCTAACATTCTAAGAACCAGATTTAAGACATGGTTCATACTTTTAGCTGCGACCAAAGCTCTCTGGCTTCTCTGTCTCCATAATCTTTTTCAATCAAATCCAATTGAGCTTGGAGTCGGTGACGAATAAAAAAAGAAGGCCAATCACTCTGCCATTCATTCACCTAGAAAATATGATACGGAGGTTTGTAATAAACAATTTTAACATATGCATAATCGGTATTAATAATACATAGATATCAAGTTAAAATGTTCAGTGCTGACACAATAGCCTAGACAATGTTAGTACGACCGACGCACAATGTTATTGACATTTCACTGATTGTTCTTTTGGGAGTGATGCTCTCTTCCATCCTTAGGTGGGGCTGTCTTTAACAGGAGATATAAGTCGAGGTTCTGGCTATTTTCATTCACTCAAATTTTCTTAATGTATTTTAGAAGGAAAGTTTCTGGTGAGATTATTTCAGTTGTCCCATATTATATTCCAAAATCTTTCTGGAAATGCAAAAGTATTCGTTAATTCTAATTGGGTAAGGCGTTTCTAATTTGGTGAAAAGTTGTACTTAGCAAAGAGTTTGAGATATTGAAAGTTCATTCAGTTAAACAGTAGAATGAAATTCTACTGTGTGCAGAGCCAGCAAATGACTGATCAATCTCGGAGAGCCCTTTCCAGTGTCTTATGTGTTACACAATAAAGCGCTATAAAAGCAATGGATTTTGCCACCTGAGATATGTACAGCAGGAGTTTAGAAAAAACAAAACCTTGACATGGTTATGTGAAGGGATACCTATTCTATTAAGTATCACCGAGCTAATTTCAAATTCTTATTCAGTCCACAGCATCTGCTCGCTACATGCGTTGTCGGAAGCCGCTCCCATTGAATAACCCTCATGTTCTGTCGGGTCAGAGCAAAGCAGTGAAAGCAAAACCCTGATCATAAAGCAGAAGGACAGTGAAACAAGTTGTTGTATAGAGTTTATAGAACTACACAAGTACATGTTAGCTTTCACAGGCACGGAACACACCTGTGGTATGTAACCACAGCAAGTGGCTGTATGGAATCCAAACTTATCCACATACTGAGACTCAGAGTGACCTGCTCCTTTACCTAAGAAACAAAATAGATATTGGGAGTTTTGAGATTCTTACATAGTACAGTTTGCAAACACAGAACTAAACTTCAGAGAACAGGCATACAAAATAATTTAAAGCAATAAGTTACACTTATTTCACAGTCACAACCCTCTCTAAAGATAGAAAGAAAACTCTTAAACTTGAAGATACTGAATGGAAATAGAGGCACAATTAGTCACAGTTAGTGACTTTTCTTTGAATAAATGAGTTAGACATTCAGGAACAGAGTCCACATACCAGATTTGCAATCTACTGTTCGATACTGAACATGTTGTCATTAAACATGGTTTATTTTTGGTTCATAGATTGTTTGTGACCTGCCACTAATTTGGCCACCACTCAAAAACAATGGATTATAATATGTCCACCACTAAGAGTCAAACCCAGTCCATCCCTGACATCATGAGAGACACACAGATACAGACTGGTGGTTCAGATTTTGATACTAACAACTTCAAAAGAATAAGTATTTGTATAGCTTCCTTTTTTTTTTTTTTTTTCCTTTCCCCCCCCCATTTACACCTTAATCCACTTCCCAAAGAATGATGGTATGTGCTTTCACTGGAGTCAATAGAAACTGGATCATGACCTTACACTACTGAATTACAGCTGTCTTCAAGGAGCACCAATTGTATATTTAGCTACATATTTGAGTTCAGAAATGTAATCCCCAACATCTTTAAAGGGGAATTTAATGATCTGTTTCCTAACTGAGACCACATTCTGTAATAAGTTAACTGTCTAAACCAACAGTAAACAAAAAAAGAGGATGTCTATAAGGTCAAGAACATTTTAAGAGATTGATGGTACCTGAGGCTGAAAGGTTTAACTGACGCTGAAAAAGACAACTAGGCCAAATTTTCAGTGTGATTCATGAAATGTTGAAAGCTCTAACTATCAAGCAGTAGTATTATTTCTTACTAAATTTCAGTATCCACATAATTTCATGCAACAAAGTATATACAGAATAAAGAATTAAAACCGAATTAATTTAATTTTGTTAAGGTTAAAATGTTGTGTTTGAAAATTGTAATAGAAATTATAGCTCCTATGTATATAATGGACATTTGAGAAGTGTGGCATAGGGACAGGAGAGACATATCTCATTAAAACAGTGTCCCAGTATTGACTTTAATTATCATTAAAATTATAATGCAATACTGTATAACAGCCAAATTAATTATTTCCTTTTTAGTTTAGTACATGATCTCAATACTCTACCAATTGTGTTTCCCTCCTTTCTCAATTTCTCTCCAAGTTTCTGGTTATAAAGATGAAGATCTGCTATTTGCTCTCCAAGCTTTGAAGAATATCTGTAGGATCAAAAAAACAGAAATGAAACTGAAACAAGGCAAGTGAATGAAATATTTCGGGGGGGGGGAAAAAAATCTCAATTAGATATAACCAAGCATATTTTTGGCAAATACAGAACCTTAATCAAATCCCAAAGTACATAAGAGGGAGCAAATAAACAGACAACAACTCTGAAGAAATGGGTTGTAACAGATAATAAAATGAACACAAGTCAGTGCTTGCAAGAAAGGTAAACAGAACACAAGGTTGTATGAACAGGAGCAGAGAGTGCAGGAGGATTAAGTAATCCTGCTTATCAGCTCCATATCAATAAGCAGAGAAGAGAACATGGTATCTAGTTTTGGGTCTCATACTTCAAGATCAGCTGAACAGCAGTAAGAATGGTAAGCCTAAAAAGAAGCCACAGGCAAGGACTGAGTTGAAGTTGCTTAACATAGAAGACAGAAAACTAAAAATAGTTAAAATATTGCACAGATACCTGAACAGGAGCTGCAAGAACGGAAACAAATTTCTTCTCCATGCCCAGAACAGGTAGAAGATAATGGGTTTAAAATTGCAACCAGGAGGACTGAGGTTAGATATTAGAAAATCTTTCCTAGGATCAGTGGACTGGATTGGAATGGACTGTTTGGAGAGGCTGTGGAATTGCTGCTATTTTCCCAGTAAAAATAGATAGGTTGGACAAACAACTGCCAGAAGAGCCACAGCCATTACTATGTTCCCTTAGAGGCCTGGAATGAAGCAATTAACTCCTGAAAGTCTATGATTCCTGAAGTCCACGTGCAAGTTGGTTGATGGATTAAATGGAACTTCGTGTTATCTATCCATTTAGTTCTTCCTCACCCTAGTGCCTTTGACCTTCTTGTCTGACTTCAATCATACTTGAAGATTATACTTCAGAGAAGCAGAGGTTTCAAAGACATGGGAGGCCTATACATTTAAAGAAAACTGATAGGCTGGAAAAAGAAACTCAAATGAAAAATCTCATGAGGGAAAGATGGGCTAAACTGAGCCATTATCACACTGACTTCAGTAGCATCTCAGCACATGTGGACCAGCATACAAAGCTCTAGGCTAGTGGTAGTATGCCATTTCTATCGCAGGTAGAGGTCAGGGAAGAGCACAATATGGGGGAGGAGTGTATCCATACACAAATATATAGATACATTGGATTATTTTAATGTACACAAACACAGATCTTGACAGACATAAGCTCTATCTCTGACAGAATAGAGAGGTTCTTCTCATGAAGTTTTCTGACTAAGATACAAGAAAACATGCCCCAAAACATAGTAAAAAGAAAAAGAGATGTACAGACGTACTTGTTGAGGTGCTTCATCTTTAGGTACTCCATGACAAACATTGCTCCTCCTCCAGGTAGGTCAATTACTTTAATAGGCTGAGGCACTCTCACAATATTGGTTTTCTGAATAGCTTCCAAACTTGCCATTTCCCCTTCAAACATTTTTCTAGCCTGTCGAGGAATAAGAATATCTTTGGGCTAAACTATGGATGTCTGCAACAAGTACTTTGGAAAAAATAGCTTTTTTTACAAAGCTACAAGTGAGTTAATTCATCTTGATAAAAGAATGTAGCTGCAGCAAGGTTTCAGTCCACACAGGGAGACTTGAGTGACTTTATTCTAACTTCTTTTTTTCCCAGATTCATTCCAGGGTAGTCGAATACATCACATTTGACCATGATTTCCAGCTGCTTATGGAGATACCAAACTAATCAGATGTAACAGTATCTCTGAGGATAATACCCGAGGTGACCTCCTTCAAAACCACAGATGACCACTCTAAATGCAGTAAAAGACTGAATCCTTAAACTGGCTCTCCCTTCCTTGCAGGTCAATGGCCACCAGATAGAGATGACCATACAAATATTAAGCCTGTACTCTGCATTTCTGAAGTAAAGATGCTGTTTTTCACAGCAGTTTTAAGATGGTTTTGATACCAATAAAGCAAATTTCTGATGCACTGTGGTGTTACAAAAAGCAACTGAGTATTCATTAGTAATGGAAAAGTCAAGAGCTTGGCCTGAAAAATTGCAAGAATCTTACTTCTAGAAATACAAAAAGCAATGGAGAAGTCTGGAAGCTCTGTAGCTTTAAAAATAATGTATGAGTTTTAGCACTGGGTCCCTGTTTCCTCCCTCCCACTCTGCTATCCTTTCAGCTGAAACATGGAAAGGAATGCAGTGAATGCAAATTTAGCTTTAGGCTTTTCCAAACTCTAAGCACTATAATAATAACGCTGGACTTCACCTCCTTTTTACACATTGCAATGTCAATTCCTATTGTTGAGAGTTATCACATTGCATTCCACCTCATTTTGCATTAACCAAACCTGCTGCATTAATACTCGATATAATAGACTACAGCTTTTAAAAGAAAACTGAAAGGAAAACTAGAATAATTAAAAGTCAGCCTGAAAATACAGAACTCTAAATTATTAACAATCAGGTGCTTTTAAAATAAAAAGCTCTCTACATGAAAAAACATTAGTAGTTAAATATTTGCTAGCATTAACCTGAGGTTTGTGGTTGATTTTAACAAATATTCGTCCACTGTCTGTTTCATAAGCTTGGCTTTGGCTAATGTATCCTCCTCCGGAGCTTCCAAACGCCTTCAGAACAGAAGTTTTCAATTCTGTTTTCAGGATTTTTTCCATGGTAATTTCCAGGCTGCTGCAGCTGCTTTCTGCTAAATCCACTGCAAAACAAGATTAAAGGTTTGGGCCCTTCTTTCACTGTCACTCTGCTATGAGGTAGAAAGGGCCACCCACCAAACAAAAAAAAAGACAAATAGCGGCCAAAAAAAAAAAGAAGCAAACCCAGAGAATATATTTCAAAATGCTGTTTCCCATGGGCTTTTATAGCTAAACATGAAAAATAAAAATATTTCAAAATATTTGCTAGAATAAAATTGAGAGGTGTGTCCTGGGTCCTCTCTGAACTAAGCTGAGAGCTGATGGTATTTGTAGTTTGGACCCGTTTTTCTTTTTTAAGCTCTGTGATCGCATTGTAGAAGAGGTCATTCCTAAACCAACCCACTAGAGGGAGTCTAAATACAACGGTACAAACTGCGCACACGCGTTGTGGTTATTTAAGACGGGAAACCCAAAGGCGCAGTCCATAAGGATGTAATTAAATCATGCTGCTGACCATAAGTCAGCCACCAGAAATAAGTGGAAACATTGGTGGCCTCTTTCTCTGCTTGTAGTTGCTTTTTGTGGACTGGAGTTCTGTTGTCATCACTGAGATCTTTAGAATGCTTTCCCTTCTTGGGACATAATTAGATCTCTTTAAGAGACATTCAAAAGATTTTTATTGCTTGAAAGTGCCCTCAAGTCAGTGAGATAGTAACATGCTCAGGGCTGGACAGTATCAAGTGAAAATTCATAGTAAAAGCATCAAGCTGGTAATAAAGACATTTAGGATACTGTTCCTATATGCTTCTCCAGATTTAACATGACCTTTAGGATATCATTTCACCTTTTAATCTCCTTTCACAATCTGTAAGATACAGAAAGATCCCTTGGGTACTGCTGAATTTAATCACTTCATACTTGCAAAGTGCACTGACACCCTCAGGTATAGAGTCTTAAAACTTCAAAACATGTTATCATAACCCAGAGCCTACAATATTTATTTTAATAATGTCTGTATAGGTATATTTGGCATATTGTATTGTATAAAAATACTGGTATACTGTATTTTGTTATATTGCATATTTGATTAGGTGGCTATGACCGACTCCTAGTACACCACTCCATAGAAGAGGCTGCAGCTCTTGTACCCACTTGGAGCAGCAATGCCCACCATCTCCCCAGGCAATTTCTGGATGCTGTTGCACTGTGCTTTCATGCAGTTATCTCTCTTTTCACTACTCTTTGTTTGTATTGATTCATCTAAGCTATTTGGTTTTGACAGGGAAAAGAATTATTACTGGACAAATACTGGCTTCGTTTAGGTAGGTTCTTCAGTACACTCACAAGTTGTTCCAGTCCTACATGGAGTGAAAAATGTTGGTATAGTACAAGTAATTTCTTGTACTGCTCATTATAGTACACAGAGCAGCTGGAACACAGCAGACTTCAATGGGACAGATTGGCTAAGGAGGAACTTTTCTAACATCCAGATTTACCTGAGCAGGACATTGCTCACAGAGTAAGAGCACAAGCTGGAAAAGTGCAGCTCATGACCTAGAATCAGAAACAGGGATTCAAATGCAGAAGAGTATTCAAGAACAGAAAGAAGCCACATTTGAGGTTACATATCTTGGGTGGACATGTGCACTGTATGTCTAAAGTGACTGCTATTGCAATCCTTCTACAAAGTCCAGCTGTAGTATTTTATAACCATCACATCACTGATACACTAACTGTAAAACAGATTATTCACAAAATAGAGCTACAGAAAGTAACGTTGGGGAGAGGTGGAAGAGTCAGCACTTACTGTAGGAGTCTTAAGGAGTTTATCCATACACTCTCATGGAGCATTTGTGCCTGGAAAATGAGCCAGGGCTACTAAAGCAAACAACTATGCCCAGACCAAACAAAGCTTAAAGCTAAGTGCTCAACATGTATGTTAAATCACAGTAACCCAGTGCACATGCACTCAAAGTAACTTTATTATGGCTGTAGAACTTGGACAGTTTGAGGCAGTTACTTAATGTGACTCACATGACTGATTTACAGACAGTGAAAATGCCAAGCAATTTGAATTTCAGGATGGATGAAGCCCTGAAGAGTACCCTACTATTAGAACAATGGCCTCCTATCATACCCTAGGTTGTAATGGAGCACCTGGAGAAAGGAATAAGTTTTTTTAGCAACAAAATAATGACAATGAGCAGGGACTCTTATTTCTGTATAGTGAAAGATAACCTAATTCATTTTTCTATCTACCTGTTAAGGAAAAAAAAAAGTCTCAAACCCACAACAAACAAGGAGAATGAATCTTCATCCACAGTATGACTAATGAACCCCAAATTTTTGCAGTCTAGTAATGCCATGGCCGTCGTTCCTACAATTTCCAGTGAAGATTCTAATAGTTACTGACTGTAATTCAGCATTCTGTCTTTTTATTTTATTTTTGGTTAAACCAGAAACAGGGCTGTGTTAATCCAAATATGTTGCATCACTTATGCAGGAGCCAAGCAATAGGAAAGCCTTATGTTTGCTTCCACTCTGGGTCAATATTGAACCAGTAATACACAGGTGAAAGGCCTGGTTTCCCAACAGTTTTGTTCACATCGTTTCCAGTCAAGCAACCTCGAGCAATATCATTTCAAATACTGGAAGTCAAACAACTCAAAAGTGTCCCAGCTGGGCTCGAAGGAACAGAGGGCTTGGAGATAGCCGGTGACCGAACCCTCGGAGCAGGAGCGTTCAGCACCACGGCCAGATCCCGAGGAACGGGCACCCCCCGCCCCGCGGTGACACGGGGCTGCCCACGGGGGGGCCTTGGGGGCTCCTGTCCGAGACCTGTCCTCGGGGGTACGCTTGGAGTGAAGCTGCGAACCGTAACAGTTTGAACTGCTTTGTAACAGGCCGTAGCACTGTATACAATATCTATCTTGGGGAGATTCCGTAAATTCTGTAACGACTTCATAGAAAAATGTGTTGAAAAGCAATCAAATATTATTTTACAAAGAAAAATAATAAAGCTATCGTGATTCTGTCGTGGCTGTTACCAAAACCACATTTTCCCCTTAAACCTTTTGTCACAATCAGTGCCTACAGGACAAGCTAATTATATACCACTTCCCACCTGCTTTTACTTCTGCTAGAACAGCCCAGAATCAGTTAAAATCACCAGATCTATTTTGGAACAGCAGTGAAGATGAAAAACAGGAAGAAAAACAGTACCAGAGTGTAACATTGATATCTGCAGGCAGTTTTTGCAGATGGCAGCAGTCCGTGAGAATGAAAACAAAACAAAACAAAAAAATCACACTGAAATGTAGTGTACATAGGAACTATAAGCAATTCAGAAAAAATAAGGGTTCTTGCAGAGACATTCACACAATTAGGACAGTCAAGCCCAGAGAGGTTGTGCAGCCTCCATCCTTGGAGGGTTTCAAGACCAGACAAAGACCTGAGTACCCTAGCCTGTCCTCATAGCTCAAACTGCTTTAAGTGACCTCCTGAGGTCTGTCCCAACTGGAATTTTCCTATGATCCTAACCTCTGAGTTCAGATTTCCAAGCCTCCCTTCCCGTAACTCCTCTCCAAGGCAGAAGCTGATGTTATTAAAATTATGCATAATTAGTGGGTTGGGATATGATTCCCTAAGAAATTAATTTCAAAATTTAGTTTAAGAAAAAAATATACAGAGATCTGATTTTCAAAGTACTAAAAATAAATGCCATGAGATACTTTAGTCTACATATGCCACACGTACTGTGATCCATCTTGAGAAAAGACTTAGAAACATCATGAGAGGATATTACAACTTTTTATAATATATAAATGCATGTACACTGTGTATTTAAGAAAAATTCAGTGGTTCTTCTATCCTTTTTTCCTTGTCCAAACAGGAATGGAAAGTTAGAAACATTATGATACAGAACCAGAAAATACAGAACATGAGCACAGGTACAAGCAAATACGCTCACCAGATTTAGAATGGAGGGAGGGAGCCAAGAGGGAGGAATATATGAGAAGGGAAAGCAGGACACATTAGCTTTTGCACCATGAAAGAAAAAGATAAAGAATCACAAAGGCACACCTAGAACACATAATGCAACAAAACAATCCAAGAGGAGAATTCTAAGAGCAGTGCAGAACTACACAATACATAGAAAAAAAAATTACCTTATAGAACTGCAGCAATTTTTTCTTAAGAGTGCACCAGCAGCGTGCCTTCACAAGATTTCCTCCCCTTCTCCAATCCTGATTCAACTGCTGTCTAAGAACTCAGAACCAAAGGATCCAGGGTACAGTAGAGCTTGCTCTTACATTCAATTTGGATTCCTCTCTACACCGCTCCCATTTTTAATTGTAGCACAAAATAGCTTTGAAAAAGTGAGCATAATATTGCTCAAATTAAAAATCTAACTACAGTTGTTTCTATTTATGTAACTTGCATCCAACACAATTTTTCTTCAATTACAAAACCACTTTGATTTAGTTCTAATAGGAAGAGGTGATCTTTGAAGATTTACCATTTATCATATGGAAATAAACAGTGATCTAACCAGACTGACTAGCTAAAATTCCACAGCATTTCTTCAGTCAGCTGCCCTAAACAGTGTTAAGTCTGGGTGAACAGGATAAGGATATGGGCACAGACATAACATTTCATCAACAGCATCCAGACAGCTGGGACAATACATAAAGTTTGAAGGCACAGATACAACCTCAAATGATACTGTAAGCAAACAATATGTAAATTTTCTTCAGTGCCACACTGCTCCAGATTAAAATCCATGACCACGTTCCCATCAACGCCCTTAATGACCATAATTGTCTAACAAAGTAGGGATCTTCAACAGGTCAGAGCAAGTAGTTCCCCAAAAATGAATGCAAGCTGTAAGGTTTTAATTCAGAAAACAGAGACAACAATAATCAACTGGGAAACTTTTTATTTAAGCAGTAAAAGTAAAAGCTATTCTACCAAGCAAGGCTTTAAAACTTTTTGTAGCGAAAGTTAAACAGCCAGCGAGATAAGTAGTAGAATTAAGGAAAGAAAGTCATATCAAGTGATAGCCTTCTCTAAACTTGCTTCCAATTCGTGTAAGTAACTGCAAAACTAGTAACTAAAAAACCCTCAGTAATCTGCCAATATAAAAAAAAAAAAAAAATTAAAGTCATTCCCACACACTCAAAACGCATGTCAGGAATTATGCATCTCCCTCACCTACCTGGTACGCCTGTACTGGAATGTGCACCAGCCTACATCAAAAAGAGTACAATTTTAGTATTACCATCTTGCAGGTACAAGAAATAGCTAGTCTGCAAAGCTGTCCTTAAAAAACTTCCAAAAGTAGTGTAGAGCTGCTGTTCTCTGAGTTACATTTTAACTTCCTTTGGTTTCATGTCTCATCCCAAGAGCTACAAAGTGCACTTAGTGGGGACTGAAGAAAAAAGCTTAGGGCACCTGTAGTCTGAACTACAAAATAATTATGTGAAGCCTGTACCATGACCAGATGTCATTGCCCACAGGATAATGCCAACAGCCAAAAAAGTACATCTTCTGTTTGTATTAGTGAGAGTACAACTTCACAGGATGCGCACATGTAAAGTGTCTTCTCTGAAAAGATCATTAAGAATGCAGGCTATTGGACAAAAGCAAAATCCAAAAAAGAAGAGAGAGCTAGTTCTGGTGAAAACAAAGTTGCTCTAGATAAGAGCCCACTGACTGGCAAGCACAGAACAGCCTACAAGAATGCCATGAGATGCCAAAATGCACATGCCAGAAAAAATTATAAGCATTTTCACACAGCTTTGTAACAGAACAGGAAGCAGTCTCCATCCAATAGAATCACATTAGCATAACGAATAGCAAGTCCAAATAATTTTCCACAGTTCCCATTATATAATTTTCTTGTTGACTTTCAAAATATTTTGTTAACACTGTTCTCATGCACATAACTGGACATGAAGAGCTGAAAGAGTCTGAGCAATCTAGCATAAAGGCAGGGGGAACAGGAAAAAACAATGAGCTACTTTTTTAGCCATCTCCTCAGTAACTGAGAAAATCAATTTTCCATTTCACAAACACTTCTCTAATGTTTTCCATTAGGGTGCAACTGCAAATCCTGGTATTTCTCTACTCTGAAGCACAACTGGTCCCTAAGAGAGAACTTCTTCCAAATCATTTACACCTGAGTGCTTGATTTGTATTACCTTGCCTAGTCTCAAGCATACAGTGCTTTCTTGACACCGACAGATCTTTTGTGCAACTGAATAAACTCCTTCCTTAGATATTTCCCTCATAAAGTTATTCCCAAGTATCCTAAAAAGGGAAGACTATGTTACACTTGGTATTCAGCAGGACTCACTGATTCTAGGTCTTCAGCTGTGCAACAAGGTCAAGGGTCTAGTAGGGTTTTTTTTTTAACATTACTACTTCTGTAGTTGCACTGCTAAGTATGGCGTTTTCCAAGCAACACAGGAAGTATTCTGCTTAAGTGGCAAGTCACTTTATAAGGTTTCTCATAATATTTACAGAAGACCCTCTGTACCCTGTACCAAAATGATTCCAGTGATTCATGTAGTGAAAAAGCTGATAAAGCTTTAGGCGTTTCTCAAACCCTACAGCTTTGGGAATTTTACTGTGATAAGCAGAGTAAAAAGAACTGCTGAAGCCCCCAAACATCCCAGCTATTGCAAGCTCATACTCTGAATGGCCATAGAAAGAAGCCGGATCGAAGATAATTGGACCAGAATCATCTTCAGCTACATTTCCTCCCCAGAGATCTCCATGCAGGAGAGCAGGAACAATTTCTACGTCACAGAACAAACTGGGTATCTTCAGCTGCAGGAGGAAAAATGCAAGACATGTAAGTACTACATTTTAAGGTGAATGACTGTAGAGTTTTATCTGCATACCTGCAGAGCATGAATTGAAGCTTCTTAAAAGTCAGTTAAGAAAAAAACATACCCTGAAATAGCATAGGACCTAGTCAACAGAGATGCTGAGAAAAATCAAGAGAATTTCTATTTTTCATAAACGCCAGGAGCTGAAGAACAGTCACCCAAGTGTCTTTTAGCAAGAAAATATAAAATTTTAAACTGCATTCAGTGCTGCAATGGTGACCAGCTTTAATAACACCCCCTTCATCATTAGAAGGCTCAGGGGTCTCTCACCAACCTCAAAGAGATTTCTACAAAGCAATACCCAAGTAACTAATACTGTGGTCACCTAATCAGCTGCAAACCTTAAATGAACAGACAATGTGCAGAACAGTACTGCTTATAGACATTTTTCGTCATGAACATGTTACAGGGAACAAGAAATGTGAACTTAATCTAGTATTTCCCAAGCAGTAAGGCAAAGTGCTATTTGGCACACATCCACTTTGAAATATTAGCATAGGGTGATGTGGCAAGTCATTATAGCTTAGAGTAAAGGGAATTTTAATCCCTCAGAGCTGCAGAACCTGGAGCATACCAACAAAATGGAATTTTGTTTTATGAAAAAAAATCTGAACAACTGAGAGAATTTCTCCTACCTGAAGCTGTGCCCAAAGTTCTCTTGCTTCCCTGTCTCCTGAATTTGCTTCAATCATGTCCATCTGGGGCTGGATTCTTTGCCTGGCAAAGAAAGTCACCCAATCATTCTGCCAGTCATTCACCTGAAGGAACAGGACAGCCAATGTTAGTTCTACACCACATAAAAGACAGATTTTTTTCTTTTTCAAATAAACTTTTGGAGGATTATACAGCCTCTGTGCTATATCCTCCAGGACAGTAAATGCTACCATTTAATAGACTGTTATCTTAAAACACTAAATTAGGGAAAGAAATAATTTTCTTTAAGTGATAAAACCCAAGAAATTGAAGAGCTATGAATGTCCAATGCAGCTGGAAGTGCTCTCCAAAGCACTACTTTCCTTAGCAGGCTGAACAACATTATTTTTTTAAATGACTCTACAGCAATAAATTAATTTCCACTATAATAGTTTTGGCCCCTGTGTCACTGAAGGGAAAATAAGATAAACTTAAAATTCTATCAGTCTGATGAAGTACAACCTACCTGTGGAAGATAGCCACAGCAGGTAACTGTATGAAAGCCAAATTGATCCACAAACTGGACTTCCATTTGCCCTTGACCTTTACCTTTCAAACCAAAGACAAAAATCCAATACTAATGACAAGATTCTAAGTATCTACAATACAAATGGACCTTAAAAACTATGCAAGGGTATAATCCTTCTTCTACTGAGAATTAATAGAAATTGCACCTTAATACTTTTTGTTACAGTGGTTGTTGCTGTTGGTTTTTAAGTTTATGTTTAAGGCTTGATGTACAGCAGCTGTATTATAATCTCCATAATCACATTTTGAGCTAACATATCTTCTCTGATACCATGTCCTTGCAGAAACTGCAGTTCAGGATCCCAAGGGTCCCAATTGAATAAACATTTTGCTTAGAGGTCCAAATACAGCAAATAAAAGCAAAATGAAGACCCCTCTGCCTGGGTGTTTCATCCAAATCTATTTTTGTAACATCTTTAGTGGAAGAAGATTAACTTATCCTGAAATAAAAAAAAAAGCTATTTCAACTATTTTGTAGATTATTATTAACTAGATTAAATTTGCAAACAGCTGTGTACTGTACCAACTGTGCTCTCTTCTTTCTTCAGCTTCTCTCCAAGTTGCTGGTTATGAAGGTGGAGATCAGCCAGTTGTGTTCCAAGCTTTGCTGAATGTCTAAGAAACAAAACTATTCTTAGCAACACTGACACACGAATTAATCCCGTTCTTGATATTCCAGGAATTAATTGAAAAGATTTATCAAGCAAGCAAAAGAAGTTCTGCATCTCTAACAAAGTACATTTTCAAAATATTTTAGTTGTAAACACCTTCTCTTCCTATAAAGATTACATACTAACGTAGAACAAAAAGTACTTACATGGTTGTTTCTGACAACACCATTAAAAGTGAGCAGCAATCATAAATTTAATAACTATGAGAAACTATCAATTCTAATTTCTGTGTGGTGTCACTTTTATATGAACTTTCAGTAGATATCTATCAAGAAAGCATGCATAACATGCTATGCTGTGGGGTGGGTGGGGGGGGTGGAATAGAGCCAGACAGGACTTATCTTCCTCTTTCTATCTCTGTCTCTCTGTCTTTGGCTTCTCCTCTCTAAAAGGCCTAGAAGATGGAAGAGTCAGGTGGGCTTATATATTTATCTATTTTTTAATAAAAGCTTATCCTGTACTCAGTTCAGAAAAGTCTTGTAGTAATTACAAACAACTGTCACAGCCAGTTGCCTCCCATGTTAAGAAAGGTATGTTTCTTTTCTTGTCTTTGACCTCTCACATCTTTTCCTGTTCTTGAGGCACGGTAATTTAAAGCAGTTATTTCTTTATTTTCTTCTTGTTAACACAGATTGTATCTCCTGAAATTTGTATGCCAAAGGTTGCGTTTGCACACTTTTCATCTCAATTAGCCCAAATAAAACAGGTTTTCTGCTCTTTCTCTTGGAGCTCACTAAACCATCAGCTTCATGATTTAGAAATTCTGTGGATGAGCAGAATGAGTGATAAAAACTTTAAGCTGGTGGCAGAATTTCTGAGACTGGGATGAGAAATTGGTCATGCCAACCTCCCTAATGGAACCAGACAGAAGTATTCATCATATTTTAATTCACTTAAGTGTTTGCCACAGAGGAGGGCTAAAAGTTTGAAACTATCAGAATCAAGGTGATTGTTGTAAAAATACTAAAATCAGGAGACTGAATTCAGGATGCATTCATCTGGGGAAGTTCCTCTGCATAATCATGACAGCCAATATTAAACAAAGGTTCTTACAGCAAAGGCAAGGGCATAAAATAGGTAATCAAGTAGGTAATTTTCCCCACTGTAAAAAGGAACCTTACTGTAAAAATCACTAATTACTTACAAAAATCCAAACAAACCCAAAACTAAAGAAAAGTCATGCTCACTTCTTGATGTATGACCTATTTGCTAGGTGAAGCATTGTGAAGTATTTTGTAAAGTTCTCAGCTGTCTAATTTCCCAAATGTATCTTGACTTGCTTAAAAAAAAAAAAAAAAAGTTTCACTTCTGAAAACAAGTGATTTAATTGTCATAACAGTCAAAATTTCTGGCTAAAGGAAGCAAAGATAATACTGTCTTTCACCTGTTTAAGCCTCTCATATCCAAATGTTCCATCACAAACAGAGTAGTGCCCCCAGGTAGGTCTATAACTTTGATGGGTTTAGGCACTTTTATCGTCTGAGTTTTCAAAAGAGCTTCCAAACTTGCCATTTCTCCCTCAAACATTCTTCTAGCCTGTCAAATATCAAAGAAAACCATTAGTCTCAATGGTCACCAGTCTCAGGTAAACAAAGCTCTTTCACAAAACTGTGTTAAATAAAAAGCTTGGAGCAAGTAGTTACTGCACATACAAGATACAAATAGATCCACACCACCAGACGACAATAATTTTACAAATACAGAAATTTCACTTCATAAACGAACTCCATAGAAGTGACTTAGGTTCTAGCATTCTCTGTAACAATTAAATAGTGCAAACTAAATATATCTAAAATGTAAGCAATATTTTATTAATGGATTATACAGCAAATGTTTTGAAAGCTATGGCAATACACATAATCAGCTGAAAGACTAGAAGAATGGTGCTGACATTCATAGTCTTCATGCCTTTCCTGACACAGACTGCTTAGTCTTCAAAGCAGCCTAATATGCAATCACAGAATGATTTTCCCTGACCTATTTCTTTTGCCTCGTGGGAAAAAGAAAAAAAAAGTATCAATAATAGCAGCCAAATGCCCCTTACGGCATTTGCACACAGAAGCCCTTAGAACTCAAGCTGCTACCAACTGCATTTGCTCTGAGGACATTCTTAATTTAGGACCTATTTCTGCAACTGTTATCACACCAAGTAAAATCTACTCTCTTGAGTTGCTCCACTGACATCAGTGACACTAGTCACATAAAGAAATGCTACTCTGGAAGAGTTGGGCAGACATTGCACAAAAAGGTACATGAGAAATCTATGGTATTTGCTAAAAGCAAAAGCAAGGAAATACAATGAGTAAAACAGAAACAAAATACTAGCCCTTTAGTACTGATACATGAAACACAGTGAAAGGACAATTTGCAGTAGACATTGTCCAAAAATTCCAAAGCCTACAAGAGATCAAGAATGAAGAACTGCTGAAATACTGAGCCATAAGTTAGCTTTGTTCAGAGGAAATCAGAAAATACTGTATCTCTGTCTAAAGCATGATACTAGATTAAAGTAAGCTGTTAACTTTAACAGCATAAAAACCCCAGTGTTTTCTAAAGAACTTTGTTTTTCTAAAGAAACTGCTGATATATACCCAATGCTGCAAATGCAGCACAGCTTTATAATACAGTTTGGCAAAGTTTGCTTTAATCAGCACTTAGAATCCACACACAGGCAAAAGCATAGAAAATTAAATGATTACTAAATAGAAAAATCTATCCAGATCTTTTTTTTCCAAGCCCTATCTTCTATCTAGCTCCATTGTATACCTAAAAACACAATTAACAAAAGCCTAAGTGGAAGGGCTATACTGCTATCAATTCATGCTATACTCAGTCTAACAGAAGGCAGGTTCACCCTTCCCTATTTTCACGTTACCACCTCAGTGCATCCATCTGGCTCCCCGATATGATCAGAAAGAGTAGACAAATTTGGAACATAGTTGCAAACATGCTTTCAAAAACATTTGTTTGCTATGAAAAGCAAATACAAGTTCTGACTTTTGCTCTTCCAGTGAAGCTATTAATTTGACAAGAGTACTTTTAATGTAAACTCCACCTAATCTCTGCTTTTGCAAATAAGGATGCCATAAGATGTGCTGCATTATACTTATCTCTATCAAATGTAGATATCTACCTTCTACAATAGGTACAGATATTGAAAGGACAAAGTCTTGAAGAACAATTGTGGAAAAATAGCATTTATTGTGAAAAGCTCCTTCTTATGTGCAGGGAATTACCAGTTTTGTTACAACACAGAAAGATGCATACCCTCAGTAGATAAGTTTATACCTTCTAGGTTGCTACTAACACCCTCACAGTATATGCAGCCACAGCGATGCCACCGTTACCCAGCCGTAACTGACAGCAGTACGCCACTCTACTGCACGACCTAGACAAAAAATACTGGTACTCCAACAGCACCCACCAGAAATGCTGCTCCCCATCCCAGTGCCTGCCCCCACCGTGGCAGCCCCGGGCATCCCGCCACAAGCCAGGCCCCAGCCCCACAGCAGCCAGACCCTCGCAGGGCAGAAGCTACCAAACGCCGCAGCCCTCTATGCCTGGCGGCAAGCCGCCTCCCTGACACCAGCAGTCGAAACTTTACTGCCCGAGCCGGCCAATACACCTTCCTCCATCAAGAAGAGGCTGGGACCGGCCGAGAGCAGCCCACCTCAGCGCGCCCGCCCTCACAGCTGCCTCCCCGCCCCGCCC
>NW_020799123.1:3983262-3989860 GCF_003259725.1 Athene cunicularia
CCGCACTGCGCCTGCGCCGCACCGCCGCCGGGCGGGGCTGCCAAGATGGCGGCGGCGCCTGGCGGGGTGGGCTGGCTAGCTGTCGTAGGCGTCGGGGAGAGCCCCAGAAGGAGCCGCTTCTGCCTAGCTGGGGGAGAGGGAAGTGTAAAATCGCTTCTCAGAGACGGACGGGGAGGAGCGGGGTGCTGGGCGGCTGCGGCCAGACCTCGGGGCAGCGAAGGGCCTTCCCTTGCACGTTGCCTCCGGCTGCTCTACCCGGGCAGCCGCACCCGGGAGAGGCCCTCGGCCCGGTGGGGTTGGGCAGGATGCTAAATAATGCCAGCCAGAATCCCAGCACTCCTGGAACATGTTTTGTCCTGCAGAAAGCCTGTAAATAAGCTGCTGTTTGATCTCATTTCCCTTGGGCGTGTGGTGAATTCCTTCCTGCTACAGATGCAGAGAGTGCACATGTCAAGGAAAAGATGTTGCAGTAGGGCAATATATATAACAAAGGTAATGGGTGGTAATTTTTAAATATTTGGATTTAGTGTGCTTTCTGGGCATTATAAAGGTACATGCTCTAATTCATTCTGTTCTTCAACAATAACAAGAACAGCTTGCTATTATTGGACAATGGCCAGGGTAGGCCTGAAGTATAATTTGTTACTTATTTAGAAAGTAACATTTAAAATACAAGTTTCTAAGTGTTAGAAGCTGGAAGAGTTCCTACTGATCTTTTATTTGACTTTTTTTTAGAGCAAGATTGTGTGCTCTTTTTCTACTATTTGCTTAAATGTCTGTGGTCTCACTGGTTGCAACCACTAATTCATCTTTCGTTATTCCTGACTACCTCCCTATTCACTATCCCAATTTGCCTTGCTTGGGGCTTTTAAGAGTATTGTTGTGCTCCTGAGCGATTTAGATACCTATGGATATACATCTGTTTCTATATAGTAGTTTATGCAAATAGCAATTAAGAACTGGATTTTGCTTTAGAAATTTTCTTTTGGGGGTTTAGTGCAGGAGGATTACAGTCTTCTAATGGCTCTTGTGGAGCAGCAAAATAGCAAGTGTAAAAGGAGTGAAGTTCTCTTATTTCCAGAAGTCTGTGTACCTTTCCTTTTCAGGAGTTGCTATACAGCTTTCTTTTTCTTTTTTTAATCTGAACTTTTGTTTCTGTAGAAGCTGGTATTTTTAATTTGGCAGGATTTCTGGATCTACAGCAGACTTACCATAAATATTTTTACTGGGCTTCTATGTTTCTGGCTATTTCTACAGAGCTTGGAAAAATCATCAGTGTGCTGTGTTTGCACCAAATCAGTGGTTTTTTAGAAGCACACTTTCATTATCAGTCTAAAAAATCCAAAACTGACACGATAGATGCAGCTTGGGCTTTTAGTGACTCCGGATATGTCAGGAGGATGCTAAATCTTGCTTGCAGGAGGTTGGTTTTATAGTTTGTGTTATCTTGCCTTTTTGTGTAGCAGAGCAAGGGTTTCACTTAACAGTGTTGGCTGCAGAGGGCGTTGTAATTTGTGGATGTGACAGTGATGGCGGAAGAACGTGGGGCTTACTGAGAACCACCAGAGTATGGAAAACTTAAATGAGAATATGTTTTTGTATGCTGAAATCTGTTTTCTGCCACATACTGGCTCTCCTGACTGTGTAAAATTAACCTTGAGCCCATGTTGCCAAGGCTGGATTCAGATGTCTTCAGTGTTTGATGAAAAATGATTGAGATTATGCTGAGGGAGACTGAAATTCTCCAGTTGGAGTCTAGGAATCAACAGGAGGTGTTATGAAAATAATGCTGTGAGTTTTCTTTGAACCTTTTTATTCAAAGAGCAAAGGAGTAATGTCCATTTTGAGATCCAGGAGACTTGCTTTTTCATTTTGTAGTTTTTAAACAACTATGAGATTAGGAAGAATTCAACCTCCACATTTTTATTAAATGACACTTCTGCAGCTCTTGGAAAATGCCTGTTGTGTCTGACTTTTATTTTTTATTTCTTCTTTTGACAAAGCAGCTGGAAACCAATCAGAATTTGCTAAACAGATTTAATGGAGTTAAAGTAGAATGAAATGTGGTGTTTGGTCTACAGTACTAAGTCATACTAAGATATTTCTCAGTAAAGAAGTTTTTTGTGCTGCACTAAACAGCATAGTGAATGTTGTAGGAGTAGAGAGCAATTGCCCTTAATTCCCTAGAATTTAATTGGATTGTACTTCTTTCTGCTTGCATTCGATCAGATAGGATGTAACAGAAGTTTGGCCAGAATTGTAACATCCAGTTCATTAATTACATGGTGGACATGATCTGAAGGAGGAACTGTCATCTTGCTTTCCAATGAGAGGTTAAGTATTCTGGAAGAAACTCAGCAAGACACACAAGACACTGCATTTCTGAAGACACTCAGAGCATCTGTTTGCAGGAGGCAGGAGCTCCCCACTCCTGCAGACATTGGAGCTCAGGGAGAGCCAGGATGTGGGAGCCACTTCTTCACAGATACCCTTTTCAGTGCAAGCTCCAAGCCTGCCCTAAGCCTGCTGCGTCCCATCTTTGGCCTGTGTACTGTGGGTTGGTTACTGTTCCCTATTTGAAATAAACTATAGAATCAGACCCCAAATGTACTTACAGAGGACTACCAAAAAAAGCCATTTACTGAAGTTGTTCATGCAGCGTAGGTCTTGCCTGCTGTGTGAAGGCAGTGTATACCACAAAAGGCCATGTGGCAGTGTGGGTTGACTTTGTGATAATCCTTTCTTCCCAGCCTCCACTCTGTCCCCCATGTATTATTTATTCCTATTTGAGTATTTTAAAAAGCTTGTAGTATGCTATGGGAACCACCCCCTTCCCTCTGCCCTCTTGGGGTTCACCAGCAATATTTATCTTGTTCTGATGCATGCTGACTTACCTGCAAGATCCACAGTGGTTAACTTCTGTTTAAAATAGGGTTTCTTTCTGTGGAGAAGACAACTGGCACACTGAGCTGCAAATTATTTGGTGAGTCATCAGTTAATATACACGTCCTGAATAAAACAGAACTGCAGCTGCTAATTTCTGTTTACTGCTTGACAGTATGTACAAGAAGAGAAAAGTTAATTGGTATGTGTAGCCTTTTATTGGTTGGTTTATATATATATATAAAAGGAAAATAGGCATTAGGGTTTTTCAGGCTTCAGGCGTCTATTTGTGTGAACGTATGAGAAGTGTGCTGTGGGCTCTTTGTCTTTTTTCCTCTCCCACATCCATGGATAGGCCGAGGGGTGGATCAGGAAGGATGTAGGACTTTCCATTACGGAAAGAGATGATTTATAAGACACTCCTCGAGATTTGGTGTTAGTGCTTGTTTTTTTCTCTCTGTCCTTAAACATAATTTCCCCTAAAGAGAGAGAAAAATGTTTTTTAAAAAATTCCTTGGGTCAGCTGTATGAGCAGATAAATGGAAATGGAATGAGAAGTTCTGTTATCAGAATAATAGACCAAGATTAACCTTAGAAGCAGAATTTGGCTATTTTTCTGATTATGCAGAGACACTGGAATCAGTCATTGATGAGTGTGTTAATTTGCAGAGTTAATGCCTTCATGGATTAGCTTCTGTAGTGATTTCAGGGGCATGATTTGGGGCAGAATTTAAATGAAAGTGTGACCAAAGCCTGAGGAGTTTTTCTTGCTTGTTGCAGAAACAGAAATTAAACTTTTTTCCAGAGTTTACTGGTTTTGCTTTATCTCTTTTTGATGCAGACTGTGCCAGATTGCCAGTGGGTTTTATTGTTAACAAATTTCTGTCTATCAACAAGAAGTTCAGGGAGAATGTTTGGGTTTTGGGATCATTTTAGTAATAATGAGAAAGAAATTGTGCTCTTTTTTACCCTCACAAAGTGAGGGGTTTTCCATAAATATAGCTGTTTGAGAGGCTTTTTTTTAGCCTGATCAAGAGCAAATGAGTTTTGTTTGCAGTTCCAACTTCTGTTTAGCCTAGTTCTGTATGACACAATAAAAGAGCAATATACATGTCATTATTTCTCATTATTTCTCCTTTCACCTGCCCCTAACCAGGTTATTTTAATGCTTGAAAGTTGTTAGCAAACACATTTTTTTTATATTATTCAGACAGTTGATGGGTTAAAGATTTGTGGGCGTATTCTAGCTCATTAGTTCCTGTATAAAGTATAACCATGAGCTGCCCTCAAAATAAACCTGGGTTTGGCACAGATTTATGTTCTAAACATGATTACATGTAAATGTCAGGTAAGTGGAAATAGGAAGGTGGAACATTCCAGAATTCTGCTATTTATGGCTTCAAAACAGGCATTTGAAAAGCATTAGTTCTTTGTTTTGACCAACTGAAAAAGTCTTCATATTTTTTACTTTAAAAGTACAGGCAAATGACCTTTAATTGCTGAGTTCATTGATATGAAAATGCTTGTGTTTTTTCTTCTCTCCTTTTCCCTTAGTGAACTTCAGGAAAAATCAAACACAGTATCAGTAAAGCAAGATATAATGATTAGTGTGTACTTCAGCATTTTTCTTAGGGCATCTCAAAGTACTCCACTGAAATTTATGGTTAAAATGCCATGACACTCCTTTATAATAGATGCAGCAAATAGTTTTGATAGATCTGGAAACCTGAGGCAGAAAGAGTTTGAATAAACTGGCCAAGTTCACAAAGGAAGTCCGTGTTAGAACTGGGATTACAACACCAGTTTCATGATGTCCAGGGCTGTACACCAGCTGTCTAGAAGTTGCTTCCACAAGAAAAGTACAAATGACTACTACGACTGCATTTAGCCTATCTCAAATTAAAGACTGAAATAGAACCTCTGACAGATGATGCATCTGGAGAAAGGGCACGTCTCTATCTTTCTATCTGTGGACCTTCAACAGTAAAACACCGGAGCCTGTGAAACTGTAGTTCATTACTGCAGATTTATTATCCCACCTCCAACAGGACTTTGATTCCATAAAGTGATGACTGGATTATAAAGAGGTGCAATTATTGGATGTGTGAGTATGCTGGAGGGAAAATTGCCTGTCTGACACTGGGAATGTGGTGCTTTGTTGTCCACCGGTGAATGCTACAGGACACTTTGTCCTGTTTGCACCAGATTAAAATTACTGAGGAATGATACAATGATATCCATCCTTTTTTTTTGCAGCCCTGAAAGCAGCATGTTAAGACTTCTTTAAGAGGCCAGTAAATTGACATTGCATCATACCCATACAAATAGAGTTTATTAGTCAAGGACTTCCTTGTTTTTCTTTTGAGTAGAAAGACAAAGTATAGACATACTTTTTTTCAGTGTAGGGCTTATGTTTGGCTGCAGATTATGCAAAGTCCTATGTGTATGGTGTACTTATTTCCTCTGAATTAGATGTGCTTGGGGCTAATTGTGTGTGTGTAGTCCGGTAAAACAAGAGCATAAAGTTGTCATTTTTATGTGGAGTGATACTTTGTGCATACAGCTCTATTTTTGATGTTTCTTTATCTTTATACAATAGTATTTTTATATCAGTTTGACTCCACTAAATTTTCTCTTCATATTTCTGAATTACTCAGGGTTAACAAAACTTGCTTAGGAGCAATGCACCTTGTTTTAGAAACCTGCTAAATTTATTTTAATGGCACGTGAAGAGCGAGCATTTGCTCCAGAGATTACCCCTTTCCCTCAGCTCCCTACAAACTTCATTTTAGTATGTTTTGCAGTATTGATAAGGGTAGGCATTTGGTTTTCAGTGCTTGTATCATCACGCTGGATTACAGGACCAGAGGACATCTCAGGCTTGCTGACATCTCGGCCAACTCTCACCCCCTTTCTGTACAAATACAGGCTAATATTTGAACGTGGATAGCGAGAAGGTGAAGGCAGCCATCACTGGTGTAGATATGATGAAGAAAGAAGAAGTCTCTTCTGGATGTGAATATCCTAAAAGCCAGACCAAGATGTGTAGAGTGACTGAGACCCCAGCAGCGGGTGATTCCTGCCTTCTGCAGGACGGTGGTGGGATCCCTGCCCAGGGCGGGCGCTGGAGCAAAGTCCATAAATGTGCCTTCGCAAAGGCCTCCCCCCACCATTTCTCCACCACTCCACCTGAGTCCCCGGGCCGTCTGCCTGCCTGCATGAGCTGTAGTTACTGCAGGCCCGGGAGAGAAGCCCGCACAGTCGTGGCTCCAGGGTCCCGTCCCGGTCGCTGCCGGAGGGGCGGGACTCGAACCCGCGGTCCCCCTGCTCCGCTCCAGGCACGCCGCTCCCTCCGGCGGGGAGGTGTGCCTGACCGCGATTGATGGGGGAAAGAACCAATGGCTGCCTTAGAGCGCCCTAGCAACTGAGCCTCTGTGCGCGGCTGGGATCAGGAGGAAGGGGGCGGCCCATGTTTGCTCTTCGCCAATGGAAGCAGCGGAGGGCGGGGCTAATGCTTCCCGGTGCACCAATAGGCGAATGCAGGGCAGATTGCACCGCCCTGGTGGACGCGAGGCGGGGCGGGGCTACCCTTTCGGCGCGCCAATGAGTGCTGAGGAGGGCGGGGGCGGGAGCGGACCGCCCAATAGCGGGTCTGGGGGCGGGGCTCGGTGTCTGTCAGAGCGCGGCGGCGGGCGGGCTGAGCGGCGCGGGGCGC
>NW_020799123.1:3989910-4085498 GCF_003259725.1 Athene cunicularia
CGGTTGCCCGCTGCTCCCCGGTGCTCGCCCGCCTACGTCCAAGCGGTTCCCCCCCGCGCCGCCCCCAGGCTCTCGGGGTCCCGCGCTGAGGCCGCGACCGCGCGGGAGGCAAAGGCCGCGCTCTGGCGCTGCCGGTTCCCCCCGACTGGGCCGGCGGAGGAGACCAGCCGCTTCTTGCGGCTCCGGCCGGTCTGCGGAGCTCCCAGGTAGCACCCGAGGGGCGAAAGGGCGCAGGCAGGGACGTGCGGAGCGGTGGTTTGCCGGCCGGAGTTTTCAGCAGGGCGGTGGGATTGTTGTGGGGGTACAGAACCCCGCGCAGGTGATCTCGAGCGCAAAACTGGGTTTGGAACTCAAGTGTAAGAGAAATGGCTTGATACACAGAATGTATTGATGGAGGTGATGGGATTCGTCTTTCTAAGCAGTTATTTTTCTGTTGTCATCAGCGAGTAAAGGGAAGTACTAATAAAATGTTTTTCAAGTAGAGGATCTATGTTAAACAGCAAAGGTATTTGCTGAGAAACTCCTTTTGCTGAAAGAGCAGAAAAGGAGATTTTTGTTCTCCCTTCTTTTCCACTGTCATATTCTTAATATCAGAAGAGTAGCCCTTTAAGATCAAGGTTCATATCTGAAGTATGTTCTTTCACTTAAGCTTTTTAAAGGGCAAGACTGAAGAGCCTCATCCGTGCCAGATATATTCTGCCTGCAGAATAGGGAGCAGTGAACATTGCAGACTGGTTTAAAACTAAGCTAAGGGTTTAGGGAAAGAGGGATTTCTATTTTCCCTCCCTCCCATTCTTTTTTATCTACTCCCCCAATCTTGTTTGCCTAGAACATACTCTAGTTTCACTTCTTTATTTTCCCTCATGCAAATCTATCATGTGGCATATTAAAAAGCAAATTATCTTATCAAATTACCCATTGCTTTAATTTACTGCCAGTTTGTGACTAGTTAATTCCCTGGAAGGCTTTACATTGACTTAGAATCTGTTATTATGTTGAGTTCATAGTACTGATTCACAGCGAAGAACTGGAGGGAGGGAGGGAGGGGAGTGTGCCACTACTTATGAGTCAGACTCTACCTTGAAGGTATCAGTGTACATTTAAAGATGTTTGCTTAATAGTTTTCCTAAATTATTCCTTGGGGTGTTGCAGTGTGTTTGCTCTTTGTGCTCTTCAGGTGGTTGAAGAAAAGCAATGGGAGGCTTGGGGAGGTGTGCCTAGTCTGGCTCTGTTCTGCACACACAATCTAGTTTATAAATTCTTACGCTGAAGGAGCACTTTAGTCTCCAGTGTTCTCAGCTCTCCAAAACTGAGAGAAGATTTAACCAGCTCCTGAGCTCATCAGTCTTACTTCAGACTTACCCACGTAAACCTTGTGATGCTTGTGGTTTCGCTCTTAAAAATATTTAAATTCTGTGGCTAACACTACAGCTCTGTGAATAGGTATCTTGACAGCCAAATGCGAATATTCTTGTTCAATTATTTTGGAAATATTTAACATGCAGCTTGGAAATTCTTAATCACTACTAATAACTTCAAAATATATACATACAGGGTTGTAAGTTTTATGTGCTATTTCATGGATTGTAGTCTCTTCACCAGGATATTTATCAACCTGAACTATACAAGGTTAGGCAAATATGGTAATTCCAGACCTCACAAATTCTGTTTTGCAGAGGTTACTGTTTCATACAGACTGAAAGAAGTTCTTAGCCTCAAGAAGATGAGTCTGTCTGAAGAGAGGGATAAGAGTTACAAGAGAACGGCAGATAAAACAGATGGCATGGTAGTAAAATGTGGAAGGAATATAATCTGATTTTTAATTTTATGCAACTAGTGTCATAACTAAGAATTTTTGTACAGACTGAGCCTCAGTGTTTACACAATCATAGTATCCTGCTTAGTCTCACTTAAGGAAGGATTTTAACTGTGCAAGTTCATAAAAAAATATTTTCTCCTCAATTTGTAATGTTCTTGAATGCATCAACTTTGAAATAATGTTGAACACTGCATGTAAGCTGCCCAGTTTCTTTGGTGGTCTGTATCCAGTATCCCTTCTCTGCCTGTATCCCCTCAGCCTTTCCTACATCATTTGAGCATGGCTGCATAGGATGCAGCTGTGAGGAATCTGTGAAGGCTCAGGGACTATGAAAATAGAGATTCAGGGACAGGGATAGAGCTAAACATCTGGTTGGTAGTATGACTCATTTTCTAATTTAACTTGATTAAAAAGCTTAATAAACACTGACTTTTTCACCATTTTCAAGTCAGTAGTTAACTGCTAGGATCTACCACTTTCAGCCAGGTCTCTGAATTGGAAAGAGAAAGTCTAGTGGTATGATAGATTCTGTCAAAGTGTGCCACATGTATAAGCTTTGAAATGACATAACTTCGTTGTGGAGCTTGGTGAAAGGGAATAGCTTTGAGACTGGGTTTCAGCAAGGACAGCAGTGCATTAGATTTGAAGAAGAAAAGTTAGAATTTAGCTTTGATAGAAGGTTTATTCTTGTGCTAAACAGGAGGTATCACTAAGATACACTGCAGTGCTCTGAGAAGTAGAGACACAGATAACTTGCAAGGAAGTATAGGGAAGGACAAGGTGTTGAACAGAGTGTGACCCCTTTGGGAAGGAGGAGAATCTAAATGAGCTCCATGGGATATTGAGAGGTGGAAGAAAGGCTGAGTGAGAATGGACTCATTAGCAAAGAAGGATCAAGGAGCTGTTGGTTGGTGTTTTCAGCAGTATCAAAGACAGTTAAGCAGACAAGGTAAAGAATGAAGGTAAAATAAAATATTGAGTTGACTAGAACAGTGTTTGGGGTGGTTTTTTGGGTGGGTTTTTTTAGCCATCAGATTCCTGAAGGCTTTATATACAGCTCTGTAACTGTCTCAACTCTGTGGGCTCAAAATTTAACTGTATAAACCACAAATTAGTTTTTCACAGGGACTTTCTTAACCATTCAAAAAATAAATCTGCCATCTTTCTCATTCCCAGGAAAATGTGGCAGTCGTATGTCTTACTATTTTTTGTCAGTACACAAAAATGATACAAAATCTGGAGATGGGAAGGAAAGCCAGAATTGTCTGATCAGTCAAGTCCCTGCAAGCTGCTGCTGGTCCACAAGCTGTGGTTTGAAAGCATTTGGCATAGTTCAGCTATTAAGGAGTACAATCTCTTGGTCTCTGAATTTTTCTTAATGACCAAAGGGCTCTGGGTTGCAAAGAAGGAAGGGAAAAAGCTTTATTAACATAACAAATTAAGGACTGGCATGGAAGATGCATTGGTGAACATGATTCACAAAGATAATTTAGAAAGCAGTTATCCTGGAGATGGGCAAGTAGGCAGTTACCTAACAAGGTTAGTTGTCTTGGGTGATCTGCCTTTATAGTCTCCCACATGTTGCTCTAAACTGAAATTACAATGAATTGGACACACTTAGTCTCTAACCTGGTAGGAAAAACTGCAAAAAAATGATCTGCGAGAGCTGCGGAAACTTTATTAACTTCTGATAAGAATAAATTCAGAGAAAATAATTGCTTCTAGACCAGAACATAATACCTTAGATGTGCTGTCACTAGGTAGACATATTTTGATGCTTTGCATTAATAGATTTTCATTCAGCTGGATTCTGGTTTTGCTTTCATACTAACATATGCTTGTAGTGTGATTGCTTGACACAGGGTATGAAAGGAATGATTGTTCAGGCCTATATACTCCTTTTCTTGCAGGAACATCAGGTTTAAACAGACAAATTGTCTCTCGTCCATTCTCGCCTAGCAACCTTCTTATATCCTCTGAAGTTCACACCACAGTTGTTTGTTGTCCCATAAATTCTGTCCTTAGATTGAGAACTTCACTGGGGTATCGGTTGCCTTAGCTGAATGCTCAAAAAGATCCTGGTGTGTAATAGTTGTGGGTGTTAATGAGTGGTTGTCTTGATTACTAAGTGGTTAGAACACATCCCTGGGGCTTGGATGGCCCAACCTCAAAGAATCTTTATGGGGAGAGCTGGATTACCCTTATACATAGGGAGCATTTAGACTGGGATTAGTGGTCAGCTGCTCGCATCCCAGCACACAAACATATAGTTTATGGTGTCTCTTCCTTGATAATTTAATACACAGATTAAAGCCATTCTTTGGTGTAAAGAAGGGGGAATGGGCCCTAACTAAAATATAGAAACAAAAGGAAATATTGTTAACATGAGAAATTAAAAGACAGATTTGTGAGCTGATTGTCATTTCCTCCCCTCACCCCCAACAAGACCCAAATGCAAAATTAGTAGAGGTAGAAGTCTTACCACAAAGATTTGATGTTAAGCTTCTCTATTCTGTCTTCATAGAGCTGCCTTTTGAAAATGTTACTTGGCTGAAAGGAAGGGGAAATAAAATTGTTTGATTTTCCTACTAGTATACTAATGAATAGGGTTGCTTATCATGGACTTATTTTAAAGTCATTACATTTTCCTAAACACAACGTGATCTATAGAAACTAATGGCAACATTATTAAATTTCTGTGTTTCTTTGCCCGTAACACCAGCTTTTAGGGACAATTTTCAGTCATTCTATTAGGATTTCTCCAGCAGAAGTGTTATTTAAAGTTGCTGAGCACCGGTGTCTATGAGTAAATAAACACCTTTTGAGGTTAGTTATGCTTCCCTGTAGATAGACTAGACTTTATTTCATAGCACAAGGAGAGCAAAAATTGATCACTCTTGGCTCTCATGAAGTAACTTTTCTTAAAAGATTGAACAGGCATGAAATTTTTCCCCCCCTTGAATTTTGTTAAAATCCAGTTGTATGCCCATTGATCTCGGTTTTAAAAGGGTTTAAACTTCTTGTAGAAGGAAAAGCAGGTGAGGTTTGATTTTTCATATACCAAGTTTAAGTGACTAGAAGACATCTAGTATCTTATCTCATTACTGGCTTCTGTGGCATTGATGGAAAGAGCTAGTTGCTTGAAACAGGGCATCTAACGTATTTTGGGCTGAGTCTGTAAAAGCAGTAATAGATCCTACTCTAAGTACATTAGTTATGACTGCCACTTTAATGTTTATCTTGCAAGAGTTGTGCTTACTGCTGAAAGATGACATTAATTTTAAGTTGTATTATATACTGCATGTGAAGAAAGTTCCATAAACAGAAACTGCTACCCACTCTGTACTTGCTCTTACGCTTTCACTGTGTTTAAAAGAGAAAAAATGAAATTATGACCCCCTTTTCCACCATCTGTAACTGCATTTTGTCTCTTCCAGGTGATAACACTGTGGAGTAGCAATTCTTCTTAATAGGCAGTCAATTATGGGAGGCATATGTTAGCTGAAAATGTGGATTTTGGTTTGTCTTGATTCCCTTTATTCTTGCCTTACTTATGACAGATAGTTTCATCCTATTAAAAAACAAAACCCAAACACTTCTGATCTAACTCGTATTGGCCTTGTTCTTTGCTTCCTTTCGTCTGCCTTTCCCCCGTCCCCAAATCTCATGTTTGGAGTCTCATGCTAAGAATTGCCCACCTTGTGAGACCAGTATATCTTGTTTTCTTCTCAGATACATGGCAGCATACCTGAGCGACACCTTTTTTAACCTCTTTTTCCACATTCTTCATAAACAAGGTGGTAAAGGATACTGTAGCATTTCCTGTGATGGTCAGGTCACTTAATGTTGGGTTTTGTATTTGTTAGCTGGTCTTGCACATCTGTTGAAAAAAATAAATATTTACCTCTCTCGATTTAATGGAGCCATAGAAATCCTAGACCTGCTTGGCAGTATATGGTTTTTCATACGTTTCTTCAAACCTGTCATAGAAATGCCTTTATTGCACACTTTGTTCCACTTGGCCATTTTTCTTTGGTTTAATATATGAATAATATTTCTTTGTTTTAATATTGCAACTCAAGTGTCATGCAATGGTATCCATCTCACGGACAAAAAGTGTTACTGTCTTACAGTTTCACGAAGGTCAGAAGCTGGGTTATCTTACAGTGAGGTTTTGAAGCCCACTTAATCCAATAGGCTTGAGTTATTTCTCTTCTTAGCTGGCTCCTCACCCAACCATATTGGAGGGAAAAAAAAATCAAAACTGTGTGCGCATGCACATATTCAAACCAGATATATGTACCTTGTGCTTTTCCAATAACTGGCTTTTATGTTTCTTAGCAAGGCCTATTCAACAACAACAACAAAACACCAGACAAAGAAAACACCTACGTTTTGTTCAAGCATATTATTGTACAGTTTCAGAATGAAGAAGCTTTGAAATCTTAACATTGTGAGAATGTTCTTCAGATTACTGCCTAACGCCGACCTGCGCACACTTGTCTGAATTTGATATCTGCTATTGCTACAAGTAATACTTCAGATTGTTGTGGCAGAAGAGGCTGCACCAATAGTTTACTTCTTGTCTTTCTCATGCACATGCATTTGGTTGCACTATGTGCTGCCTGTCTCGGTTTCCCTTGGGCTACTGGTGGGGTTTTTTCCCCCCTATTTTTTTTCACAGATATGAGGGAGTGGGAAAGTGACTAAAACCAAAATTACTGTGGGGCTCCCAGACAGGTGTGCAACACGAAAGACAAAGTCCAGGCTATTTTGAAAAGTGGTCAGACTTAAAGGCAATTGAGTCCTTTTAAGCTGCTTTGCCCTAACCAAAATTGAGTTTGCCTGTGCCAGAATTTTTATCCAATACATTGGTTAAATTACATTAATGTATTGCTTTTTTTTTTTTTTTTTTTTTTTCTGGAAGCTGAACAAGAATGGAAAATGGATTTAAGAATAGAATCTGGCTAATTTTAAACATTTTGTTCATAAACCATTTCATTCAGATCTTCTGGATTTTGTTTAATATGAGACTGAAAATATGAAACTAATGCAGTATTTACCCAAAATACTCAACATGGGCTAGTGTTCCTCATGCTGGTTTTATTTAAGGATCATCGCAAATGTTAATACACGAAACACAAAGCTTTTAGCTTGCTCCGCTTTTTTATTCACATCTAAATCTGTTGATATAGTGGAACACATCTGTACAAATAATTTGTCCTTTCTTTTATGTCTTGACATGTTGTAATATGGAAGTATGAAGCAGGCAAGCTAGGCGGTCAAATACTCCAACCAGTTAAAGCTGCAAGTTCATAAATGAAGCTGTTACAGATCAAACACTGATTTATCAACATATACCGTATATTTAATGTTCAGTCTTTCAGAAGATAAAATCGTCTGTCAGTTTTGACTGTAACTTAGTACATACTCAGGGCAAAGTCCACAAAAATACTGGTGTTCACAACAGCTGTTTGTCACTGAAATCTGTGGGAAGTTGAAAACCTAATTACTCTGAAGTTAGGATGTCATTTCTGCCCAGGAATGGAGGGGGTTTAAAGGTCAAGCAACTAACCTTGTTCACATCTTCACGGGGTGGGAAAGCAGAAAAGAGAAAGTATCATCAGTAACAATCTGTGCCAAGTGACAAAGTGTGTTGAAGAGCAGTTGCCTTAAGGCTTTAATGTACATACCTGCTTTTGACATAATTACATTCTTGTTTGGTATATTAATTAGGCTGTTACTCTGAATGCATATTGGTAAAAAGAATGTATGTGATGTGCTCAGCGGAGACTTACTGGATCTGCTCAGTGATTCTTTACAGGAGGCATGGGTGTTTTGAACCCTACATAAAGGATATAATTCTGTAAGGAAGTGTAACATATTCTGGTTCATATAGTGTTCAGACTGGCTGAACCAAGTGTCTGAACTGTGCTCAAAGCAAGGTGAGAATCCTTTCTAGGACAGAAAAGTAACTCTTCTCCAGCTGGCGAAGGACAGGTAGGACCTAGCAGTGAAAACACTCTTACATGCATACAAAATATTTCTGTCAAGTCAGTACTTTTTTTTTTTTTTCTGTGTTGTAGGCATATAAACAGTGAAGATAAATTATTTTGGAATCATGCATGTCATCAGAACCAGGGAAAATTATTTATTGTTCATGAGATGTATTCTTGTGCTAAGCCAAAAGCCAATATAACAGCTTTGCTGTTTTTCTTTGTTGTGTGGGATTTGGCATTGAAGAGTGCTGATGTGAAAGCACTGTGTGAAGTCAACAAGTGGTGTCAGAAGATGGAGGTGATTAGGCAATAGCTGGAGAGCATGGGGCAGCTGGAACAGCCAGGGCTCTTACTCTAGAGTTATCTTAGACATTAAAATTATTTGTACAATGTTGGATTTCAAAGCAGAAATTTGTGGTTTAATATGCAGCAATGGAGTAACTATGATGAGAATTTCTGGAATAGAGATTTCCATGTGTTTTGAAAACTGACTTCTAAGTGAAGAACATAAGAAATGTCATCTTGAGCTCATTTAGCCTAGCACTGTTAAAATTGGTGAGAGACTGTATTTAGGAAGAACATGCAAACCTGTCTGCTTCCCTCATGTGCCTGCCAAACTTCCTAATCCAATAGTTGGAGATTTAGAATTCTTTTCAGCTACTTTATTTACAGGAATGGGTAATCTGTGTGCTCTTCTTTAACTAAAAATTACAGCTGCAGCTTTCTATGACTTTTTACTCATAATTTATGTAAAGAAACCATTTGGCTATGCGTTTATTTCATGCTAAAGTAAGTGGGATTCTGTGACCTTCTTGGAAACTTTTGATACCCATTAGTGTAGACACACCTCTGGACTGCTATGAGTCCTCCAAAAAAATGCAGCTTTAAAAGAAAATGTTTACTGATGCAAAATTAAACTATTTAGAGTTTTCCCCCAATAACTTATTTTTGGGTCTCAAGTTCATGTTCATATAACATAAACTCCCAATGCCATAAATGCCTGTTATATTTGTGTTTCTTAAAAGAGTGCATGTACTTTAAGTGCACTTCAGTACACAGAACTTTGGAGAAATGTTTCATAAAAATACCTTTATTCTTGGATCAGAAGAACATAACCTATTTATTACAAAGTTCCAATTATTCATAATATATGGCCAGTTAAAGTTGTGTATGTGCAGATGTAAATGTAGAGGAGACTGAACATGTGACAACATTTAAAAGTGAGCTGCAGTCCAGGAGTGACACGTTTGCACGAGATGAATTGCAGCTGATCTTTCACACTTTCAAATGCAGTCCAGTCACTTGTATTTAATAACCAGAATTTGTTTACTGTGTGGTGTGTTCCAGACTTATGATTCAGATTTTACCTCTTATTTTCCCCCAGTTTTTATATTGGGTATGTTGAACACATCTCAGTCAGTAACTCGCTGTTATGTTCCTGCCATTGCTCTCATTTTTCCTCTGGTCTACGACTTCATGCAGAGCCCTACCCTGACCTTACCAACATATGTTTCCCTGTAATCCCACATCAACAAAACTGAAATAGCAAAGAATGCTTATGTACTCTGAAAGAATATATTGAAGGAGCAGTCATAAGAGTATTTGAGGACTGTATATTTAATTTGCCCATTTTTATAGATGTTTGCATGAAACAGAAACTGTTTTTAAAAAACAGTTTAATTAAAATAAAGAAAAAGAGGGGTAAAGGTATTTTATTCCATACATTTTGAATCAAAATAATTAATTCCTTTCAAATTTTAGGGCTAATGATGTGTTAAGTATCTCCTGTGCACTTATACTTTGTTTGCAAGCTGACTTTATGCAGTGCCTTAAAATGGAATATTTAAGTGCATGAAATATGAAACTGCCAGCTGGAAAACCCAGAAGAGACCCAGCAGGTCTGGCAGCCTTTTTAATACTCTCTCTTGACTAGAGGAAAAGAGGCTCGTGTAGCCAATGCATTCAACGGAATGACTGAGTCAGTATACAGAGTCTTGTGCAAAATTTTTAACATGGATCTGGATACATATATTTTCTAATTGTTTTAGCAATCCCTATACACAGTGCACAATCTCAGTCCGTCAGGACTCTGTTCTTCTAATCTTCCAGTATGTTTGCTTTGGTAAATATGCTAAATGAAGTTTGTGTAGAGCACAACCTTGACTTTTCAAACCACTTCTGAATTAGATTGTGGTTTAACTTGAACACATACTTTGTCAAATAGAAGCATGATAAATGGAATTTTAAACAAGTTCATAACCTCTAAACTTCTTTTTCCATTCAGACAAGAAATATGGTTCGTTTTAGAATGATGTTAGTCTTGGAGCAAGAAGATTCTAGAGTCCAATAATACATATGGTGTAATAATTTCTCCATATAAATTCTAGGTCTTGACTCCAAACAGGAATTTAATCCAGTACTGTTCAAGAACTATAGGTTTATAGACAGACTCACTTATCAATCTATGCTGTATTTGCCTTCAACATCTGCAAGACAGGCTAGTTCAATGCAGAAGACTATATGACAAGTAATTACATAATTTTTAAGTAAAGAAGAGTATGCAGTTCTAAGAACTTAAATGAAGTTTGGCTGCATACTAATGAGTCACCTCTCTGGCAAAGAGACTTTTGAGTGGGTAACATAAGAGCAGCCTCCTGGTACCCATGAGAAGATCAGCAAGAGAACGTGGTGAGGCTTTTGTACATGGTTGGAGGGTAAGAGACAACTGGTGTAAGTTGAAACAAGAGAGGTTCAGAATGGGTAAGAGGAAAAACTTTTGTACCATGTCCATTTCCACCAGTCAAGCTGTTCAACAGGTAGCCCAGAGAGGTTATGCAGTCTCCAGACCTTGTATCTGATTCTGTTTTGAGCAGGAGGTTGATCTGGATGACCTTCTGCGATGACTCCAACCTGCAATATCACAGAATCCTAGAATGGTTTAGGTTGGAAGGGACCTTAAACTTCATCTAGTTGCAACCCCCCTGCTGTGGGCAAGGACACCTTCCACTAGTCCAGGTTGCCCAAAGCCCCGTCCAACCTGGCCTTGAACCCTTCCAGGGAGGGGGCAGCCACAGCTTCTCTGGGCAGCCTGTGCCACCCTCACCCCCCTCACAGGGAAGAATTTCTTCCTGATAGGTAAACTAAATCTCCCCTCTTTCAGTTTAAAGCCATAACCCCTTGTCCTATCACTACACTCCCTGACAAAGAGTCCCTGCCCACCTTTCCTGTAGACCTTTTAAATCCTGGGCAGCTGCTCTAAGGTCTTTCCAAAGCCTTCCCTTCTCCAGGCTGAACCCCCCCAGCCTGTTCTCATAAGGGAAGTGATCCTTTGATCCTTTCACCTGAAAACAGTTTATTTTAATTTCTTGGAAAACTGAAACCAACTGAATAATGAATAGAACAAGGGCTTTGTATCAGTTATGTATAGTCTGTCTTTCCCCTTTAAATCCTAAAAAAGCTTGTTTGCTAGCATTTTGTGTTAATTTTTTTTGTCTTGGAAAAGCAGTACAGTTATAACTTTGCCAACTTTTCTACTGGAATAGCTAGGGAAGAGGAAAGGGGAGAAAATGGAAGCATAATCCAAGTCAGACTTAATTTCCTTAATTTTTCTAATGGAAGTATATATCCTGAAGATACCTCATGACTTGGGAATTCCTTGAGTTAATGGTAACATTATCTATAAAGCTCATTTTACTGCAGCATGTGTTTCACTTGGAATTCAAAATTTAAGAAGAACAGTTGGTCTTCTGTTGCTTGGTTTGGAAGTTAGTTTGAAGGTTCTTTCTCTTCAAGTGTCTGTGCTTTGGGAATGATGGCTGTATGTGTTCTGGATGATAGCGTTTAAGCCACAGTAAATTTTCAATAACGTTATGAATTTTGCTCTCTGGCATCTTTAAAGTAAAATTATTGCACTTACACCTACTTCTTGTGAATTCCCACTTTGATCTTCAGTTCATCATCATGACAGAATTCATTACTTATTCAGATCAAAGAATTATTTTTCAAGTAATCTTTTTTCCTCTTTCAACAAGCAGTGTTTTGTGGGCAAAAAAATACCTGTTTGTTTCTTTTACTACACTTGGTGAAAAATACTGCTGTGACTTCTGGGAGTATTGATGGCATCCTGGAGTAGGCTTTCTGGGTTGTTTTTTCTAAACCTTGGTTGTACCTTGCCATTTATCATAAGTATTACTTGAAATTTCATAATATACACTAATATACTTATGAAACAATTCTGATTTTTTTGAAGTGTAATGATATATTTATATACTTAACTGAAAGTGGTGGTTTAATTCTGTAGTATCATTTACTTGATTTAAAGCCTAGGGAGGGTCTGGAGAGGTTTGTAACTGTTCTCAGTGAGCTTTTAGGCCTATAGCTCAGAATAATAGTGGCTGGATGTTCTTGTGTTTCTTCTCATGCCAAGTATTTTTGAACGAGTTTACTGCTAATGAAGTGTCAGGACATAAAAGGTCATTGTTCTCTTTTGAAATATATTATAAAATGTGAAATATTGCATCTGTTTTTAATATTTTTACAGTAGGTTTGAAGCTATTCTCCCTTCTAGATTCTGGCCACATTTCAAACCTAGTGTTTAAGATACAAGTAAGGGCAAGTTCTGCATGGCTGTGTCCCATTTCTGTCTCGTTTTGTAGAATTTTAAAAGATACGTAACCTGCCTTCTGGTCTTTTCCTCATACACCAGGATGATTTGACACCCACTGTTAAGCTTTATGATAAAGAATTATTATACCAGGAAGATGTCCACGAGCACTGAAAATATTGAACGATCAACTGTTCTATAAAATTTATTCTGCTTTTTGGGAGGCAGTTGTCTTAGCCTGGCCACGCTTCCCTTCATTGTACTTGCTATTGATATGCAGAGCACCACATCATAGCTATTGCTTGGGATACACATGTATCTCAAAGAAGGTGAAATGAAGAATCATGTTTGAAACTTTAATTGCAGTGTAGAGGTGGGATTGTGACTGAGAGGCTGCCCTTGAGAGATGATGCTCTTTGAAAATAATCTAACCCATTTTTTGGGGAAGATTGGATGCATGTTAACAACATGCCTGTGGTATGCAAAGAAACTCTTCTTGCAATCCAGCTCTTACTTAAAGGAACTGATGAAAAGCAGCAGTGAGAACATGGCATCATAAAAGATTTTTTTTTTTTCCCCTGTACTTATAGAGGTTAATTGCTAAATCAAATTCACTGGTGCTAGGCTATGATTATCTTTACTTGGATATTAAATGGACTCAAAATTGAGGGCAGTTCTTTTTATAAAATGCGAATCTCAAATAGAAAAGAGCTGTTTTAAAATACTGTTGCTGTTTTATAACAATGATTATAAACTGAGAACTTCTTGATATTACTTTTTCTTTATGTTGAATTCTGTTGAAAAGAATTTGGAGAGACAAAGAGGGAAATCGTAAAGCTAATGTTTGTTGTCTTCTGCCAAGAGTGTGTTCCTTTCCCAGTGTAGGGAACTGAGTGATCCACGTTCACTCGTAAATCATAATCTGATGTTATTGGCTTTAACTATAAAAAAACCCTACTTTTGGGTAATAATTGCTACCAGTCAATAACAGTCCTATCCTAGTACACCTCCAGACCTGTCAGTAGTTTTGGAGACCTTGTCTTTCACTGTGAATTTTCTGGACAGGTGTGAGTTGCAGTGCTGTGCATGAGCAGTTGGATTTAGACACAATATAGATGTGCCAGGCACCAGAGGTGTCCTGCCATCACTGATCACCCTGGGCTCCTTGTTTCACTTGATGCTTTCCCCGTGGAAAGAAGGGTCAAGAAAAAGCCCGCCTCGCTTGCAAGGTTGCTGACATTCATATATTAATCTCTTCCCAATTTATTTCAAATTTATTTGTAAAATGTGCTGAAATAAAGGAAGAACTTGTTTTTGTCAGCAATGCTATTCCTTTTCCTGCAGTGCTACTATTTATAAACACTAATGTGTTATATATATATATATAAAATCAGCTTTCATCTGAGGATGCTAGCTGCAACTTGTAGTAAACATCTGAGTTGACAAGCTTACTGTATGCCTCTGATATCCTTTTCTTTTGGAGTGGAAAAAAGGAAATGATGAACGGCAGTGCACAGTTCCTGCTTCTTCCTGACCTGGGGAATGGGAGCAGTTCTCTTTCTTCTTGTAAAATAAATTTCTAAGGGTTTGGTCTGTAAAGAGGCTATTTTATTGTTGACAAGTAAATGGTAAGACAGAGGAGAATGAACTATAATCTCAGGATCTTTACTTCTTTTCCTCTTAATGTGAATGGAAATGGATCATGCACTCGTTTTTGGTTAAAAGTTCATTATTAGCTGATGTCAAATAGTTTTCTTTCCAAACAGTTGTCTGCCTTGAATGTTTAGTTTCTATGTAGCCATCTTAGCAGAAATACTGCAAGCTAAGGCATGATTAAAAAAACCCCATGTACTTAACAAGTTGTTTGCATGTTCTTTTTGGGGAGGCTATGAATTTAATATGCAAAGTACTGGCTTGTTTACTTACTAATGCTGGTAGTAAGAGGATGACAAACTCACTCAGTTATTGCTTCTGTGCATTAGCAGCCTGACTCATTCTGGGGGGCTTATATAGGTTTTGGAGTCTCAGTTGTTAATTTTGTTTTCAGATTAGTATTGGATGTATCCCATAAAGTTGTGTCAAACTTCTTACACCCATACTATTTGCTTTGGTTCAAAGGACAGCTGTCTGGACTAGAGCCTACTAGAAGTGCTCTGAGATATTCAGATTTTATCCTGGTGCCGTAAAAATTTTGTAACTGTGAAAAGCTTCTGTGTAATGGTTAAAGAGCACTTTTTTTTTTTTTTTTTTTTTTTTTTTTTTTTTTTTTTTTTTTAAGTGTAGATTTCTTGTAAACTTAATTCATTTAAACATTTAAAGGAAAACAGGTGTACTGAAGGATAGATTATGATATTGGCATCTGTCTGTGGCTGTAAGCAAAGCTAAATGTAAAGCTGAACTTTCTGATACAAATAGCTTCTTTTTAAAAATGGGAAAATTGTCACATCATTGAAATGAGTGAATTATCTGTGAGACTTTGTAATTGTGGTTTATGGTTGAACTAATGAGGTGAAGAATACAGTCTAGATCTAAAATTTTGGCATCTATTTCAATCTGAACACGCAATCTGTGTTTTTCAAGCAGATGGCTTTTATTGCAGTAATTTAAGTTTGATGGAGAAGACTGGAATTTGGAAAGTGATGATTATTCTGACATGGTAAGCAGAAGGCAAATATGAATGTCACATAGCCTGACCTTCATGCTTACTTATCAAAAGATATAGTCCAGTTTTACTGCAAAGAGTTTGTATCTTTGTACCATGATGTTGAAAACAGGGGATTTAGTTTTAAAAACTTAGTTGGATTTTGAATCAAGAACATGCTGTGGGTCCATTTGTTGTGAACAGTAAATGAATGGAAGTTGTGTCACTTGTCAAATATACTTGAAACAAAAATGTTCTTAAGAGAAATGTTAGACCTTAATTTTAATGTGTATATGAAGAGCTAGATAGCTGAGGAATCTTAAAGTGAGAAGTGATGGGACCACTGAATTCTCATTATGCCTGTGAGAAAATGGTTTTAAGCACTCTGAAACCTGAAACTGTGTTTTTGAAGTGCAGTCAACAGTCTTTGAACCTGAAGGATGTTTTCAGTGGACTTTGTTAAATACAGGCCTGGAATGCCACTGAATATATCTATATATTTGTTTGTAGACACCATTATTGACACAGAAACAGACAGTGGGAAGGAGACATTAGTGTGTGTCTGAGATAACTGTTATTGAATGGTTAATTTGGACAAACTAAGGGAGTGAATGATTGCTGGAGAAGGCATTTACCACTGAAATCTCTGGGGAAGGCAGTCAGGCCATGGAGGCATGGAGTTGGAATTTTTTATTAGTAGTATTAATTATTATTTTGAAGTAGTTATATTCTGTTTTAATTAAATTTGAAAGCTGTTAATTTGACATCAGTGATCTACAAGGAACAACATGCCTTGAACTTTAAAGAAAGGACACATCAAGAGGAGTAAGTCAGAACAATGAAACTGGTTCTTGTAGTATTATTTATGAGCTAAAATGTAACGGAGCATCAGGTTCAGAGATGAAGAGTCACATATTCTCAGGTACACTTTCTCAGGTATGAAAAGGGTTGGTTTTAGGAGCATTTCTAAGACAAATGTGCCACTGAAGAAAATCTTTCAGTGCTGGATTGGTAAAGCACAGCTCTGAAGAATCTAGTTTTAAAATTTGTAGTTCTTTTCCCCCTGTTTTTCTTTATCTCCTCTCCTATAACTTACTGAAGTTGAAACACAGCTCCAAAGCAAAAGCAGAACAAGCTCCAAACCATTAAAATATTAGGCTAACATCCAATTCCTATAAAAATTTCAGGGGACAAATCTGAATTTCACTCTGTCATATTATCAATGGTTGATCAGTAGTCCATTGCTTCAAATGTTGTTCAAGTGAGTCAGTGTGTTTTTCACTGCTACAAAGCTAAACAACTGGCTGGTAGTCACACTGCAGATCATTGAATCTCAAATATTAAACTGAAGAGAAAAGATTTTTGGTGTAAATAATATTCCTTTGGTGGAACACAAAATGAGCAATTTAAATGACTGAAGCATTCTGCTCTAAAGAGACCCATCACAAAACCCAGAAACTTTGATATGCTACTTTAAACTTCAAGAGAAGCAGAAGTTCACAGGATACCTTAAAATAATGAGTGTTGACATGAATGCAGGGTGGTCAGTGGAGCGTAAGTGATAGTGTGGTAATGGCTGTGAAGCATCGATGCAGAGAGGATGGCTTCCTAGTTACTGCAGTTGTTACCAAACAGCTGAATGATTACTACGTTCCTGAGTTCAAGAATGCTTCTTTCCATTTTCCATCTGTTCATTTTGTGTTTGAGAAGAACAAAATCTATTACAAATCAATTAGATTTAAGCAATCCAAACCCTTCAGAGAGGACAGTAACTTATTTCAGGTTCTTTAATTTCAATTTGTGGCTTCAGGTAAATAATTTTTATTAAAAAATATCTATGGGAGCACTGGGATGCTTTATAGTTTCCTTGAAAGTTTTGGGGGTTTTTTTTGTTGTGGGTTTTTTGTTTTTGTTTTTTTTTTTTGATTTAGCAGCCTTTTTCTTCCCTTTCTTGTATAGAGATACATTTTAGTTGCATATCCAAACAAAGCTATTCTGTCTTACTAAATGAGTGAATAATGTTCTGGAAGGACATTTGATTTCTAAAACAGCACAATCCACATCTGTTGGTCTCATTGTTACGGTTTCATGCTGTTCATGATGTTTCATGGCAAAAGGCTTTTTGTTTTGATTCTTATCAATGGCAAATGCTAATTGCAGAGGTGTTCAGGTTATATTATCAGCTGCTTCTAGCTGTATAACAGCTGAAGAATAAGGAAGCTTCTGAATTCATCTCTTCCTCAAAAATCTTTTGAGAAACCAGTAAGATGCTGTCATAAACAGCAGCTGATAGTAGTACTATTTTTCAGACTTGCCTTGTGCATGACATGTAATGTAAGATATCACTTTTTTTATGTGTGGCTAAACATGAGCGACTTGCAGTAGTTTATGGTCTGTGGTGCAAAGCACAGTGCCAGGTTTATTCAGCTGTGTATCCTCTAGCTATGCAATACTAATTTTCTATGCTTGGTATGTCTTTAAACAGAATGATGGATCTGTTCACTGTGTGGGATGTGTCAGTGTTTGCTAAACATGGTCTGTGCCTCTTCATTAACTTTAGATAAACTAGTGGAGGTATTTCACCCCGCGGGAAATATCAGCGGTAGCACAGGATGTTGGAATGAGTTATATAGTGTTACGCAGGGTTTGTTCTATGTATTTTATGTTTTCAAGAATTTCTGAAATGATGAAACTTGTTCTTTCAGTGCCCAGTTTCAATGTCTTTTTAGTGTCCCAAGGCTTTGTCTATAGGTTTGGGGGTTGGGGGTGGGGTGTTAACTATTATTCTTTAACTTATGGTTTGTGGATTTGACTATTTCCTAATGTGGCTGGAGAACTGGGACACATTGGCCAATAAATGAAAATAAGTTTCCCAAAACTAACGGTAATAAACTGGGGGTGGGGTGGGGGGTGTGGTGTGTGGTTGTGTGTGTCCTTCCAAATACACAATTAAAGGCAGAAGATGCTTCCATTGACACTTCTACAGTGAGCTAAAAGCTTGAAATGCCTGTTATTGCTGTCCTTGGCCTTTCAGCTTGGTGCTTATCTGGGAACTGTGAAGTTGACATGGCAGGACTTTGTCTTGGACCAGTGTCTAAGTTGGAAAGATCAGAAGAATTTAACTCCCTCTCTTTGCTGCCAGGCTAGAAAGAGCTGTGTGGAGATCTTTTTTTTTTTTTTTCCCCAATATACTCCTACTTGACAATAGAATGTATTCATCTGTTTGTAAAAGTGGGAGTAGCAAAGCTGTATGTTGATTTGACTCGTGAACTATCCTGAAGGCAATAGAAATGAAGTAGCATCTTTGAAATACATTTCCTAATAAGGTGTGACTTAGCAGCACAGAGCCTCTGTCTTCCTGATCTTCTTACTTACCTGGCCTTCATATCACAGTAAGACTGCTTCCTAAGCTTGCTTTCTATCACCTCTCTGGTCATTGCTAGCATCTTCCTTACCAGGATCCTGGTAAAAGGCAATTCCTCTTGGCTTCTCATTCTTAAGAAATCTCAGAACTGCAAATACCCATCTCTGTAGGGCTATGGCAAGGTGGCTTACTCCTCTGTTGCTCTTGGCTTTCAAATTGGGCAGATGTTCAGCAGTTGCTACTGCTGCTAGAAATTATATAAACCATGTAACAAGTCAAATTAATTCATAGATTAAAATATTTTTAGTTAATAGTACCTCAGAGCAACTATCCTTCAAAAATTGTTGGGTTTAAATCTTTTTCACCGTAGAAAATTTAAAGCTGGTTTAACTGTAAGTGTAATCCCTATTCTTCCAGTAAAGATGTGCTGAAATCTTTAGTAATTAGGGCACTCTTCTGCATGCATTTGTTTTTCCATGTCACTGTTTTTTTTCTTACCCTCTTGTTTATGCTCAGAAATCAAATCATGTCTGTCTTTTTCAAGGTACAAGTGTCATTACATTTCAGTACATTTTTTCAGGGCTAGTTTCCATACTTTTCAAACTTCATTATAAGGACTCTCTGAGTTAAGTGTTCAATTCAAGAAGTTATCTATGACACAGCAAAGAAAACATGAGAAAAATGCATTTACCAGTGAAACTGTGTTGCTTGGCTGCACAGTGTGAATACTGAATGCACACTTTAAAAATAACATTTAATAAAGTAAAAGCTTCTCTTTAATGTTTATAATGAGTGCAATTTGTTGATGCAGTACTGAGGCACAGTGTTCCTAAGTGAATGACCCTAGCATGGTGGTAGATATTTTCAGGGATCAGTTGCAGCTCCACAACTAGTTTTTCTTAATCTCACACCCGTTTTGCCCAAGAAAGCAGTAATTCTAGATTTGAGCTTATTTTACATAGTTTAATTGCTTCCTGGGGCATGTTGGGTTAGCAGTAAAAAGGTAATATTATGTTGCACTGAAGGTTGTTTGCAAAGACTACAAAACAGGCAATAAAGGTGTGAGCTAAGTTATATGTGTGCATGTGTATACATGTATAAGTATGTATACTTACAATACATACTTCCCTTAAACACTGCAGTACTTCTTAGTTCAACCACAAGGTCTGGGCATGTTATGGGAAGGAATAAATGGAACTTGCCTGCGTTCTGCTGGACACTAGCTGCACAGATCTTTGGGCCAAGAAGGCTGTTATCAGTAGGAATGGGAAAGGCTGGAAGACAAAAGAGAAGCCACTTCTTGCACCATCCACTGCTTTTATATAAGAGGGACATGTGTAACTAGGAACTGTCTATAAGTCAGAGATTATCAGAAAGGAAAAAATAATAGTAAATCTAGTCAATAGATGAAGAGAACAGCATTTAGTCTACAACATATGAGAGAACAGGCAAAACCCTAGTTCTACCTCTTTTTGTTGAAGAGATAAAACACTTTCTCTCTCTATAAAGCATATATATTGTCATGATAATGAATAAAACAGAGCATTTATCAGCCTGAAGGGAGCCTGAAACATCTGCCTCAAACAGACCAATCTTAAATAATATGAAGGGTCTTCATGGGAACCAGTTATTCTTATCCATATGCACTTCATTGAGTACTAATGACAAATACCTTTTTTTAAAGTCAGCTGCTTTGAAATCTGTAACTGTGTATATTGTATACCTGCAAGCTGCTCTAAGACTTGCATGACTCTCTTCCCCACAGGTATAGATTATAAGACGACAACAATTCTTCTGGATGGCCGACGAATCAAGCTACAGCTCTGGTAAGTGTGTGCTCCACCTTGCTTCATAATTTATATTTCAGAGACACAAAAATGCAATTCTTCAGGGCAGGAGTTCTTCCTTATGCTTTAGAAATATTTAGTGAACTGAGGAAGAGTGAGCCAGGCAGATAGCTTTTTGAGTAAGTCACGCTTTCTCTTCACCTCCATTTTGCAGCTATTCCATGTAAAATGAGGGACCCTACAGTTTCTCTGACAGATGTATAATAAATGCAGAAGAAAGGCATAAAAGATTACAGGTGTCTTTAAGACAGATTCAAAGTGCCTTCAAAGATTATAAAATATACTGGTAATGAGAACCATGAAAGTACCTTAGAAAGCATACAGTGATTTTATAGTAACATCCTTTTGCTCAGTTTATTAGTAGTAATGGTTGACTGAATAACCACAGTATTATTATTTTTAAAAGTGCAGCATTATTGCTCATATAATTTAATTTATATACAATCTAATGTGATTTGATCTTTACAAAAACATGTTGAGAACAAATAAAATCATTTTATAGCAAGTATTTTTCCTGTAGGGTCAAATATTTGGTCTGTCAGGGAGCTTTTGTGTTAAGGTTGTTTGAAGATGGCCATCTTCTGGTTCATTTAGAAATACTCAGCAAGTGATACGACTTGAAAAATGCAGCAACATTGCTGCCTCTTAAATACACTGTTTTCCTCTTTCCCTAGACTCATGGCATGAAAGAGGGAGAAGTAAGGTCAGTGCAGGACAAGAAAGAGATGGACTGTGATTTCTCAGGAACCATAATGTACATAAATCAGATAAACAGGTTCTAGGAACAAGCAGTGTTCAGATAGAGGATTGGAGGTAAAATGAGTTGTTATACCCTTTTCCCTCCTAGAAAAAGAGAGTTGTTTGCCATTTCCATCTTTAATATTGATTTTGGTGTTTACTTTTTGAGACATTTTTAATTACTGAAGTTAAATGCCTGTGTGTCAAAGCAAACATGTTTAATTTATTCTTCACTGGTTGTTTTTGCCTTTATGATTTTCAAATGTGAAATGCAATGATGGATAATAGTACTCTGCCATATGGTATCTTCATTACTTGATATTTTGTTCACCTAGTTTCTTTTTCTTCTTCTGTCTTCCACTTTATATAGCTTAGCAAAGATACCACATAAAGCTTATCTGAGAATTAGCCAGGAAGGAGATGTTTTCATTCTTCTTGTGAAGGGCAAGGATGTTCTTTGGACTCCTTAAAATAACAGATTGGAAATGTTTCTGCAGTTGACCATGCACGGAAATATGTGCCTTACGTGTGAAAAATCTGTAATCTACCTCAAGGTCTTTATCGAATTTTGCTTCTTATCATGTTCTTCACTATAAATTTGATTTACGTTCCACACACTTTATGCAGTGATTTTTAAAATTTATTTTATTTTATTTTTTGTTCATGCTTTTCTGAAAAATCTGTGCTCTCTGTGACTCCTGTAGGGATGACTTTATTATACTAGACTCATGATGAACTATTGCTGCTGTAATCAAGAATTTACTGTTTTTTCCATTAGTTTCCTTGGTGATAGCTATTGTTTCCTTCCACTTTTGCTGTGAAAACAGAATCTCTCTTCAAGCTGAACTAAATGCAAAGTCTAGCGACATACATACACTTGAGTAATAGCATTTGTTTTCCAAGGGCAATCACAAGAGTAAAGTTTGAAGTTCTTGTCCTCTTATCCTGGGAAATCTGAGAAATGTAGAGGAAAGGGCAGAGTGCCAGTGGGGGGGGGGAAAACTGCTGAGAACGAGAACAGCTCTCATGCATTAGTGACTGCTACTGCATGACTAATGGCAGTAGAGCTGATACTGATCAGTACAGATGAGTTAATCTAGTTGAACTCTTCATTTTGGAGGCCACCTACATCTTTTTAAAAAATATATATGATTTATTTTGTTTAGGGATACATCAGGGCAGGGGAGATTCTGCACCATATTTCGGTCTTACTCAAGAGGTGCTCAGGTAAGCAATGTAAAACTTTCTCACTGATGAATAATGGTGGTTGGATGAATGAAAGCAGAATTAGCAAACGGTCATGATGGCTTTTATAGCTTGCTTGTAAATGGCATCCAGATTCGGTAATAGCAGGCTGCAAATAACATGAAACGTGGGAAATAACTAGGAGCAGGATTTTCTTTTGGGAGGAGAAATCTATGAGATTGATGATGAATCAGGGTAAAATAGTGATACATATTCTTATGACTTCATTACTGAATAACTTAGCATGTTAGCTTACTTTGATCATGTAAAAGTAATGCTAATACTACTTTTTAAAACTGTGTGCCAAGTAAGAAAAATTGATAGCATAAAACTGTCAAGAATGTTGTGAAAAATACAAACACAGTCTAAGAAGTGATGAAATGCAATGGCTTAAAAGGAGATCACTTTTTTAAAATACACATTAAAAGTCACTATATCTTCAGACTCTGAAGTATTGCTATAATTCATGACATGTATTGGTTCTGACGCGTTGCTTCTGTTATGTGCCAGAATTGCACAGAGCATTGAGTCTTCAAGTTACTGAATGTGACCAAAAATACATGCTGTGATGTGTGTATGATCAACCAAACTTGTCCACTATAAAAAGAAATATTTACCAACACGTTATGCCTTAAAACTAAGTCAGGGTTTCTGTCCCTTAGCTGATTTGTAATCTACACAGAGAAATGGGGCTTGGTTTCACAGGATGCTGAGGTTCTGCCTCCATTGAGAGGTTGCTCAGAATATTACAAGATTATTTCAGAGCTGGAGAATTTACAGACAGTATTCTCTGTGTAATGTCTCTGTTAAACTTACCATTTTAAATTTATTTTTTAATACAGGGAGTAATACTTGTGTATGATATTACAAATCGTTGGTCATTTGATGGAATCAATCGATGGATAAAAGAAATAGATGAGGTAAGGTACAATCCCAGAGAGTCACTAGTCTGTAACAGATGACTAAGACCAACTGCTTATGATATTTTCTACTGTTTTTACTGGCATTTGCAGGCAGTGCTTACTACAGAGCTTTCCAAGATGCCAAGTTTACAATTTTCTTTTTATGTTTATAATTCTAGAAAGTTGGAAACGTATCAGCTAAAGTGTCTGAATTCTGTAAAGGTGTTGATGGAAAGCATATGGAGGGCAAAGATTTCATATTGTAGTCCTATTCTTGCTATAGATTTGCCACATCATCTGTGCAAGCCTGTCTTCTCTGAGGAAGGGATGTTTTTAGATCAGAGAATCATGGAATAATTTAAGCTGGAAGGCACCTCTAGAGATCATGTGTTCCAACCTGCCACTTAGTCTTTAAATCTTGAAAAAGCTTTTCTTTGTTTTAATTGAGGGAAGGGCAAAATGGAAGCCAAACTATTATTTTTTTATTGCTTGTCTTTGCTCAGCATGCTCCTGGTGTACCAAAAATCCTGGTTGGAAATCGCCTTCACTTAGCCTTCAAGCGCCAAGTGTCTACTGAACAAGCACAAGCCTATGCTGAGAGGCTGGGCATGACTTTTTTTGAAGTCAGTCCACTTTGTAATTTCAATATTACAGAGTCCTTTACTGAGCTAGCAAGAATAGTATTGATGAGACATGGAATGGACAGGCTCTGGAGGCCGAACAAGGGTAAGCAATCTACACTGAAAATGTGTATATTTAGTCCTAGCTAAGGTTTACGATTCAATAGTATAAAATAATTTTCAGAAACTTTAACCCTGATGCAAAAGCATCCAAAAAAAAAAAAGAATCAGGAATGCTGTACAATTTGCTTTCTAAACAGAAAATACAGATCTGCAGGCATAACCTGTTCTGCTTTTGCAGGGAATAACATATCTTTCCTAGAACTTACATGCTCAGTCATCTAAGTATTAAGACATAGATAGGAAACTGAAGCAGCAGATATTTTGGGTAATGTGGGAAAGGATGTGGGAGGAGAAATGAGGATTCATCCTGAAAGTACAGAGTGCTGGGTATGCTACTACCATGTGGCTGACAAAAAGCATGCTATTATAATGCAAGTTTTATGTCTGTTTTCAAGTACTGAGTCTGCAAGACCTTTGTTGCCGTGCCATAGTTTCCTGTACCCCTGTGCATCTTGTTGACAAGCTCCCTCTCCCTGTTGCCTTAAGAAGCCATCTCAAATCTTTCTCCATGGCAAATGGCCTTAATGCCAGGATGATGCATGGACGTTCATACTCCCTCACATCCAGCAACATCAGTAAAAGGAACAGCTTAAAGAAAGCTAAAATTATCCGTCCACCACAGAGCCCACCAAAAAACTGTACAAGAAACAGCTGTAAAATTTCTTAAACTCTCTGTGGGAAAAGGAACCTGGATGGAATCCCTCATGTCAAGTGTTGAACACAAGGACTCCTTGTTTAATGGTTGAGCACAGTCTATGTATGTATCACACTACATAGACAAAAATAAGAAAAATAAGTCTTATTTTAGAGCTTGCTCACTACAGTAATGCTGCTTTGGAATGAATGACATGTTCAGTGCAACTGAAACGATGTGACATTTTGCTGTTGGATTTTCATACTGCATTTTAATTTCCAATGTGCATGGTGCCATTGTTTTTACTAGTAGATGTGTTTTCATATAGGGGATAATTATCATTATATTCAGTTCTTAATTCCACAAAATCTGGAAAGTGACCTATTGTGTAATTGTATAAAATCCTGTCTTTTTTGCAAACTATTCAAAAACATAAAGATGAGTCATCAGTTTGCATATTCAGGCAGAGGTTTTTACATGCAATGTATTGTATACATTGTTAAATTCTACAAATAGTGTGACAAATTCTAGTAGTACTGCAGTTGTGCATTTGGATTTTTTTGTAAAGCTTCCTTGATAACTTTGAAGCACTAACTTAACTAAGCTAAAAATGTATATATAATTATTATGCACATACACAACAAGGTTTTGTCCCATTAATGTATGTAATAGATTTGATAAAGTTTTGGTATGTTATTTAATACTTTGGGGAATTAATTTGTGGTTTAAATACTTATTTTTCTGTAAAAAAAAAAAAAAATTACATTTTATACCACTCTACAAGAAAGTTCTAGGAGGAAAATGCCAAAGACACTGTGGTAAAAGGAACATGACTTGAAGAGCTGCTTTATAAGGAAAGAACACTATTTAAAAAATAAATAAATGTTTCTGGAAAAGAAATCCTATTATGCTTTCTTTAACTGGGGAAGGTTGTCTTTATCTTTCTTTAGAATAATTCGAAGAACAATATACCTAAGCTAGACATCAGGAATGTGAAGTCATCCTAAAAGCATCACGTAATGCTTTTGATGCAACATGTCTTCAATATTGTTAACTGAAATATGGAAGACTAATCCACGTCAAGTCTTCCATTGGTGAAGGGGTTGTGTGACTTGTTCTCCTGAGTAGTAGCAATCAATTGAGGTGATGGTGTGGTTTCATCCCAGTTTCTTTGGGGTGTCTTCACTATTGTGAGATACAATCAAGTTACATATCCGTAATGTTCCTTCTGGATCAGCAGAGATGTTCCCAGCCTCTGTAGGCAAGTAGGGAAAATTCAAGCCAAAGTCAGTAAAATGCCACCGTTATGCCAGGACCTGGACCAATCAATGCATCGCTACTTAAAAGTGCAGTCAAGAACAAGTCCTCTCCTAGTTCAGACTAAAGGGCAAAGCCAAGTGCAATGGAGGGAATTCCTGTGGGATGGCTCCCTCCGCTGCATCTCCACAGCATCTCCACAGCTTTAGAAAATGTATATAGCAGCCTACAGCTACAGGAGTTTAAACCTGAATCAGACATCTGCACTCCAGGAGTCTGGCTGTGTTTGATTAGTGGCTAGGTGCAGGATGAAGAGTTCTTTTCCATGCACATTGCTGTACTGCTTTAAGTTTCTTCCAAATTATAATCTTGGCCTCCTCAAGCACCAGGTCATTAGTTTGTTTCTGTTCGTATGTGATACGCAGTCAGACTGGAGGGAGCATTAATACACATCTATGTCCTCAAGGTCAGGTTCTCTACTCCTCCTGCCAGCCAGGATAAAGACAAGGTGAGGAGGAGAGACGAGAGCAGCACTCCTCGCTTCTGGTAATGCCTGCAGTGTTCCCCCATGGAGTAAATAAAGCCTGAGCCTGTAGCTGGAAAGAGGGAGGCTTAAAATAAGGTTAAAATAAACAAAAAATGTTACTTCATATATCAAGTCTCTTGGCTGCCTGAGGAGACAAAAATCCTGTAAAGATGCAATGTGATTATTTATGAGTGCACAAAGCAGATAGCTCTGGGACTGCCCGGGGCCGCTCGGCCTGTCCCGTCCCCCGGCGGCGGGCGGGCAGGGCGCGGTGTCCCTCGCTGCGTGGTCGCCCCCGCTGCGGCTGACAGGCTGCCCCGGGGGGTCCGGTCGTTGTAGGGGCTGTGGTGGCCGTAACTCCGGCGTTAAGCCCCCGGCAGGCTGGGTGTGCGGAGGCACCGCTTCACCGGTGCCCTGCGTTAGCTCTGGTGTGTGTAGCCGGCCGCTTCGGAGAGAGTTGGTTGGGTGGAGTGGGGGGAGAGGCGGAACAACACTCGTGTTTAATGTGCATCTTCAAACACATCTGCCTCTCAGATGGCGAGTTGTGCTCCTTAAAATCGGCTCGCTTCCCTTGTGTAGTTGGGTAAGTCTGCCTTAAAAACCTGGCCTTAAAGGATGTTCTTATGAAACTGCATTACTGGAAGGGTAACTTCCAAAATGTCCCTTTCTTAGTGTAAGGATTTTGCATTCAGAGTTAATGGTGTAACTTTTTTTTTTCTTTTTGCCTGTTTTGTATTTTAAAAATGATGGTTAAGACTGCATATCATACTGGCAGACAAGGGCAGATACATGGACCACTAAAAAAACTTCACCGTATTTTTTTTTTTTCTTTGTTAGAAAGGGGAAGAAGGCCCCTTCTAGAAAAGGGGTACAATATGCCTTCACTTGTTTTTGCAGTATAAAAATAGCACCAGTTTTATGAGTAAGTGTCCTTTTTGTGGAATAAGAAATAGAAGGTCATAATTTTGTAACATCTTTTTGTCTTAACAAATAATACTCTTGCCTAAGACAGTCTTGAAGCTTCTGTAGTTGTAGACCTGTTGCTGATGCTGTTGAAGTCATGTGTAAACATGAATGATTCTGTTGATTCTAGTCTTAACGTCTCTGATGACATTTTGTCAGTAGTGTATCAAGCCATTAATGAAGCGAGCATCTTGGTAGCTGTCATCACATTCTCCTGTTAACTTGAAAACAATAGAATAGTCTGTTTTTCAGCAACTCTGCACTTATTTTCATCTTTCATTTGCAACAGAGATGGAAAAAGAGATTTGTGAGGATGAGCTTCATTTCAAATCTGCAGGGGTCTGGAATGAAATGGTAATATTTGATGCTTGGCCTGTGATGGAGCTCAGTTATAAAGAGAACTGTGTAAGAAGTTTCCTTTTACTGCAGAATGTTTTTATAACACCATTTACGATGTAAAACTTGTTCTTTGTTGTAAAGGCTTCCTTAAATTCTGTAGCAGTAAATGCAAAATAAATGCTTTTGAATAGTATCACATCCAAAGTATGTCAAGGAATTTGACTTGGGAATCTGTGAGCTGACAGTATCAAGTCCCATCCTACCAAGCCTGGCCAGCCAATTGAATAACAGCAGAAAACTTGAAGAAAAAAACATGTTTGGCTTTCATTTGCAGGCTCCTGGAGCTTGTCCTGATGATGAATGATGACTTTTGAACTGTAGGTAGCAGCATGCTAACTTTTTACTGGTTTAGAGGCTTTGTATAGTGTTAAAGGATATGTAATTCTTTGGCTGCTCAAAGAAGCAGATAAGAGGAAAAGCTCACTTCTTCCTTATTGCTTCTACCAGAAATAGAAATATGAGTCACTTGAGTGCTGAAGCTTAGTAGTGTGCTTGTCTGCGTATATTGTCACAATAACCTAATTTCTTAGTAATTTAAGACTAGCCAATCCCATAACGATGGGAAGATGGGAGGAGTGATCTAATAAGGCTCTCCAAGTCTTAACTTCCATGACTGACAAGTGATGAAGATAGCATTTGCAGTTTTTCTGAAGTGTGCTTCCCTTACTCTGTTTTGAGTATACTCATAGTATATATTACTATATTTTTATATTGTGTGCCTTTGCCGCTTTTTCTTTTTAAATTAAAAATTAAAGAAACTGTGTAACCCCCCAAAAAGGAATGGCCACATTGCAAGGTGTTTTCGTTTTAAAACGAAATATTCTGACTTCAGGTTCTTAATTTCGAGCTGGTATACTCCTGATTTCAGGCACTTTCCTAATGCTTTCAGTAGGATATTAAAGTGCTTTACAGAACTGAATGGACAAAGCATCATAATAAATTACCATACCAGAAAGTATACGTGTAAATTGCTGACAGGTTTTTCTTTTCTTGCTATTGTAGTCTATTGCTAGTTTGAAAACTGAGGTGTGGACTTGTTTTGGTGTTGAAACACTCGTCTTACTCATTTGATCTCTTTTAGTGGACTACAATGCTTGGCTATAGGACCCCGTAAGTGTTAGTAGGATTCTGTGCTCTCTGTTACTGCTTTAGACAAAATCTGCTGTGGCAAGGAAAACTAATGTGCTAGGAACTGCGCCTGTCATCGTCACTTCCCTAGGCTTCACTGTTGCAGTTTTTGGATCTTGGGTCCTAAAGGCTGCAGATTTCTTTATGTCAGCATGCCTGCTTCAGCTTATGGCATCTTCTAGGATAGTTATTAATTTAACCCTTCCTTTTTCTTTGGTTTTAGAAAAACAAACAAAACTCACTGGCCTCACTGGGACTTTTGGCAAATAGTACTTTTAGTGTAGGAACAAGCACAGCTGTGGGTTAGGGTAATAATTCTTTAATAATTTGGTTTTTAAAGTATCCGAGTTGTCTTCTGTCAGTGGCTCTTTTGACAGCATGCCTGTCCCTTCTTAATTTTGAGATGTGAACTTCCTGTGGAAGGAAGTGTACCTATTATTGCAGCAATTCTCTCTTCTGGCAGCCCCTCTCCATCTCTCACATACATAAAAGCTTACAAGCTGTAGCGGTCGAATTTGTGATCCTACTGGTAAATGCTGGGATCAGTCAGATGGGAAACACTGAGCTCCAAAGCTGTTCTGTAACCTGGAGTTGAATGAGTAGCAGTAATCTGTATGTTTTTTTTTCTCTTGTTTGGCTTGGGGGTTGCCATGACTGAGACCTTCATATCTCTGTCAATAATGATTGACTGTGTGGGGAATATCACCATTACTTACATTCTCTCAGCTCTGGTGTATTGTCTCTAGTTAGAAATGTAAATATTCCCAAGACATTAAAAGCAGCCCACATCTTGGTCATGAGGTTAGCCCTGCAGAAAAGCTGTAGTGGTGCTACAGGAAATGTAATACCTGTATTTTATTGCCTTAGAAATGCTCCATTTGGGTTTGTTATAACCTGCTGGTATTAACTTTAAAAGTAGAACTTTACAGTGCTCTTTTACTGTACAACAGTTCCAGCACCCCTCTCCTGGAAATACAATATTGTATTATAAAACTGTCACTGGAAAAATAATTATATGGATACACACTACAGCTACCAGAAACAAATTAGTTCTCATCCTGTGCAGTATTGGTTTGTGGAGAGCTAAATGTTTCCGTGTAATTTGCTTTCTAGTTAGCCCAATAAAGTATCCTGCACGAGGTGGCAGGTTGTTAGTGCTGTGACTTCAGCACAGCGTGCTCTTACGGATTCAGCTGCCAGAGCAAACTAAAGCATGATGCACTGAGACGGGAGGAGGTAAAATGAATATAGTTCACTTAAAAGCATCTGTTTCAATGTTTACTAATCTTTTGTAATTATTATATTCCTCTTAACCACTCTCTTAAGTATATTTACATATGTAAACAAGATTTTTTTTCCACTTAATTTATCACAAAAACTTGGACAGGGTGAAATTGTGCCTTTGAGTCTTTTGGGTTGGGGGCTGGGTTTTCTGTGTGTTTTGTTTTCTTTGCTGTTTAGCTGTTAGAACAGTCTGGTATATTGGGTCTGTGACTGCTGTGACTATATGTAAAATAAGAGGGTTAATTTGTTTCCATTCTACGTTGAAGGGTGTAGAGATGGATCTTGCAGTAATCTTTCGTTTGTATGTGTGAGTTCAGTGAATGGCAACCCTAAGGATGCTGCCAAACACCCCCCCACACACCTCCTAAGAGGCTGGGCTGTAAAGCAGAGGATGTGTGTAGGGCTTTTTTTTTTGTTGTTGCTGTTGGTTTTTGTTGTTTGGGGGTGGGGGAGTGGGTGTTTGGTTGGTTGGGGTTTTTTTGTTGTGTGGTTTGTTTTTTGGGTTTTTTTTAAGCAGCCCTACTTGGAGTGAAACTCTCGAAGTATTAAAAAGGAATTTCAGATTGCCTGTATTATTTTTCCCAGGTTGTGGAGTTTTTAAACTAATACTGTTGTCAAGATCAAGTTTAGATGTTTTTTTTGTATTGTTATGCAAGAACATTGATTTTGTTCTGTGTTTATAACAACAACAACAACAACAACAAAAAAGTCACCAATTATATTATCTCTTTTGACATCTTAACCTGTGTCAAGATATGAGCAGTATTACATGTTGCTCACTTGGTCTTCAGTGAGCATATGCAATTTTTTAAATTGAGCTTATATTAAGCTAATAGAATGCAAGCCACAAAGATGGTTAGTTGCCTGTGTTGTGAGGACTACTGCTGGCTGTTTGTGACCTTTAATGCCAGGAGTACCTGAAACGGGCTCTGGCAGTCTGAGTCTTTCAGCCTGTTTCTGAGCCGAGGCTCCACAGCAAACCAGTTCTGTCTTGTGTGCCCGAGATCATCTGGCTGTGAGCAAATAAATGGTTTGGAGACCTTAGTTAAGAGTGAAGACTTCCTTCCCTCCTTCCCCCACCCACCCTGTGATTCTTGGGTACTGAGTTTGGTGAAGGGGTGCATTTAGACATAGCTCCTCAATTTTTATTTGGGGGGGTTCAAATCATTGCATCCATTGCAGTGCATATGAATAAAACCAGGCTCATTTGAATTTCTCTATTCTAGTGCCTTGAAGATCTTAACGGGGTTTTTGATACAGTGAATATAAATTGTGTAGCAACTAATCTTGTCAGTCTGCCTCTAGTGACAGTAGCTGCTTCTTAATGACTTGTGATTGCTCTAACTTCACACTAGCATTTCTTTGTTAGTAACTGCATCCACCATTAGCGATTAAAACAGTAGTTTGATGGATTCCACTAAAAAGGCACATGCATAATTCTGTACGTAAAAGTAACTAAAATAATTTTCCACAGTATTTTAATTTAGTTTCTAGTCATTCCATGGTTTAGATTTAAGATACTAGCATGTAATTATTGGCATCTGTCTTTCATTAGAGCCTTCTTAAAAACAATGTTTGAGAGGCTGTCTTCTGTGAAAACATGAACAATGGATCGTCCTTCACATAGTCATAAATGCAGTAAATTTGGGGCTAATAAAAAGGGATGGGGTTTGCTTCATAATATAATGACTGTTGGGCAATCAGAGTTAAAATGCAGGTTGCCTTCCCTCTGCAGTGCATGGAGTAGGATACAGATGGGTTGGGAAATGCTCTCCTTTCCTTCCATTGTTTTCTTACCTGTCTAAAAAGAATACTGAGAACTTCCCGCTTTCAGTGGAAGCCACCATAGAGGACAACTCCTCTAAATGGTTTTCACTTGCAAACACTAACAAAGCCTGCAAGTGGTCTTCAGCTTGGATTTAACAATGCTGTTATGGAGTAATGCTCTCTTATCTCTCTGGCTGTTGCTTAGTTATTGAGTGGTTCTTGCAATTACTATATATGTGTATATATATGTGCTTTTTACTACAGGATGCTTTGCATGCGGAATGGAAAACGGATTCCGAGTTTATAATGCAGATCCACTCAAAGAAAAAGAGAAGCAAGGTAAAATGCTTACTTATACTGTGCTAGTTCTCTGGTGGAAGCTTGGCCTCCACGGAGTTTTTTTGGGGTTTGTGGTTTTTTTTCTGTAAGATTCTTGCTTAGCTTTCACCGTTCCATCACTGGAAGGCTTTGAATAAAGCCTCAAGAAAGGAAGTCCACGCTGGTCCCAAAGGGCCCCTCTCACTTATGCCACTGCCCGGTCAGATGTTTATATGCTATTAATTTGCATAAAGCTGGCTGATGATGAATGTGTCTCACCTTCTTGCAGAAGCTGAATTGTGTTAGTTGTTGCTAATGTTTGTAGTCCTGAATAGGAGATAAGTTTTCTGGTTATTCATAAGAGGGAGAAGAGGCTCATGATACCATCAAGAGAAGTTCTTCTGTTCCTATGCAGTAATCTGGGTGATCTACTACAGCAATGAAACTACTGCTTTTCTACTGGAGATCTGAATGTAACATTTCTTGTACTTAAGAGTATTGCTTGCAAGAGCACTGTGAGCTCAGACTTGTAATACTCTAAATTTTATATTCTCTGTATGCTTAAAAATTTGGGAGTATCTTAAGGTGGTAAACCTAGTATCATGTCTTTATAGAAATTACTAGATGAGCTATATTAACAGGTAGTGGGGCGCTTTATCAGAAAGCAAACATAACTGAGTCAAAATAATGGAAAATTAAACCTGACCATGTTATTCTAACCCTAAATAGACAAAGAAAGCTGCTGTCCTAAACAGGCACTTCCAGCCTGTGGTGATAGAAATGATTTAATAAGAGAAAAAATGTATTTAAAATAGCAATTCTTATGAAACCAGGTGTGCTCTCACTTTCTAGTTCTGTAAGAGATTTCAATCACTGTTCACATGGCCAAAGCTGACAAACTGCTTTCTGTTCTTAATGCTAAATTCTTCCATAAGCAACATATCCTGGGATGGTCATCTGTGATAGTGTGCCAAAAGTATCAGAATTCAGGTCAAAATCCTGTTGAATTGTTAAAACTCTCCCTGCCAGCAGCTCTGGACATACTTCCAGGACTCTGATTGTGAAATATTTCTTATGAGTCAGACTCATGATCTGGAGAGGTCAGACTGTACTGGCTGCACAAGCACACAGAGAAATCTTGTTCATCTTTCATATGTATTTAAACCCATCCAAGATAGACAAGCTCCCACTGGAGCTATTTGATTGATTTCTGTAACCCAGTATGAAACCAAGTCTTAACTGTTACACCCTGGCTTTTCTTTCTTATATCCTGGAGTTCTGTGAATTTCCCCATCGCAGCATCACCTGTTAGAACTGTAAAGATAATGATTAAAGCGTCTGTTCTAACATAGATTCAGAACGCACTGAACGTTCTGCAAGTGTCCGAGGTTATAATTTGTAAATATTTTAACTTATTGTCATGGTGATAATACCTCTTCGTAACAAAATGTGCTGTCATGCTTTAAATGTTTTAATGGAGCTAGGAGGAGGACCTGGTGCAGAAGGGGGTAGTGTCCAAATACAAGTGTTCAGGAAGGAAACTCTGCAGTCAGAAGTGTTGAATAAACCACAAGGACTTGCATGAAATCCAAGGCTTTATTTAATGCCCCAGTGTGAACATCTTTCCAGGCATCTACCTTGAGTGTTGCATAGTTGTCCCACCATAGATTCCTCCTCCAGAGGTGCTGCAGTGCTTCTCAATGTCTAGCTGAATCCCTTCTCCTACTCTTCATGCATGTTTACATCTTTCCATTGTGGTGCTTCCTCCGAGCTCCTCAGACACTTTTGTGGTTTTCTCCCATCACAATTTCTGACTGTAGGTCTCTGGAGTCCTGAAATTTCAACTTCTCTAGCTTTGAAATGGTTTACTAGTTTCATCTACCTTTCCTGCTGCAGCCTGCCAGTGTGTGGAGTTATTGGACAGTCTTTTAAAGTGGAAGTGTGTTTTTAACTCTTCTCATCTACCCTGAAGGCCACAGTTACGGCCTCTTCTCCTGATAGTTTGGTTCTCTCTCCCCAGTAGAATGCCAGGCATCCATCTAGACTATGAAACAAAGCCAAGCCTCCACTCAAATGTCATCAAACTGAAAAATTCTTTTATTATAAAATCCCCTGATTGGTATTGTGCTCCTCTACTTGCACCATAAGCATGGTATCTTATTCTTCCTCTGCAGTTGAGATTCTTAAAAAGAAAAAAAAAAACCTTTTCCATGCACTATGAGAAACTGCACCAGCTGATCCATTTTGCCTTTCACTGTTTCCTGCATCACTGAGTAGAGCCCAGCTGGAGCTGGGCTGCACTTCTTACCTATTCTAGCAGCCATGGGTATTCCCTGGGAACAGCACTGGAGATTCTAGTCCAGTTACATATATGCGCTTTTTGCCTTCTTTCCTCAAATCCACCAAGTCTTTAAAGACAAATCTTGCAAATAAAAAGGTTCATGACCAGTGAATACTGGTGGTACTTTTAAAAATGCATGGCATTAGTGTAACAGAGCAACACCAGGCTTGAATGTGTGTGTATGTGAGGGGAATGAATTTGAGCTAACTGGACAGGCTTTCTAAGCATATTTACAAACCCACTGTATAATAGAAATGATCAAGCTGCCATGATGATCCTGCTTCATCTTCTCTCATGCAGCGTGTTTTAATGTCACTTTAAAACCTTGCTGTGACTGTCTATATATGAAAATGAGGCCTGTCTCAACTGTGTGAAAACAGTGGTGATCGTCATTGCTTTGAAAAATAAAGCAACTTTGCTGAGAATCTGAATTTTAAACAAGCACCAAAAAAATCAAACAGAAACCCAAAACAAAACAAACAAACCCAACAACAAAAAAACCAAAACAAAACACCCCCAGCCTTTTGGTCAGAACTTCTTGTCCGTCACCCCCATTCTTAGAGGATTCTCTAGGGTTTTTTTAAGGTCAGCCAGGGTAGGAAGATATCATTCTTCTCAGGTGCCTGAGAGAAGCACTAGATAATGTGAGCTTTTCTTGTAACAGTGGTAAAAATTAGATGGCATTTTAACAGGTTCTGACACTTTTAAATAAAATAATTTGTCTTTCAGAATTTCTAGAAGGTGGTGTTGGCCATGTCGAAATGTTGTTTCGTTGCAACTATTTAGCACTAGTGGGTGGAGGAAAAAAGCCCAAGTACCCACCTAACAAAGGTGAGTCTCATGGAATAGATCGTGTCAGTGTTCACCTTGCTGTCTGTGTGAAACTGCCCAAAGAACTCCCAAAGCAGATGCCTTGAGCTGGGCTCTGGTATTCTGCAGGCTGGATGGAAGGGGTGTTGCAGCAGATTTAAGTCAGTGTGGTGAGGTGAGGTTCATGGCTGCTATCGCAGTGTTACCGGGCAGTTACCTGCAGCAGTCAGTCCCCAAGACCTGCTGACAAAGTCTGTCCTTCTCACTGTTCCCTTTGCACAGAGACTCCAGGGCTCAGCAACCTGAGGGGGGAAAGGGCCCCCATTGGCATGCTTTGTAGGAAAACTGGCTAATCTGTTTGTCTGCTGCCTTATTTCTTTGATAACCCTCAGAGCAAAACAAATTGTCCTTAGAAAAATGTATTTTTATTGTCAGCTTTTGCAGTTAAGAGTTTACCAAGCTCTTACCTGCATGAGTCACAGCATGAAAGAGTGGGTTGATGTGTTATGAATAACCTTTTGGTTAGACGGATGCTGGTCTGTAACTGCTTCACTCTTGGATGCACCTCTTGATTAGCCCTCTCAGAAACCAGAAGCTGTTGTAAAGGAGGCAGCATGGATCTTCAGATATGCCTTGATGATCTAATGCAGTGTCTGCACTCTTCTAGTAATGATCTGGGATGACCTGAAGAAGAAGACTGTCATCGAGATAGAGTTTTCTACAGAAGTCAAAGCAGTTAAGCTGCGAAGAGATCGGTGGGTAAAAACCAACGTGTTCAAAACACACAGCTTGGCTTTGTACACTGTAGAAAGAAAAAGATCCTGCTTTAACACTAGCAATTAAAGGTGAAACAGGCTTCTGGGGGCAAGCATTAAGTGTTAACAGATCACAGCTAAAGTATACTGGTATCTGAAAGTCTTGGTGTAAGACTCTCTGGCCTCTAATGTAGGGAAATGTTCTCATGGCTACTGCTCTGCTAACTTTTTTTTTTTTAGGTATGGAGGAGTGTGGAGGGAATTTTGAGCAGATCTCTAGAGCAAGAGCATCTGTTAACAGCTGGAGTCTGTGTACGTGTGGGTGGAGGGGTTCTGCTGTCACAGCTTTGGATAAAAGTGCTTGGCAGGCTCATAGCTGTGTGGCTTTTTGTAAGGCTGTGAGTGTTGTGGGGGGCAGAAAGCATACAGCCATTGAATCAGCTGAAAGCCTTTTCAGGTCTGAATTGGTATGTGTGTCCCTGTTTTACCCACCTCAAGTCACAGGAACTTCTTCTCTGTTTCAGAATTGTGGTAGTCTTGGATTCGATGATTAAAGTTTTCACATTCACACACAATCCCCACCAGTTGCACGTCTTTGAAACCTGCTACAACCCTAAAGGTTAGTTGTGTATATGGGTTGGGAATGGACGTAAGTTTATTCTGTTCTTGACTTGCTATTTATCTTTAGCTGCCTGAATCAGTTTCTTTAGTAACTCATTAAACTACTGCACGATAGTTGTGCCCTTTGGAGATGCTTTTGTCTTTATAAAGTGGTTATTAAAATGTATTAATACTTTGCACAGAAAAACTATTTATGTACTCCTGTTAAGTTACACATTTGATTTCTATAATAGCTATTTGCTATCTTCTGTAAAGAACCTGTAAACTTGATGTATTTTGTGCTGAAAGCTTAAACACGAATTCCGTTATAAAGTACATCCATCACTCCTCTTTTCTAAAAGAGCCAGAACTATCTAGCAAACTGTTTTCTACAGTGTCAGAAAGAGTCTAATTAACCAGCTGATACTGTTCTTTTTAAATAGCAAGGTGTGCCTTTGTCTTTTGCTGAGATGAGCAGGAGGTACCCTGAACCCAGATGAGCAGTAGTGCCACAGGCTGCGCACTGTGTAGCGCGGTGATGGCAGCTCTAGGTGCTGGGTGGGGTTTGGGTTTGACATGAGGAGATGATATTGTTGCAGTAGGCTTTATTGGAAAAGGGAGGCTCCTCTGGAAGGAGAACCATGAGGGTGAAGAGATGGATGAGCATGTCAGCAGCACACTTAAGACTAGGTGTAAGGGAGGGTCTAGAACTGGAGGGGTGCAGTGGCAGCTGTGTGAGCATCTGTCTCCGGGCACAGCTGTGCCCCGCGGTGGAGCTGATCAGGGCGCCATGGCCTCCATGTGGAGGTTGGAGTTGGGCTGTTACTTGTGCAAAAGGGAGACTGAAGGGTGAGCAGCAGGCAGCACTTACAGCTACTTGAGGGACAGTTACAGGAACGATGGAGCCAAACTCTTAGCAGTGCCAGACGGTAGAACAAGGGGTGCTGGCCGAGCTTGATGCATCAGGAGGATCAGCTTGGACGTCAGGAAGATGTTTTCTCCACCAGGAGGTTATGTGGGCTCGGAGGCCCCATCTTCAGAGGTTTTCAAGCCCACTAGAAGCAAATGCAGTCCCGGCAGCACAACCCAAAGGCGGACTCGGCACGCTGATGCTCACTCACTCCCAGGAGTGGTGTTCCCTGATACCCCAGTGCTCTGCAGCTGGGGACTGACAGCAGGAGGTTGGTTACCTGCTGGCAGCTGAACACCTGGGACAGACGTGATTTACCTTCAGTGCTTGGCAAAAAGTTACGAAGAAAAAAAGTGCAAGTGCCATAAGAACAAGGTTCAAACATGAATTAATAATAATCAGTTTTACGGACAGAGGAGAGATTAAAGTATCACCTATTATAAACTCTTACCTTTTTTGAGCTGCTAAGGAGACTTCACTTTTTTTTTTTAAATAGCTTTGCTGTAACAGACTGATGGATCTGGTCTCTGAAAACATCCAGATTTTGGATAACCACAACTAGATTACTCTGAAAGAAAGATGAGAGCGAGTTAAAATTAGGCTACTCCTCTACTTCTCTGTGCTCTGCACTTATGGATGGATCATGTTTTGGGATACTGTTCTCCTTAAGATTAAATTCTGATTTACTGTGTGCGTGTGTATAGGAACTACACAGTTATTCTTCCTTTTCTTTTTTTTTGTCTTTTAGGTCTCTGTGTCCTTTGTCCAAATAGTAATAATTCTCTTCTTGCATTTCCTGGAACACATACTGGGCATGTGCAGATAGTGGATCTCGCTAATACAGAAAAGCCTCCTGTAGACATCCCGGCCCACGAGGGAGTCTTGAGCTGTATAGCTTTAAACCTGCAGGGAACAAGAATTGCAACAGCATCAGAAAAAGTAAGAATAATCTCCTAACTCTGATTCACTATGTGTTCTAGTGGAGTAACTTCTCCTAAAACAGAAAGCCGTATCCTTTTGTAGGAAAGACACAGAAATAACAAATTGGACCATTTATCATTGCAGTGCAGTATGCATTCTCAGTCTTACTGCTCCCTTAGGACATCCAAACAGCAATCCAAAGGCCGTGCCTGAGGCAGCCTTTCTCTTTTAGCCAACTGTAGCAGTGACTCCTCAGTGACGTTGGAATGAGATCTGGCCCAAGTAGTTCATGTTTCCTGTGCTCTTGAATACTATTCATTTTCAAAATAAAGGGCAGGGGAAAAGCTTATTTGCATTTCTTCAACTCTGTTAAAAACCACTGGCTAAAGAAATACTTGCAAATGGGTCTGTCATACTGGAGGATGTAGTTCTGCTCTGGCTTACCTCCCATTACAGACCAGGAGGGAGCTGTGCTGTCTCTGGTTTTCCCACGCACATGCCACAGAGTGTAAATGACAAAAATGATTCTTGGAATATTTACCAAATTGTGTGCAGTCATGTGTTACACAGGGCTAAAGAATGCAGTACAGTGACAAAAACCTGAAGTTGCAGCACAGCCTGAATCCCCTCGGACTGGGCTGATGCTGGGAGGGGTACAGGAATGCAGAGTGTGTCCCTGCCCTGCCTTCTCCCGGGGTGAGGGTGCCCAAAGGGCCCTAAGGCAGATGGGCACCGTCCCCACCCACCTGCGCAAGGGGGGAGCTCACTACCTCTTCCACTCAGCGAGTTTCTCGGAGACAAGCTAAATCAATGCAATGAGTCTCTGTTTGGATTAGTTTTTACTGCACAGCCTATAGCTTAATTATTGTCTTCTAAATAACGCTCTTAAAATTGCCAGTGCCACTACTAAATAGAATAATAACCTGCTGAATTTCTATTAAGACATTCCTTTTTTTGTGTAGAGAAAAAGTTTAAACAGCATTTTCAAACTGAAATAGGAGTATGGGCAAAGTGCCATACTGAGCATACTGCAAGCAAACATCTCAAGCTTGTGTCTTAAATCAAAACTAAGCTGACATTTATTCAAATCTTTCTCTGCTGGGTTCTGTTATTTACTGGGGAGATGCAGTTTAAGCAGGTGTATACCATGAGCTGTAGGTGACCGTGTTACCCACTCATCAAATGAACCAACTGCCGAATTGTTCATTGCTTCATTTGGGATCCATGGACGTGTTTAGCATCTCTGGTGTCAAGCTTAGTTTACTTTCAGTGAAGTACAGTTTTTTCCAGTGCAGTATTGTGTCTGTAACCTGACTCACTCTGGAGTCTCACAGATTTGAACCGATACAGATAATGAGCATATGGTAATTCCTTTAGATTACGTCAGCTGAACTAATTGTAAGGCAAGACCAGCCCCAGTCTGATCATACTTAGTGGAAAAAAAAATTGCACAGCAGCACTCCCAAAAGAGTACACTGGCTGTGGGAGCACGATGGAAATGATTCACAGCACCCGGGCACGAGAGGCTGTACACCAGTCTACTCTTAATGTTTGCAAACTAGTGCCAGAACATAACTTGGAAGAATCTTCAGTTGAGTAGCTAAGTAACAAGATTGTATGCCAAAGCTTTTTAACACTGTGGTGACGGTGTGGGGGAAATCAATATTCTTCCCAAAAATTAACTTTGAGAGAGGTTCTCTCAAATCTACTGAGATGAAAAACCCAGTGGGGTGTGGGGAGTGTGCTGGTCAGGTAGAATTTTTAGGATGCATTCACAGATGAAGAGTCTTCTGTTTCCTGATGTAATGCTCAATTCTTTTTCAAGGGGACCCTCATAAGAATATTTGATACTTCATCAGGGCATTTAATCCAGGAGCTACGAAGAGGATCACAGGCAGCCAATATATACTGGTACGTTTAATTGCTTCTGCTTTGTCATCTCACGGGTACTGTTGTGCTGAGGCCGCCTGGTAACTGGCATCAGAGAGCAACAGCCAGCGGTGCTGCCACAGGCTCGAGGCAGAACTCCAGGACTGCCCGGCGCTGAGACCCGGCACAAAACTGGGCCTGGGCCCACTCCTGTGCATGGCACGGGCGGGAGCTGGGGGCTGCTGGGACCTCGTGCTCCAACACGGGGACTGCAGCAGTGCAGTCCAGTGCTTCCCAGGACCAGCCCCTGGGGGCGAGGGGAGGTTTATTCCAGCACACTGCTGTGCTGCCTGTCAAACCCCACGGCAGTCGTTTGGCTCTTATCCACTGCTGGAAGCACTCCCAGGAGCGGGGAAGCTCCCCCTCTTCTACCAGGCACCATCAGGAGCATCGCAGGTCTCAATCCAATACCTGCCAACTCCTCAGAGCAGGGATGTGCCATTTCTTCAGCAGAAGTGGCAGAATGGCCCATGCTGAGGGGCTCTCGGGGCAGCCTGGTCCTGAGGGCATGTGCTCCCCCTGCCAGGGCTGGCCCTGCTCCGGCCGGAGCGTGCCCTGCAGCAGCACATGGATGCACACCAGACGGGGGGGTGCCAGTGGAAATGCTGCAGCTTTCTCTATTCTCTCCAGTATTAACTTCAACCAGGATGCTTCCCTCATCTGTGTGTCCAGTGACCATGGCACAGTACATATCTTTGCTGCAGAAGACCCCAAAAGAAATAAGCAGTCAAGGTAGGGTTTGAGCCTTTAGGGGGGGTGGGGGGAGCTTGACCTTTTAATAGCGTTTAAAACACTGATCTTGACAAAGCAGTAGTGAACACCCGCACTACTGGAGGGGGTAAAATTTATCTGCTGTGCGTGAGTGGCAGATTTAGGACTATCCAGCAACTGCCACATTTGTGCTGTCCTCTGTGGGCTGCAGAATCCCAGCAGAAGGTCGGGGTGTGTTTTCAGTGGCCACTCAGCGTGAGTGTACTTTGTGGCCAGTTTACATAAAACAATCTCTATTAAAAATCAATCCTTTTGGCAATTTTTATAGTCACATAAAAACATAAAGCCAGAAAGGTAGTTGTAGGGTCTTCCCTTCCTTCCCTAGAAGGGGAGTTGTACATATTACCTGATATATATTGGAACAACAACAAAAAAAAAAAATCAAAAATAGCAGTTAGTGTAAGCCTGGGCCTTGTTCAAACACGCCAGCAGTTCTAAATCAACTCTTGTCAACACCTTACTAAGTTGTTACTTTTTTTTTTTTTTATCTCTTTTGCAGTTTGGCCTCTGCCAGCTTTCTCCCCAAATACTTCAGTTCCAAATGGAGTTTTTCCAAATTTCAGGTTCCCTCAGGCTCTCCGTGCATTTGTGCCTTTGGAACAGAGCCAAATGCTGTCATAGGTGAGTAACTGTGGCTCCCCCAGTCTGCCCTGGGAGCGGGAGGGGGGGCTGGTCCTGCCCTCAGAGGGGGCAGGGGGGCCGGCGTGGGCGCAGCGCTGGGCTGCCAGGGTGGGAGGACCGAGGGGCCTCAGGCTCCTCCTGAGCAACTCCTGTTCCATTCTGTGGGCCCAAAGAAGAGAACAGCACCTCTGAGCAGCTGAACTCACCCTGTCTGTTTTGGTTTCAGCAATATGTGCAGATGGCAGCTACTACAAGTTCTTATTCAACCAAAAAGGGGAATGCTCCAGGGATGTCTATGCTCAGTTTCTAGAAATGACGGATGACAAGCTTTGACTGAGGTGAGGGGAGTGCAAGGGTCAAAGTCCTGCCCTGGCTCTTCCAGGTCTTTGGAAGGACAGTGTATGAATGTCCAATACTGATCAAGAAGTTCAGCAGATCTCATGGAGAAGCCTGGCCCAACATGATCACAACGAGCTCTGAAGTAGTGGACTACATATGTTTATTCTCATTTCTGCAAATATTCATCATTAAAATCTCTTTGGGTTATGGTCATCAACTCCAGTTTTCAAGATGTGGCTTTCAACAAGCTTGTGCCTATTGGGTTTCTCTTAAACTGTGAAATGACTTTAGATTAAACACGAGTGCCTGCCACACAGGGAGATCTGCGGGAGGCTGCGCGTGTGTACGACTGGCCTTAGAAAAAGGGGTGTGAAAACAGAAGACTTTAGGCATGGCTTTACGTCCCTGGGACGGCTGGGACTGGGGGGAGCACTGTGGGGAGCACTCGCACAACCCCAGGGGCCGGGAGCAGGAGTGCTGCCCCCCCTGCCCAGCCCCGGAGCAGGAGGAGAGGGGACAAGCGCAGCCGCAGGCACCTGGAGCTTGGACCACGCTCGGGGGGGACCGTCCCGTGGCCGGGCCAGCGCTCAGCACCAGCTGTCCGGGTGCCAAACTGGAGGGAGGAGCTGGAGGCCGCTGGGCTCTGGCTGAGCCACAAAACGTCCCCTCAGGGCGTGGAGCCCCTGCCCCAGCCAGCGTCCGGCTCGGCAATGGCTTTAAACTTGCAAACTTTTTTATTTTTTATTTGAGATGTTGCATACTAAATACTGTTGGCCTAGAGACAGGTAGGTTAGACTAAACCGACTGACTTGTAACCTCTTTCCTGAACTGGTGATTTGGCAACAAACGTTTACTGCTGACCTGAGGCACAAGAGACTAAACCAGGAACTGAAATAGACACAAGCTCCGATCTGCTGCCGGGGAGGGCAGTCCTGCTCTTCTGAAACTCAATTTCACAGATGCTTCACATCTGACATGCCTGTTCACTCTAAGATTGTTTAGCTGCAGACTCTCTAACTTTGACAAGTTTCTTTTAGTGTCAATTAACATACTAAGGACTAACTTCTACGCAGATTTTGATGTCAAGGTTGCATGTTGCTTTTATGTGTATTTAATCACAAATTGTTTTGCACACTTATTTGTAATATGTTATTTCTTTTAAATAAAAGTGACTAATTTTGCTGTATTCCCTGATGATCACAGCCAAAGGTCCTGTTGCCGTAGGTTTTGGGGAATAAATACATAACTGAGTAAACAGTGGTGGCTGTTGAAGGGTGGCTGTTGAAGGTCAGAAGCTAAATCTCTGCCCCTGGCAACCAAGGACAGGAGTACGGGAGGGGATTTATACCCAGACAAGTCCAGCTTCCAGTGCAAACCTGTTTGTGGCCAGTGCCATTCACCCCAGGGGCTGTGCTGATGTTCCTTACCTTCTACAGCTCTCTGGGCAGAACGAGCCCCCTGGAGCTGCCCTCTCCCCAGAGAAGGGCATGCACAGGGAAGCATCAGAACCCCTCCAGGGCTGATTTAAATCCTCTCCCTGGTGTAGCTGTAAGCTGTTTATGATCCAAGCAGCTGCACTCACTTTAAATAGCAAGGAAACTGCTTTGACTAAAACATTAAGCCTTCTGCTCGGTGCTTTGAAGGTTTTACATATCTTAATCTGCTGAGGCACCATGCCCCTGCCCTCCTGTCAAAGTTGCTCTATAGGTGACCAGAGAGAATATGAGCATATTTCTTGATTAAAACTCTGCTGAACTTGTAAAACTTCCCCTAAACATCTCTACGAGTGTGACAGCAAGAATGACAAGAACACGGGCTGACAGCAATGCTCTGCTAACGATGGAATCCCTTAATACAGCCCTAAACATCATTAATATCAAACTCCTCCTTGCAAATCCTCTCCAAGTACACAGGTTATTTTAAAGGGATTGAAAGTTAGGTTAAAGAATGATCACACACCCCCAGTGCTTGCTGCAGGCTGCCCTGCCAACACTTCACTGTCTGCTGTACTGCATTATGGAGTTAAATTCAACCAAAATTTGCATTAAGTGGGACAGAGGATAAGCATACATGTACAATCAAGTGAAATAGTATTTTGGTCATTTTTTTTGAAAATAAATAGTACTTTAAGTATGAGGTAGACCCCATCTCCACCACACCCGTTTCCCTGATGCTGCTGCACAGGGTGAAGCTCAGCACGGGGGTGGGGGGTCACGGCAGCAGCACCCAACTGCCATCCCCAGGGAGGGGCAGGGCACCAGTCACCTGCCAGACACCCCCGGGCTCCACAGGAGGCTGCGGAGTGAAAGGGGGCAAGGCAAGCTGTCAGAAGTCTATGTGACAGAAGAGGATTAAGTAGATTTCAAAATGTCAAGTTGTTAGCTTAGGATGAGCATTACAGTCCAGAGGTCCAACAGCATTTCTTCCTTTAAGCACAGTGTCTTAACTCCCAGCTGGAAACATGTGGCTTCGGGAGAGCCCCGCTCAGAGCACCCCACGGACTGGGAGGAAACAGGCCAGGGCTGCAGACTGTTCACCGCTGAAGGAAACGGCAGGATCTGCACAGTAAGTCTAAAATATGACTATTCCTGAAAAACAGTGTATTTCCACCAGCATCAGCTACTGAAGTATACAGATTATGAATTTCTTTTGTATTTAAAAATAACCAAACACCTTCTCTTGCCCTATTCTGCTGTCTCTTCCCATAGCGCCCATTGCACAGCTCAGAATCCTGAAATGAGAAGTGAAAGATCAGGCAGTGCAGTAAATCCAACAATAATTCCAAGTATTTGCCAGCAGGAGCTATTTCTTTCAGAAACAAATATTGCTTGCAGAACCTTCAGGTATTCACATCAAAGTAGCAAATAAAAGATGAATCCATAAAGTTAGAAGACGCAAGACACAGGACTAGTTCTTGCAGATGGAGCTGGGGCAGGCGCTGCTGACCCAAGCACAAAGGCGACAGAACAACGACCGCTTCAGACAGCCCCTCGTGCTGGAGTCCCACGCTACTGAATCCACCTCTTTCTTACTGAGCCATCTCAATGCCCCCGTTTTACTGCAGGGTTTTTTTACTTCTTCCCCAAAGGTTGTATTTGTTTAAACAAGCCAGTGACTCTGTTCTGTTCTGTAAGAGATTCTGTGGAATTTCACACAATAGTCCATTCTTTTTGTTAAAGGAACAGGTTACGCTCTTTCAGCTTCCAATATTCCAGCCCTTGACAGTAGTTTCACAGCCCTTTGACTTCTCCTCACCATTTCTTCAAAGTATTGACATGAAAACCTGACCCAGCATCCTAGAGAATTTTTCTAGTACTTCAGACAAAAGCACTTCCCCGACTCTGATGAGAAACAAGAACATAACTAATGCATAAAAAGAGGATCAGAGACCAAACCAACATTAATGAAAATTATTCCAGTAAGCACACATCTCATAAAACTTTTTTTAAAAAATAATCATCTCTCTGTTACCATGGTAGCCTGTGCTATCAACACACTTGTGGCCAATGGTTTTTGAAGTCAAATCACTGCACTAATGCAAATCCCTGGCTACGTACCTAAAATCAGCCCCAAATGCTAACACAACTTCTAGAGGAATGAGCCTCTGATACATGCAGAAAATTATTTAGTCTGGCTTGATTATTAATAGTTGGGAAAGAAAACAAGTAGAAACAGAAATAAAACTTGTTTTCATCTGTGAGTCCACAAATAAGATCAAGAACAACCTGATGGTTAAAAGCAACCCAGACACTAACTTCAGACATTTCCTTTAGCAATTAATTGTGTGTCACTATAGTGCAGGATTCTTGGTAAGAATGTTAAACTATGTTGTTAAAACATGTGTGAAGAAAGGGGCCGATTGGGTTAGTAGAAAGCAGCACTCAATTCAGTGTAAATGAGATGTATATATATAAAAAATATTATTTTTAGATAAATATCTATCATACACATGTGTGTCAATATATATATAAAAAAATCACAACTATACAAAATCATAATCCAGCCTGTACTGATGACTACCAACCACTCAAAATTTACCTTTTGGGGACAATTAAATCAAGACACAAGACAAAGATTCGCACATCGATTGCTGAAACTTCCGAGTTCCACTTCTGGATGTAACGATTCTAAAAAGCAACGTTTTAAAATGAACCTGGTATGGTAACAATCAGGTAACTAAAGGCAAAGTCTTTCCAGTTTTGTCTCCTGCACAGAAATCTGTACTGTGAAGCAGTTTATGAAGCAGAAGTGCTCTTGCAGGTCACTTTTGGCATTAGCATGGTACAGGTATTTACCTTAATCAGCACAATTAAAATGGCGCAATAAAGACTGCTACCAGTGTGGTAAGTGCACTGCAGTGTGGGCAGGGGGGAGGCAGCAGCTCAGAACCAAGACTAACCACACCGAGCAAGAAGAATTAGCCTTTCCCACCACTCCACCACCAGCCCCCTCTCTGCGTCGAGGACTCGGTGTCGCTTTGCTGGATCACGCGATACCCTACAGCTGCAGCACGGAGGCAGAACTGCGATGTCCAAGGGCAGCAATATCCCCCTGACAGGAGACCAGGAGAAAGCTGCCGCCTTCCCAAACCTGTGGGAAGCTGCCACACACAGTGGGATCAAAACCAAAGCGGGCGTAAGGTCAGGGAGAGGGATCTCTTGCAAGAAGGACAGAACTTGCCAGCAGCGGAGACGAACGCTTCCATCGCTAGAAGCCAACGCACGCTTGGGTCTTCCACAGGTCAGAATTCTGAGTCTTTTTCAAAGTAATTTTGAAGATTACACAAAAGCTGACTCTTAACAGAAAGAAAGAGCAGGCAGCCTAGAAGGAGCACAAAAGGAAGTAATACCATGCATTGTAAAACACAAAATGTAACTGGAAAGAGAACATCAATTCCTAAAGAGAGGTCAAATCTCTACGTACACGCATTACCTGAAGAGATTTGCCTTTGCAAAAGAAAGACGGCCCTGACGGCAGGAGGCCAGGATGACTGGCACGTTAAGATCAACTTAAGAAAGGCCACGAGCATCCTCTCAGCAGCAGCAGTGTGACAGGAGTCTCAGCCTTTGCTACTCTGAGGTACCATCACTGAATTAATACTGGGAAGCACATAAATACGTAGACAAACCAGGAAACAGTTTTGTTTCAACAGTCCGACGACTCAATTTAGTAAGGCCTGACACGTAAGACGTAGAAGTCTGCATTAGTCAAAAGCACTGGGGATTATCCCGTATGAGCATTCTTCAGCAGCCCCAAGAGCACGGATAAGCAGATGTTATTTTTATGTAAGAACGTAAGCAGTTTTCTCACATCGCACACAGCTTTTTCACAGGGTTTATCCATCTGAATGAAGACGCCTTCTTGTGCCAAATTCCACATGCACCAAAAAGTGTAAAACACCACGAGGTTGCAGGCTCGGGAGCCAGGCTATATTCTCATCTGCCCCTCTACCCAGGAGGACACCACATCCCACTTGCCTACCATTAACTGATAGTAAGGATCCCCTTGGCTTGTTTGGTCTGATACCGTTTCCTGTGGCACTGCCAACATCAATCGGATTAAGCACTCCAAAATATACATAAATATTTCAAACACGCTTGTTGAGTAATTTCAACTTAGTTGATTTGCTGAATAAAATTTAATTTTATTTAAAAAATCTTATACACTATTATTCACCTAGCCCTAGTTGTGAACAGATTCTCACTTCTGAAAATAAACCACATTCTAGTCAATTCATTCAACACCAAATTAAATTACTAGTACTGGATTTTTTTTTCTTAAAAAAAGTATGTTAAAACTTTACTTTTTTTATTTTTAAAACCTCTAAAGAAAATCTTGCAATTTTACAGAAATGTTTCTTTTCAGGTTATACTTTTTTTAAATGCCTGTTATAAATTCAGCTTGTGTAGAGTTTGTTTTTTTTCATAGTTTTTTAATATGTATTATCTGCAGAGACATTGTAACAGTTCCATTTTGTGGATGAACACAAAACTTGTACAGATTTCTCATATTTGGTCTTTAGGTAAATAGTTCCCAAAAGCTGCCTAAATAAACCACTCCAAACTGTTCAGTCCATCATGAAAATACAGTTTTTCCTTTCATAGCAGGAAAGGAAATATAAATAATGCATCATTATTACAGAAAATGACAAAAATCAGATTCAAATTAAGCCAACTATCTAGCTTTCACTCACCTTACTGCATGAGGAAATAAGACATTATGTGAATTAAAGACTGAACAGCAGCCTTATGTTCAAATTTAATTTTGAAATGTAAAGTGGAATCTATTACCATAATTAAAGTGAGAAATTACCAATACACTTTTAAATGTTCAACTGCAGAACACACACTTAAAAAAAAAAATTATTATAATAATATGGTAGCCACTGTTAGAAAACCACAACAGCTACTCTTAATGGAGACCCCAAAAGGTCAGTGTATGACATCAAAAGTGTTACGGAGAAACTGGTCAGATTAATTTCTACTGATGGGTGCTTAAGCTTAAAAATATCGAATATACCTCTGACAAGATAATTTTACTCTTTTTAAAAGGACTTGTGATAAAGAATTTCATCTTTCTAAATGAAGAACAGTCTGTTATCTTAAACATACACAATATTAAGCGAGACTCTTGTTTTACTTTAGACTGGAAAAATATGCCAGGGACAGTCAAAGTCAACACAAAGTAACAAACAGCAAAAGGTAGCAGAAAGAGAAACAGGTAAGTGCAGCTCTGGTCAAATTCATAGCAGTTCTTTACGTCAGTTAACGGCTCATTTACATTGTAATTTCTAATCAGTTACATGCAAGCCCAAAGAAGCATTTGATCACTACACATGGTAATAAAATTTGATTAAATTTATCAGGCAACTGCTAAAATATGAAAATTTGCAGATGTAATAAAGTAGCTTTATCTGAACTTTAACAGGACAGACAAAAGTAAATCATTCCATTGGTTAAAAAAACCCTACATTCAGTTTTTTACCAAACAAAATTTCACATGAAAAGTATTGTGTGATTCCAAAGTTTCCGGAGTAGAAATGGAGTGATTTGAAATGTCAAAGACCCCATTATTTTGCAAAGAAATGAAAATACACCTCAAAAATTTCTAATTCCACATGTGAACAACAAAATACTGCATATCTACCAACAACTGCATCGGGTAGGTCATTATGAAAGGCTAGCTGCCAAGATGTAGGAAATGGCTCCTTGCCTCTGTTCCCTTTAAGGAATATACAATCGTTTGAAACCAGTTCACACTAAGCGCTTATCATGCTGCCGTTACACTGAGATACTCAGTCCTTAAAATAATCTGATAAAGATTTTTTTAAAGCTGCAGCCCTCCCCAACACTGTATTTCTCAGTGTGCACAGTTCGGTAGGGGGCAGGGAGGAGCGGGGGTCACAGCCTCTGGAACAAGATGTTTTGCAGTTTGACTTTAAATTACCAAGTTTTAAGGCCACCTGTGTTGTTTTTTTTTTCAGTGCTGAAAGTTGAAGTCTGATCACAGGGCCCCTTTCCCCACTGCGTGAGAACATGTTCCAACATTTTAGGTGTTATACTTAAGTGTCTCCTTTTGGCACCATGGAGTTTATTTTTTTTTTTAAAAAAAGAAAACTCCCCTAAGTTTCTAGTTCTGGCTGCCTTTATCACTCACTGCCACAGATGGGGTGTCCACGTTAACAGCTATGACTATGCTCTCTCCATCTTCTGTTTTGATACGTTTGAGTTCCTGCTGTTCTGACTGGTCTCCGTTCTGGCGCTTTGTTGGAAGAGATGCCGATGCAGATGCATGAGTTGCTAACATATGCAAAGGACTCGCAGCAGCTGTAAAAAGATAATAAAAACTTCAGCATCCTAGACCTTGTCAAAACAGATAATACTGAAAGCAAACTTGTATTTTCATTAAAATTAAAAATTCCTTTATTGGTACTATGTGGGGTATCAGCAATCCCAACTGGGGTTCAGGTCCAATTGTTTAATCTTTGTACAACCTGAAGGACATTTTCCCAACTCACTCAACATTCATGCAGATTTGGACAAAGGCAGGAGAACGGGGAAGTATCTCCATTTTGTCAATGGAGAGCTGGAGACAGAGAAGGACTAAATGACTGAAAGCCAATCTACACCAGAATTTGTGACAGAACTGGGAAGCAAATTCAGAACCCCTTTCAGTATGTTCTGGCCATGTCTCCGATCTCTGCAGAATGCATTGCTTGGCCTGGAAGGGGAGCACCACCATGTCAGTCATCTGTGGCCATAAGCTATTTAAGAAAAGCGACATAATTCACACCGCCACGAGATGTACCCAACTCAGGCAGTAATGCCTCTGACAGATGAGACATTTACTCACAATGTAAGAAAAAGGCAGCGCTCTAATGAGTAGTAGCATTAAGAAATGAGGCATTTGATTAGATTCAAGGCACAGCTGAATGAGATCAACAGAAATGTATATAGTTCAAAAAGCCTATACAGGATTTTAATCTTTCTCATTTCATGGAAGAGAGAGTCCAAGTCACCATTAATGGGTGAGTACAGTCCTTTAAACCTTCCACGACATCCAAAAGTTCCTTCCCTCTACTTGCTGTGAACAACCTGTTTCACAATAGCAGCCCTGACTTTATTATCAACTAGTCAAATGTCTTTGCTACTAATGCAAAATACTAATTATATATTTACTTATTCATTGAATTTCATAAAAATTTATCTAAGCATTATCAAACCACCTGCTTACCCCCTCCCCCAAGCTCCTTTTATTCAGCACCAGCACTTTGGTGTCATTATTACAGCATTCCCTGCTAGTGGAGCTTAAACATGAGGTCCATAAGGAACTCTTATTTGCTAAAGTTGTTACTTTTTTTTTTTTTTCTTTTTTTTTTTTTTTTTAGTAAGCTATCCTAGAGAATACCTGGGATATCTATCACCTCTGCATGGAACCAAACTGGTTTGTACTTAGTATTTACTGGTAGAACAAATACTTCAGAAAATAATTTGTTCTTGTATCTCAATGTTCATTCATTTTCTATTAGAAAAGCTATTCCTTCTAAAATTGCTTAATAGATGCCACAGAGATAGTTACATCTGAATAAAACACCTTACTGCAAATTTACTGTTACTTAAACAAAACCAAGAAGTTTACCCCTCATCTTCAAACACACATTAAGACTATTGCTGCATTATTCACTCCGAGGTGTGTTTAATATAAAGAGACTTGCTGGCTGCAGCCACAGCTGATACACAGAAGTATGAAATACACAAAAGAACACTGATGTTTGAAATCTACACTGAAAGTCAAAATAAAGAACATCTAGTTACATCATTTTAGTCTGCAATAAGAGACCTGAATTTATTTTGGACTTCACAGCTTTCAGTTAAACTGACGGGTAGTAAAAAGCGCTGCCAAAGTGTTTTGCTGAGAGTAAGATCTGAAAGCACCTTCTATCTACAAACAAAAAATGTCAGAAGAAACAGTAGTTGCGCTGGACTTCTTAGCTTTCAGATTGCACAGATCTTTCTCCAAAGGCAGAGATAAACAAACACACATAACAAATGTGTGTGCAAATACAGATGTATGCACGTGAACACAGACATGTGCAGATGTATGAGTGTCAACACGTCTTTGTAGACACATACAAACAAATCTGTGTTTCTGTAGGCCTGGTCCCCCCATTTAGATGCTTTGCCTGGGAATTACCTGGTGTGTTGCTGGTTTAGGAGTTACTGTAACAGAGACCAGCACCTGGAACACACCTCACTTGCTGTTCAAAATGTGAACATCTCATGTGGTATTTAAGCCCAGGAATCTCAAAGTGAAAACTCCCGTCACTGCAAGCACACCCCTAACAAGACACAGTGAAATAGTGAGAAGCACCCCAATTCTACTCCTACATTCAGGCACATTCCTTAAACACACCCAGTAGCCATGAGGCTTCCCTACCAAGGAAAACATGTTGAAATCAGTTGGGTTTTCAGAGTCCAGGAAAGAGACAGAAAGAATTATTTCTTACTTTAAAAAAATAACTTTTCAGTGTATTTCATGACTCTCAGTTCAATTCATATATCCCTTCTGGCAACAAAAGTGCACATAAAGTCTGACAGAGATTGCTTTTGCTTTACTTAAGCTGGAAATTAAGTGGAACCAGACAAAACACTGACCTATAAATGTCAGCGATGGAAGAAGAGCAGAAGAGAAAGTAGGTATTTCACTTAATCAGAAAGACTTAGAGCAAAAATACAGGTAATAAATTGATATAAGGCCGCCTAAAACTATTTCTGTAAGCCTTTTTTATGACAAAAGAGCTTATTCAGTATCAGGTAACATCTCAAAGTGAAACTGTTAGAACAAGCTGTGTGCACCTGCAAAGCAAACCAGAACAATGTTCTGTGAACAAACATGAGTGTATGAAAATTATGACAAAGTACTGCCAAGTCTGAGAGGGGAAAGATGGTATTCAGACAAGAATCATCTCAAAATCTTACAGAATTTTTGTCATTTTTAGTACAGGTTCAATAAAAACAGAATAAAAGTAACAGTTCAAAAAGCCAACCCACAAGCAAGTTCTGTCTTGTTTTCCTGTTGGTTGGATCTTGACAAATCATCAGGGGAGCAGTTACCATATTAATGGCACTGTTTTACAGGAACTTCTTTTAAAACTTGTTTATATCCTGGGTTTAATGAGGAGAGAGGACGGGTTGTCACCACTAAGTACATCCCTATAATGACCACAAAGAGAATAAATAGCTGTTCAGGTAATCATCAATGAGGAGAAACACTGGTTCTTACCAACAGGGAGGGAACAATTTTTTGCAGAATTTAGTTTTCAGTGTAAGAAAGACAGGCATGAAAACAGAATTCAAAAATTCTACACTGGTCACACTGAGGTTTTAACACATACAAAGCAACAGAACATTTTAACCCAGTACGTACCAGCGTTGCCCTGTCCTTGTATCGCAGTGGTGATAGGTACTATGTGCGTTCCGTTCTGCGTTACAGTTTTTATTGGTAGCTGGTGTTGACCTAGAGGTGCCTGTTGCACTATAGTAACTGTCTGTAAGGGTGTGGTCTGAGATGTCTGAATTATACGACTAGCAGCTCCTATTGCAGCATGACTAATAGCAGGTATAGGCTCCACTTTAACTGAAAAACAGAAAATAAAATATTGTTAAAAATAAGAAAGTGTTAAAGATCCATTTCTTTTAACTCAATCAACCCTCAATGAAAAAGTTTTATTACTCACTCCAACATATCTCAGACATTATGGTGCAAAATCCCCAGTTTTAGCCAAACATTTCAAGTGTTCCCCTGGAAGTAAGTTTCAAATAATGATCCTTCTGTATAAAGAGCTAACAAATTAACAAAGCAAACCAAAGAACCCCACAGGTTCTCACCTTTTACTTCCTTGTGGTCTCCGTTCTCTTGAGGTTCCACCTTGGGCTGGGTTACCATCGCAGCTTGCGTGACTACTGCCTGTCCAGCTACAGTGTAAGTGTTTGCTGGTGCTAATCCAGTCACGTTTGTGACAGACACAGCTGGTATCTGGTGGACAACATGAACTGTCTGAACTACAGGCTGCTGGGATGTCGATGTTGTCACAGGAGTTGCAACAGTGTAGGTGACGGGTTTAATAGTTTGTGGTAGCTGCCGTTGTACAGTAATTAAAACTGGTTGGCTAGATAGAGGTGATCCTACCAAGAAAGAGATAAAAATCAGGCTGACAATTTTAATTATTTCTTTTAAGCCAGTCACTCTTTTAAACTTACACTAAAGCCTCAGAAGATTAACAACCTCCTTCACTAATGCCTGAATGATCCAAAAGCTAAAACCGGACAATGAAGATTATGGCACATGGCTATTCCAAGCCACGTATTCAAGGTAAGTGCTGTATTAGCAAAGACCCAAACACCATTTGGGCAAAAGCTCCCCTACCTCTCCCCAAAGGCAGCTGTACTACCAAAACTATGTTTAACACTCATTTAGTAAAACTATCCCCTTCCATCAATGGGAACATATATGTGTTTCAGGTATTGTGTGGAGCAGGTCTGCACAGGCAAAGCTCTCAGCTTCAAAGGCTGGGGAAAGCCTGGTGTCCCTGCTTCAGATCATGTCTGCCTTCACCACGGAACAGTCACCAGCACTTCTGTAGTACCAGAATATCACCAAGAAAATGGATGGCAAAAGTATATAAACCAAGGTAATGAAACAAGTACATCCTTATTCCATCATGTCTTATGATCTTTTTTTTTTTTTTTTAATAGGAAATTTCTTATCACACAAATTTATCCTCATTCTCTATCTTTTTCAATCCTTTTTATCCCCACCTTTGAAAGGATGACATAACTACAGATGTGAGACATTTGCTTATTTCTGTAACCCATGTAACATAAAGGTTGTGGGTTTGGGTTTTTTCTAAACCAGAAAAGAATACATTCTGAAAGGAAGTGACAACTGCTGTAAGACAGTACGGTCCTATACAGGACAGAAGCACAACCTCTGCTTGGTAACAAAGTGATCAAGGGTGCTGAAGAGCACAGAGAGAACAGTCTGTATGTATGCAACCAGAATTTCCCTGGCATGTTTATCAAAGATTTGCTGTAAATGTTAAGAGGTTAAGTATTTCCCCTTTTTTTTGGTGTACAAGTGAAGTCTTGGTGATATTTATATGTTAGCCCTCTCCCACCTCCAACCCCCAAAGGCTTATTTCAGGATTCCTCACCTGGGGCACTCTGTGCAAATCGCGCTTCTTGTATTACCGCTAGTTTTGGCTGGATAGCACTAGGCTCAGGTTCCATTGGGACTGGAGATCCTTCCCTGGACAGACTCTCGGGGGTCTGGACTCCACTGGAGTGCGCAGACAACACTCCAGAGTGATTAGGAGAAGCTGGGGCACTTCTGTATTTAAAAATGAAAGCAGCAGCTGATGTGTTTTAACTTCTGAACGGTGAAAGACAGTGACCTTCCTCTAAAGAGACCATAACACACACTGCCCACAGGAGGGCACCTCTGCCTTCTGGCAAGTACAGTTACAACCCAAAGCAGTTCTGATGATCTTTTATAAAGCTTCTGTTAAACAGAGACAGAATTTAAAAGCAAACTTCAGGTATAGTTAATGGAGAAGAAGTGGCTGGATGCCTTCTTAGGGAGACTCTCTAAATCTGTGAAACGTGAACATTTCTTCTGGTGGAGAAGAATGGTGAGCAAATTTCAGTCTACAGGGCAAGTAATAAAAGATCTGCACCAGCAGAAAGGCTGTAACTTTACAGAGAGAATAATTTAAACTCATGTATTTCCCCAGCATGAATTCTGCTTGAATGTTATCAAACTAAATATATAATTGTCATCTCTAAGTTCAATAAAATACTACTTGGTATTTGATAATTTTCTTTGCAAATAGTTTTTAAATGCAGTAGATGGCAGTTAGAAATTAAAATTATAAATCTGTAAAAAGAAAAAAACCCCAAAGGTACAGCAAGGCTTGCTTACATTAACAATCTGACAGTTAGTTATGCAAACCGAGTCAGTTTTTTAATGCTAAAAACAAGCAATAAAAACAAGCCTAGTGTATGGGGCAGCCTCCTAGCAAATCACACAGAATTCAAATACTGAGTCTGGATGAAATTAAATTACTAAACTTGTGACTGTATCCAAAACTATCAAGTCTGTATCAGCCTGAAGATTAAACAACAGCCATAGTCTTTTTGTTCATCTGTTTTTCCTTACCTAGAAGAGAGTGGTCCCAGAGGGGTTCTAAAGCAAGGTACTCCCCTAGGCCGCCTTTTCCTAAAAGCCTGCTCTATTAATTTGCTTTCAGAGGCAGGGTCTATCCTCCAGAATGAGCCTTTGCCTGGTTCTTCCTGGGAACGTGGTACTTTGATGAAATAACGATTCAGAGAGAGATTGTGACGTATTGAATTCTATGGAACATAAAAAAATATGTAGAATTCATATAACTTTTCCAAGTCAGAATGTGGCCTACTGCAGCAGTTCGTACTATAGGAGACTCGGGGTTCAGCTCTAATTCCTTAATTCAACAGAACTCAGAGCACTACAAAGGCAGTGCCATAAACCTGAAAGGACTCTTGCATTTTTCAACTCTTTCCCAACAATTAAAAAACCAGTACGCTAACGCAGCAATAACAGGAATCCCATTTAATTCTCTAATGAGAAACATGGTGATTGCAACAACTGTTAGAACACTACAAATACTTGCGCATAACGCAGTGGGGAAAAAAAAAACCAACAAAACCAGTCTTCATACGCCACCCTTCCCCAGGTGTCAAAGAAAATATCAGTTCATTCTAGGAGGGCCAGTGAAATACAGCAAATACTGATTCTGATCTTGTATGATAACCTTGTTACTGTTCCACAACACAGAAAGAAAAGGTTAAATCACACAAGTTCCAAATGCAGCTAGATTGTTGGGAGTTCACCCACAGTCCAGTCTGTCTCAACAAAGGAGCCAAGGATTTAGTGCGTCTAGAAAAACAACAAATGGCAGCAGGTCCTAAAACAGCTCTTCAGCGAGATCTTCATTACTGCACTCTAGTTTGCATATTACTTTATCCTCACTTTGCTGTAACACAAACAACTCTTCAATCGGAGAGACTGAGAAAACTGCTAACGCCCTGAAGTGGCTGTATCTATGCTTGGTTTTATACACATCATTTTTTTTAAAGATAGAAAACCCCAAAGTATCTCTAAATATTAACACTGAACAAGAAGAAAATAATGATAAGCACACATACTGAAATACTTGTGGGGGAACAGAGGGAAAAAGGAGAAAAAGCTTTACGTTAAAAAAGCTCTTAAAAATTTTCAAAATCAAAAGCAGGTCTTGCTCAAATGTCTCAGTTCATGACCCTGATGGCAAGTTCGAAAAACTTAAAGCAATGATAACCATGTATGGTTTCTTAAATGCAAACTGATGAAACCAGAAATGGTTTTCCCTGCCAAAAACTGAAACAGAACTAGAAAGATGCCAAGAACATGTTTATAAATTGTATTTATTTCTCCATATGCTAGAATAAAAGAGTAGATCCAAGAGTACCTGCTAAACAAATTCACAAAGAGGAGTCTTCAAGTGTTTACCAAAATGAGACCTTTATATAATAAAGGATATAAATACCTCAATACTGTTTGTTAAACTATAGGATTTAGATGCTATACACATGTATGTCCCCTGTTTTGGATAACATGCACATACATAGCCTCAAATATTACTTAAAACATCTATCATAACTCACCCTAACTGTAATCTAACATTTGATGAATAAAAACTAGCAGAGCTCTTCAGACCTGAGGTACACCTGTTAGTGTTACAGCAGTGCTTTACATGACTAGTGACCAAACAGCATCTGATTTTCAGCTTCTCCAATTGTTCTTATGAATAGGTGCCAATTAATTATTCCAGCACTTACTATATGTCTGCACCTTGGTTTTGTCAAGTATTATATATCTAAATACATACACTGTGCTAAAGGCAGAATTCTTTAACCGTGCATTTCAATGTCTGTGCATGTTTGGCTCCATGATGCTTTACATAAAGAAGCATTATACACACAGATATTCAAGGTATTTCAGAATAGGGAGCAAAAAGCACACCAACATTTTATAAACAGAATCTTGTTGCTGAAACAGATTTGTTAGTATGACTGCAGCCAGGATTCTGCACTGCTTATGTGTAAAAGGGAAACAAAAGAGACTTCCTAGTCACAACAACAGCTAAGGCCTTTACTAGCCAAACCATCAGCAGCAAAAAGCTTGGAACAGCTACATTCCCCACTAACCTTGGAATTCCTCTAAGAGTAATCCAATTCTCATATAGGCCCTATGACAAATAACCATGTGATTAATATTTTAAAATCTAGTCCTCTACTGAGGAGGCACGTATTCTTTAGTCTTCTACAACAAGTAGAGTCTTAACACTTCCTCACTTTTCCCCTGCCCCAGCCTCTCCAAATTTTACTTCCCTGAAAATAACTTCAGAGCATGCCTCTGCCACAGCTCATGACTGTACTAAGCAGCAACACAGTGTAACTGATACTCCATGATCAACAGTACAGTCCGAATGTTATACTGGCAAACTGGCCAGTCCTGCTAATTGTGCTCTTCTGTCCCTTGCTGAAACTAAAAACAGCAGCAAAGGCACTGAACCTTTATGTGTGTCTGGAAAGACTATGCCAGACTGATTCATGATCAGTTAGTCATCCTGGCAAATGCTGAGGTTGGTCTCTTTAAAAATGAAAGGAAAGCAGAAATTAATTCTACAGAATTAAAGGATTTGGTCTAACTCCATACAGAAATGATTAAGTTCACGAATAAAAAAGGGCACATAACAGTGCAAGATAACAACAGATAACACACGCTTGTTCCTTCACCTATTGCATGATAAAGATCAGCATTTTCAAGTAAAACTGAACTTGTAACATTTAATATCTTAATTTTATCTCAAGATAACAATATGGATGTTTACACAGTTATAAGTTACAGAGCACAACTACATTTCCAGATAGCATATGGATATTTAAATCCATAGTGCCAATTGTACTTTTCTTCCCTGAAAGTCTGAATCTATCCCTTCTAGACATTTAGGGAATACCATTCCATGAATAAAGCAATGTTTCCAATACAGAATAATGTAAATTGCCTGCTTTGTTGGAGAGCTTACAATCAGGAAAAAGACAAACACACTCATTTGACAAATGCTATTTAAGAAGGGCTGTTACGCTCACCAATTGACTTCTTATGACCATCTACCGCTGCCAGTATTACTCACAACTAAAAAAGACAGTCCAGAAATCAAATTTACCTGCCAGCCCTTGTCCGCTGTCCTGTAGTATGGATAATTTTTAGTTATGTGCGTATAAATTCCATTTAGTGTAAGCTGCTTATCAGGTGCCATTGTAATTGCTTGTACTATTAACTGTGCATAGGAGTAAGGTGGTTTAGAGTCGTCCTGTACAAGAGAAAGAAAAGTCTGCATCAATAAACTTCAAAGATACACCCGCCTCTTTCTACATCAAAAAATACAAAATACAATTACCTTGATTTAAGGCACTTTTGGACAACCAAAATCTTGAGCCAGAAAAGAAACTAAGACAAATTTTGCTCTTCTGATTAGCAGATTTTAAGATAACATTAAAAATTAGGGGAAACACACAATAGTAAAGAATTTTCAGTAGCCTGTAAACAGATATATAACTGAAAATACACACAGACCCTCCCCCAAAGGGAAGAGAGCTAAGTAAATAACTCCAATAAATACATAAATAAATCTAATCACAAAACCCTACAAACTGTTTTTAAAGTCTGTAATGTTAAATTATGACTTAATGCACATTAGCAAACAAAATTTCAGAAGCCTTACATTCACTTATAATGTAATTTATGGGATTGATTTCAAACAATGTTTACCTTTGGGCTATCTCCACCCGATGCCTCCTTGTCATTTTCTGACTGTGAATTGTCAGCCATTAAATGTAGGTCAGATGGTATTACACGACTCATTTTGTACCCTGAAGAGCCTGCACCACGGGGGCTAGATGGGCAGGAATTTGCAGCACTGTAGAGCATAAAAAGAAGATCCTACTATTTTGTTATACAGTATATCACCACATTGTGTCTAATCAAAAAGCTCTTACTGCAGAAAAGCCCACTACAAGAGCTTCTAGACTAGAGTTAAGGGTCTGTCAGTATTTCCATGATAAACCCCATCTTCCAAGCCTTTCTAACTCATCCATGGGAATTAAAAACACGGCAGGAAGAAACCTGTCAAATGAAGCTCAGGCTCTCCTCCTCAAAAGGATTAACTGATTTATTAGGTTTTTCTCTGTGTTTGTGTTAAGATTTGCCAACAGAAAAGTCCACTTTAACTGCATAAGGAACCACAAATTTTAAGACACTCGCTTGAAACAAGAAACACATCTTGCATGAAATTTCTGCCATATGCTTGTATTCAGTCTGCTCAAAAAAGATCATCTCTCCTGTGCAGTATTTTCGCATATTTGAGAAAATATAGCAAGCAGTGAGGAAAAAAAAGTTTTGATTCTCATTTAAATCTAAGCCAACATTATTTTAAGTGTTTACAAGTATGTGCAAATACGTACACACGCATATGCATGTATAAAAATCATAAACCTATCTATAAATGGGATGTATCAGCACCAACCCATCTAATTTAACACACTGTTAGGCCAACAGAGCAGATACACTGTTACAAAGCAAAAGATAGTGCCAAGCAAATGAAAGAAGTGTCTCTTGATACCTCATGTTTTGCTATCTGTCACAGAAAACAAGATAAAATTGTGTAATTCCACTGTAACATCTTTTTAACAGTTGTCCCCGTCTTGCACAGTCCACAGAACCACAGCTGCGCAAATCCAGTTGTCTTCTACAGTTTCCATTTAGCCAACAGGAGACAGTCATTGGGTGATGTCTGTCCCCTTCCCCCAAAAAAATTCTGGCAGTTCTCTACAAGGACACATACTTCTCAGCCATTCATACTGTAATTCAACACAGCCCTCAAAAATTTCAAAAAAGTTAAAAAACTAGAATGACAAAGCCTGCTGTGCCTCCAGAACCAGCCTTATCTTCAAAGACAAGCTCTAACCTAACTTGAATCTACGGTTCAAAACATCAAGTAACAGATAAAGCCAGAGAACGTATGTTTAAATTTATACAATAAAGCTTTAACAAATTTTTAACTGTCAAGTTTTATTTGTCTGTCTGGCCTCTTTTTTGCTACCTCCCTTTTTATGTACAGAACAAGGCAGGCATTGTAGATTGGGTAATATATAAAAATATTCGAGTTTCCCATCACAAGAAATCCACCAACAATTTGCTACTACAGATATACTATACAAGGAAGATTGCATTTTTTAAATGTTGTACAGAAAAATCCTTGATTAGAGCCAAAATGTGTAACTAATTTTTTTTTTAAATATAGGTCAATGCTGTTCTATGTTTTCACATACCAACTGACAACATCCCTCTACTGTGCTCACTTTAGCATATATTGACAAAGCGACACATATGGTATAATCAAAGCAAGTTTACAAGTCTTCTACAAAACAGGATAATTTGAAGAGAAACTGTCAAGCTTTGCTCTGAAAATAGACTCAAAACTGTAGGGTCTTTTTTTTTTTAATAAACTATACTCAACAGGTGCATGAAAGCCCTGAAGACAATTACAAAATTCACAGTGAGGCAAAGACTGTGATGATATATGTGGTTATTATCCAAAATATTTATGAGATGCTCTGTCATTTCTTGAGCAAGATATATTTTGCCTGAGTTTTAATAAGAAAGCAAAACTGTTACACAGTTAAGTCTAGGTCTCTTTACTTACACCATTTATACAGCTCTCATTAAACACTACAATATTGAGATCAAGATCTTGACAAGCATGAAAGAAGTCAATTATCATTACATTTAAATTTCATTAACAAGATCTAAATTTTTTTAAAAATCAAAGAAATCTTAACTCAAGATGCAGAAAGTGAGAGGAAGAAAAAAACTTTCAAAAGCATATGTGACTTTGAAACACAACTTTCAGTGCCTTTAAATGAAATTTTTGCTCCTGAACTTCCTATGAATTTTTAATATTGTGTCTAAACTAATTTTACCAGTTTGTGAAGACAGCTTACTAATTTTTGAGTTTTGTTGCAAATAAAAAGTCCAACCATGGCTACAATTACCAAACTAAGCAGCACAGAAAGTAAAAAAACCCAGATTAACCCCCCTGCCGAAGATTTCCCTACACTAAACTCTGCATCTCTCACTGCATTTTAAGTAAAACTTAAGTCTGTTTACTTCCAGCAATGACTAGTCAGTAATCATGGCATAAGAGATCAGTCTATTATCCACACTAATAATAACAAAAGCTGCATTTTTTCTGATGGTAAACCTCAGGGGGACAGTGACCATCAGAATGTTTTAAAATTGTGTAATTTAGACTTATATAAAGTGTTGCCATAACCATGCAAAAGTTAAAAGCAATCTAAATCACCTGGAATGCAAGAAAAAGATATGCTCCTTTGCTGTGCAAAGAATGCCAGGCTCCTGAACACACTGTTACACATTCAGCATATTAAATTTGAATATTCGAGGCTGTTTGTGCAACTATCTTGTTAGCAGAGTGGTGATTTTCTCCAAAGCAGGTAATGCTGAGCTTCAACTCAACTTTTACACAAAAGCAAAATACTTAATTAGAAAGCTGTCTCAAGTCTGTAACCATACATTGTCCTATACACAATCTGCAGGGTTTAAATACCTGATAGTTCCTGTGGGAGAAGGGAGAGGGCTGATCAAGTGAGCCATGTTGTCTGGAATGTTTATTGTTAAGGGAGAGATCTGGGGTTGCACAGGCTTCACTGGGGACTCCGGGGCCTCCTGTTTTTCTCTCTTTTCATTGGACAGAGCTGTGAATGTTATCTTGATGTTTGTACTGGGAAACCTGAAAGTACAGCTGAAAAATAAAAAACAAATATATAAGCTACTTGGTTGCAGAATGTAAGATTTTCTGCCTAATTTGCATGTATCACCTAACCTTATCTGAAAATGAAAGGGTAAGGTATCTTATGTAGTTACCTGTAACATCTTCATTTTACAGATCATACAGAAAGATCAATGTGACCAGAAAAAGATCCCCTAATAAGCAATTTTAAAATTTGGAAAGAAATATAAGCAAATGCAATTCTTTGTAACAAGGGCAGTCTGTGCATTGTCTTTAAATTTCTTGATCTTGAAACTATCCCTAGAAGAAGTACTGTTTTGAAGACAAAGGCTATTATTTTATGATGCCAACAAACAGCTTCAGCAAATGAACAAGTCAGTTCCTGATATCAAGATTACTCAGGAGCATAAATATTGGCCAATTTGAGGTCTACCCAGTTTCACAGACTGGTCTAACTAAAAGATTTAGCTTCTTTTAATTAGTATTTTAAGAGAAATCAAACATATACCAATCCTATTCCTGATCATTTAGAGAGTATTTTGCTGTTGTAGTACTACATACAAATATTTTTTGCAGAGCTGAATTTAACAGCCAATTTCAATGAATTGCCCATTTTTGTATATTACCAAAGATTGCATGCCAAAATTTAAAGACTAACGATAAATTTAAAATTTGGAAAATTAAATACAATGAATGTACCTTTAAGTATTTTCCTTTCTGCATCTCTGTATATAGCATTTAGAAGTTAACCCAATTAAACAGAACAGGCTATTTATAACTTCCCAGTAAATAAACAGACTGAGCAAACAAGAAACTTAATTTTGTTTCAACAAAAGCATCTATAAAAATAACTTTACTATGTCCTCATTCTTAAGCTGTTAGACTACAGTCAGCACTAAACCCACAATTATATTCACACACCTCTTCCACATGATGGAAAGGACTTTTCAATGACACAATACCCAGAAACAAACCTTAGAAATTTTCTAATTTTTTTAAAGTGATTCTAGATAGAGCTAGTTTTTATAAAGAAAGGAAACAACAGCATGTGGAACAGGCCTAAGAAACATAGCTATGAATGCAAGATACAGACTGTAAACAAAAGTGATCATTTCTCTGGAAAAATATATTAAACACAAAAGTGATGTAAGAATTGGAAGGAACACTTAGCTGTGGAGTAGCCTTAAAAACACTAACTCTCATGTGTTTTGTTTTTTTATTTCTGAAATTTAATCTAAGGATGTTTATAGAACAAAGGCAGCATTTGATTTTCATTTCTTGCCACATGCACCACAGTGATTCTTTTTTCCTACAACACACACCCAAGAATCAGGAAAAAGAGAAAGAATCGACAATGACCTTCCTTTTCTCTCAGTCTTATCGTCAGTATGGACCATGTCCGAATTTAACAGACGACCTATTTCTGAAACATGCTTAATGTACTAAATTAGGAACAGAATCTATGCCAAAAAACTGCACACACATTTCAGCAAGAAAGTTAAATGGACCAATTTCTGGGTTGGGTAGTTTGTTGGGGTTGGGGTTTTTTTAGCATCTTTAGTAACAACTCATTTCTTTGCTTCTTCCAGTAGAAAGTATTTTTTGTGTATATTGTTTTAGTGACAATAAAAATGGTCTCAGCTCTTTTGGTAATAAAAATGTTTTCTAAATATTTCAGTTACTCAGCAATAATAAAAACACTACTCTAAGTGTATACAAAGAGGGTAATCAAATGCATCCTTTTTGCTAAAGATTAAATAAAAATCCCTGTGAGAAAGCAAACAATAACATCTGTTTGACATAGAGACAGGTTTAAACTTTAGTCACCTGTTCTGTGTTTTTCTGAGGTTATTCCATACCTGCAAATTTAACTTAATGCTTTTCAGACCAAACTTATTTCAACTTAAGGAAAACATGGGAACAATCTGACAGCTTTAGATGCTCACTCACTGCTTGGATTTCTTACTGCCTAGTAAAAAAAATCCAGTACATAATAATCAGTAACCAAAGCCCTACAGTGCTGGGGTGGAGTAAGGATAGGGAGGAGGCAGATCTTCACTACTTAGTCACAAGTACCAGCAATATAGAAACATGTAAAATGTATACTCAATAATTCCTCATAAATTCCATGGAAGTATGCATATTGAAACATCACCCTTCTCACACTACTGCACTATCCTCATGTATTATCTGCCCTGTGGGCATCTTTTGAAAAAAGGTACAGGCAGCTTACTCTGAAATCTCTGCTTTAGTCTTACCTAATTAGTATAGCAGAGGCATGATGCCCTCAAATGTCAATCAAGTTTGGAAAAAAAAAAAAAACAAAACAAAACAAAACAAAAAACACCCCCAAAACCATGAGCTTTGACTAATCAAGGGTACTGCACAGGTTATAAGTGTGCCAAACATACTTGGAACTTATAGTCAGGAACTATATTAAAACCTAAAGGTGTTACTGTTACAGTTTATAACATTTCACATTTTTTGCTTAAGATGGCATTATTAAGGAAGACACAATACACTTACAAATCACTATCTGGTTAGAACATGCAAACACTTGAGTATTATCAGGAGACCACATCTGTCAATTGGTTCATATTTGTAAACAGTGTTTTAATAGAAGTATGGTTTTTTTCTAGCTGGAATTCAGCCAAAAAGCAGAATAAAGAGTGTATACTAACCAACAGATTTTCTGAATAAATTGCATTAACACAAATGTATTACATTTACTTCCAAAAATCAAAGTAAGGAATGTGTTCTAATATGATCAGAATCAAGCTGGTTTTGGCATATTCTTTAGTTATACAGTGAACTAAACAAAAACCACAACACACCCACAGGGAGAGACCTGATCAAACATTTAGTCTACTGCAAGCCGAATTTTATTTTACTCACTGTTTAAAGTGTTTACAATAGTTTCATGATGTGCTACCACAGGATGGTTGCTACAGAAGAAACTCTTCTATACAACCCACTTAAAAAAAAAAAAAAAGGAGGAAAGAAAATAGTAGTTTTGCAAGCTGTCACTCTTTGCCCCGTCTACACAACTAACTCTATCATTCTTCCTTTATAGGATGATGCCATTCAGAGTAGGGAATCAAACAGAGCCAAGATCGATCCAAAAGATTCCTAAAAACAAATATTTACACAACATCCATGTTTCAACAGCTATATAATGAAAAGTGTGTTAGGTATTTAAGTGATGAAAACAAGTAGCACTGTTTAGCTGATGTGCCAATGTTGTATTTTAGGAATTTCAAACAACTATTTACAGTACCCAAACAAATAATTTGTATATGTAGTGTTTATGATGAGTACTTGCCTTGTGTTTTCTACAGAGCATCACAAAGGACAGCATGCAATCTAGGAAACTGCAGTAGCGGCGACACAACTAAAATGCAACTCCTGATCCTAATTATTCTTTTTTAAAAAGTTCATTCTGGGTTGACTACCGGAAAACAGACAAAAGTATCAAATAATTTCAAACTATTTCCTAGAAAACTCTTACTATCTCTACAGCTCCCAGCAAGACAGAGACATGCTGATCCAGGCACTACCTCTAAAGAGTTTAGCAACTTTGTAGGGTGGCCAGATAAGTGTCTTGTGGGAAAATGTGGAAAGTCTAGTTTTGCCACATCTGTATTTCTAATATTTTCTCACTTCTCAGCAGTTTCGTCTGTACTGCAGGGAAAACCTAATTATACACTTGTAATACTGCCTATATGAAAATACCATTTGACTGAAAATGAGGAATTCTATTCTGTCTACATCTGGGGAGCCAAAACACAGAAGTAGGAATTCAATTTCCTCCCTGTACATAAACCCTGCTATGACACTTAGTGTCTCAGTATCCTTTGAATTATTCCATTTTATTTGTCTTTTAAGAACCATGACAGAAACTGGGACAGAAGCTGACACTCTACTGCTTTTTTATCAGCACCTCCAGATTCTACATTCAAACAGATTAGAGGGGTTCATCACTAATAACCCCCTAAGTCACAGTAGTTACAACTGTATAGTTCAATTCTTTTACATTGATTATGACACTGAACACCAGTTAACTTAAGGATGCCCCTATTTTTTAAACAGATCTAAAAGAATAACAAGGTGAGAGTTTTGAAATTCTTGATTTACTGAGAGCCAAGGAGAGCTTCAACTTTTTACATTAAAAAGGTAAGACCCAGAAAAAAGAACCTAGTCAGCATCTGGGAGATGGCTTTTCTCAATTTTTTACATCAAATACATTAAACAAGCATGGGCAATAGTCTAGCTCACCTCAAAGAGAAACTGAGGTAATTAACAACACCTGTACCAGTAAACAGACCTTTTCCAACTTAGGTTTTCTCTGGTAAGATGATGCTATTCGTATTTCCTTCTCCTCCCCTATTTTGATCAGTGAACAAACTAAACACCATGGAAATCACCGTATTCTAGATATGGCCTGCCTTCCATGGAAGGGAGATTTGAAAATAATTTCTTTTCTAATTCCTCTTACCCATCTACTTAGGACTCACCTCCCAACTGCTGTTTCCCCATCACTCCAGTAAAAATTATTCTCACAGTCAATTAATTTCTTTATACTTCTGATAGAAGATATGCACACTTTGAAGCTTAAATCACCAGTAAGATACTAAAGTGCACATTTCCAGTCCCACTTTTGATTCAATTGTATTCTAAAAGTCAAGCAAAAATTGGCGGCTTGGGTTGTTGTTTTTTTGGGTTTTTTTACATCATTCAGATAGAATCACAGCAAAACTGAGTTTGGAAGGGACCTCTGAAGGTCTGTAGCCCAGCCCAATCTCCTGCTCAAAACAGGGGTAACTTCTGAATTAGACCAGGTTGCTCAGGGCCTTGCCTAACCAAATTCTGAAGCCTTCCAAGCATGGAGTTGGGCAATTCCTTCCTGTAATTAGCCACTCTAACAGTGAAAGGTTTTTCTCATTTGTCCAGGTATAATTTCTTATTTGCAACTTGCTACCGCTGCTCATCCTCAAACTGTGAGCTCCATCTTTTCTAAAAACAGGACAACTGCAATTAGATCCACCTTTTGGCTTCTCAGGGGGGCAGGGGGAAGAAATTGAGGTTCTTTAGCCTCTCATCATATGCCATATGTGCCAGTTCTGTACACATCTCAGCAGCCTTCCCCTCACCTCTCCAGTTTGTCATTAGTTTTGTTTGTACTGGGGGCCCAAAACCAGACACCGTTATGGTGCAGTACGAGGCCAGCCTCCATCATCACAAGGGTGCACTGCTGAAACACATATGACCTCCTCTCCCCCAGGACGCCCGAGTCCTCCTCTGCAAAGCTGCTCCCCAGTCAGTCATTCTCAGACTTTACCCACCCCAGACACAGAACTTCACATTTGTTTTTGCTGAACTTCACAAGGTTCCTGTTAGTGTCCCTCTAGACAGCAGCCCTGCCCTGCAGCATATTAACCCTTCCCCACCCCAAGTTGACATTATCTGTAACCAGCAACGGGTACTCTCTGACCCATATCCCGGGTCACTGCTGAGTAACAGCACTGACTCCGGTTCTACAAGGTCAGAAAGCCACACAAGGGTACCCACTTCCTCTGCTCCATTCTGCGTAACATCTGTCAATGAAATTAGGACCAGCACGTCAAAACTGGGTGGCATTCAAGCGTCCATAGGAACACGGTGCTTGGAAATGACAGTTTGTGTGACTTCCTGCTAATGAGTGAATTTCAGTATGAAAGAACAAGGACCACAATTTCATCTTTTCTCCATTTGCTGCTCCATTTATTGATTTCATTACAATGGATTATTAGGAAATTAATTATAAATTAAACTAGATTTAGCTATTGGTTTTAAAACTGATTTTTAAATAAGCAAGGTTTAAAACACGTCTTTATAAGAACAAAAAAAAAAAAAAAAAAAAAAAAAAAAGCACTCCAAAAGTACAATTACATGTAATTTCAGTCTTTGCAAAATCTGTGTATTGTGCCTTCAAGTCCTGAGAAAACAATGCATCTCTAAAGGAAGAGCTAAGCTCAGTTCTTCTCACAGATCAAACTGACACATACAAAACACTAGGAAATCTGTAAGAGGAGATGCAACTCCATGTCTCGGAGACACCTGAAAGAAATAACTTCTGTTAACTTGGAGAAAAAGGAGAAAGCCTATCCTTTTCCAAAGGAAACACAATTACATTTTCTAACTTCCTCATCTTCTGAATTCCATACCAAAACATCTCTGACTGTTCAACACCAAAAGCAGGCATACTAAATTATTCACATCCAGAATTTGTTTTTAAGACTTTAGGCTGCATTTAATTGAAGTAGAAGTCAATACTGCAGTCCATTTCCATCCAGAATAGAATCATCACCTTTAGACATAAACAGAATCAACAAAACTAAAAATTATTAAAAAGACAACCTGAATTGAACTGTTTCAAAGCAGAGTCAAAATTTCAAGATAATCTTAAAGCACCCAACAGTTAAAAATCTGGGTTTCCAAACTAATAATTAAGGCATTCATATAAATCCATCCAAACAGTCACAATAATAAATAGCCACCTAAACACTCCCAGCACTAAATGATTACTAATAAAGTACAGCTTTTTAGAAAAAAAAAATACACAACTTTTTGTAATAAGCATTTCCTTGACTCTTTAAACACAAATAACTGTTCAGAGATTTGTTCTACCACAAATAACTGTTCAGAGATTTGTTCTACCAAGTCTTTTCTAGGATTACATAAAAAAGTGCTGCTGTAAAATTTACCCGTAGTAAGAAAAATGCTAAGAGTATGGGAAATTTTATAATGGATATACTGAAAAAGGGTAATCCAGTACACTGTCAAACTAATCAGATTATAATTATTTTCTTACTGCCCAAAACAGAGAGAACTTTCTTGACGGGCAATTTTTTTATACAGGTGCTCGTTCATCTACATGAGGCTTGTGCTAATATCAGAAATTTTAGCTTTAACATTACATTAGTAAAAAGAAAGGGGTATCTGTTTTCTCTGTTTTCTTCTGCTGACCCGGGGGTGGGGAGGGGCGAGGGGTGTTTGTTAAAGAAAATTGACTTCTAAAATTTGTATTAAACAAACATAAAGCCCAACTCCTCTAGCCCAGCTAGCTTTTAAAAAAGGAAGTTTTTAATGCTCTTCTGCTTGCAGTTGACCACACCCTGTGCAGCAATGTGAGAAACTACCCCAGCAGGAACACAGCATCACTTCCTACAAGTACATGTACACATACACGTTGTGTTAGGATGGATTCCTCCTCCTCCTCCTCCCTGTCTCCATGGTTTTAAACTAAGTCCTGGTTTGGCTATTTACTATAAATTTACATTCAATTATGTCTAGCCATTACTAGTCAGGACACTTCTAGAGGTTACCCAAAAAGCAACTGCCCTTGAAAAAGTGACAGCTTTTTCCTCTGGGGACTGAATCATGACCTCATGCATGTTTCCCTTAATTCTCTGTATCCTTTGCAATTGATTTCTAGTGATCAATAGTTGCAAAGCATGTCCTCCACACACAGAAAATGCAGGGATCTCTATAGCAAGCTCGACCTCTAATACCATAAGGAACAAAACACTTCCCGATTTTTAAACCAGCAATTAAACTTTTTATTCTGAGCACTCAGCACCCTTTTCACATATATTTGTGAGGTTTTTCAGCAGTGCCATCGCTGTCTATACAGTGACATAAAGCAGTATGAAAAAACACTGTAAAGAAAAAGATCACTGATCTATCTATATACCCAGACGTCTTAAGATAAAAAAGCAGAGATCTACACATCATCAAAAGTTATGAAATACTGCTGCAGCCTCATGTTAATTCAACAAAATCCTTTTAGCAAATTTTAAGCAAAGGCTGGAAATATGACCTAGTTGTAAATTAAAGGCTCCCCCATAGGAAACCCAGGTTATGTATTTCCCCACTCACATTTTAGCAAGTGCATAAGTAAGTAGTATGTAAAGTTGTTGGTATTCACTACATGAAAGGTGCTAACCCGGTTTCAGAAGGATCTGGAACACACCTGCCTGCGTCAAAAAATGATCCTATGACAACAGCATATTGATGACGACAACAGGAACATTCCTGAATCACCAGCAGCAAAACCAAACTGAGTAATAAACACATTCTTGTTTGAAATGGTGTTCAATTCTTCTTTCCCACTTAGAAAGCTAACTTCATAAGAAACAATGCATTTTTAACCCTATATTCACAACAATTTCTCTAAAGGCATTCAAGAGTCAAGACTGAAAAAGACGTGTCCTGAAGTTGTTCAACTAGATCAAATTTCGCTGCAAGTGTAAATAATTCTATTAACAACTTAGAGCTGATCTCACTCCTCCCCTGCATTATTATGCTACAGAAACATTAACAAAGTGCTATTATGAATTTTCAAAGGTTCGTGCTTTAGCAGTCAAGACATTTCATTTTCTTTATATACCAACCACACAAACACTGGTATTGATCAGCAACAAAAACACTTCGGTTATACTACAGTCATGGAAATGTGCTATGGTTAATTAAAAATACATATCTCAAAAATCACAAATTCCCACTCCATTATCCTCTTTTCTTAAATGGTAAAATATTTAAACCAGCAAGAAGGAAAAAAAAAAACCAAACAAAACCTAAAGAAATTCAATACAGTAGCCCTGCACAGGCTGCAGGAACTGAGAAAGAAATTGGCCTGCAGGCAAGAACGTAGGCAGCAGTTACTGTAGAAACCAAGCTCTTCGTTGCTTTTCTCTAAGCAAAAGAAAGACACAAAAGAGCTGGAAAACAGCGATCGATGGGAAGCAGCTTATAAAGCTGCTTGTCACATCTGCTGCAGGAAAACCAGACACTAATTCATTAAAACTGCTCATGTAATGCCTCTGGAATTTGAGGCTCCCCAGCCTGTGAATACAAAAGAAACTCCGCCTATGGAAACACTGCATTTTCGGGTATTTAGCATCTCTGTACACAAAAGCCGTATGCAGAGTCAGGTTGTGTGGTCTCTATCCCAAAATTTCGTTCTAAACTATAAAAACAAATTAAAATTTGTCCAAAAGACTGCGTGCCTCTATCTTTGCCAAATTTCAAATAACTATTTTCAGTCCCAACAGAGCATACATACGTCTATAATACAATAGTTTCCTGTTTAAAAAACAGAAACAAAACACTTGCAACAGGAAAGCAAAAATCAATCATCATTTCTTCTTCCTTCCAGATAACTGCATTTAACAATGGTTTCCTATTATCAAATACGCAAGCTCAAACTTTCACCATGCCGGTAAATACTATTCAAAAACTTTTCATAAAGCATATGATTTACATCTCATAGCTGAGCTGATGCAGACAAACCAAAACCACTATATCCTTTATTACCGAGTTAGCTAGTTACATAGGCGCCTGGCATTTCACCCTCCGTTGTGGAGTACTCATGGGGATGCAAAAGTTCATTCGGAAACACTGAAGTTATAATAATATTATTCAGTGCTAAAAAGAAAGTTATCAGCAAATCAAACAAAACTGCTTAGAGCCAAACATACAGCACTTGATGCTTTACTATTCCTCAAAATTAAAAACTGTAGGGGGAAGTACAGTGAACAAGTGCTGTCATGATGTGTTTTGACGCAAGCATAATCATAAAAAAAAAGCACTTATGACTCACACATTACTTTAGTAACAAAAGTCTTCATTTATTACCTCATCAAAGACCCGCATTCTACTGCAAAATTATGCCAAAACTCCCTAATCATTACCAAAAAAGCAGCTACCCACAGAGGCAAGGCTGAACAGAAAAAAAGATTATTCCCGAATCAAGGCAGCAAAGTTTATTTTAGATGGGCTTTTCAAGACAGAACTCTGCTTCCAAGAGTAGAACAGTCCTTTATTTCACATAGAGATCCATGACTAACTCAGGCCATTGAAGACTGACAAAAACTGCTTCCTAACAACTCTAATTTTGAGTAGACAGCAGTGTTTAATTTCCCCCTTAAATCTGCCTGTTTGGTCAATGAACAGACTTTTTTCAGACTCCTCTCAAAAAGCTATGGGCATTAATTACATTTCACAATTACCTACCTAAAGATGTTTGATGTTCAAGGGTCATTCCACACTTGCTTCACACTTTGGTGATGCTGCTGGGCTGGGTATCTCAATGGAGAACAAGATTTTGTATTATATTCCAAGACGGGTTTTTTTTTAACCTGCTGTAGTCTGAAGAACGTTTGTTCAAACCACTTTTCAATTTTTTTCTATTTGCAAATTCCTAAAACTTTTGCACTAAAGGCGCAGACTCTCTAGAAATTTTATATGCATGGACTGCTCCACAGTGTTACATGAACTTACTTCCCTTAATCACTTGTGTGGGCACTCAAGAACCAATCAAGACTCCAACAAGCCTGAAAGGCCACAAAGCAAAGAAACTATTTAATCTACAACAAACACGTTGTTATTGGAAAGTATTCCTTAAGAAGCACTCCTCCTGAGCTGTTCTTCTAAGACCATGCCAAGTTCTCAAACCGTGGGCTGTTGCAAGGGGCAGCAGGAAATGCAAAAGGAAAAAGAACAACAGACAAGATTTAGCAAGTCAGATAGTCACACAAGTGAAAAATCTGTCCAGGAATAAAAAAAACAGACTAAATAAAAGTCTTCATCGGAATAGATGTTAACCGTTGCCACTGTACTAATAAAGGAACAACAGTATACAGAAGGAAAGGGTATAGCACACAAACACGAAGCATGGGATTAATTTCTCCAAGTGTAAACCTGTACCTGTGTTACTCATCTTTAAAGAGAGTGAAAATCAACAGACACTTAACAGTGTACGTCCCACAGAAGGGACAAGCCTAAATTGGTTTGGAGAAATCAGGTCTAGGGATGCCTGTTTTTCATTAAAGGGAGTCTAGGCGTAGACACGCACATACACTCTCACTCACACCCCCCCAATATTAAGCAAAATGAAACCTACTGTGAACAACATCTAGTAAAGCAATGAAAAATAGAAGCCAAGATTCCTGAAGCATAGGTACCAACCAGGCTCTTAGCAATAAAAGCTTCATCTTGGGTACGGTTTCATGGGATACAGTGATGTAACAGCTCAGCAATGCCAAACGGAGCATGCTCTTCCCTGCCTCTTGCACCAGTTCTGCTCCCAGCCACATGATTACTCCACTTACCTGCTAACAGGAGCCACCGGTATCTCCAGCTAATTTACTAACCCAGTAGAAAACTCCTCTAGCCAAAATGTAGAAGTTTGCTGATTTACTTTTAGCAAGTTTAAGTCATCTCACAGTCTAATGTCTCTTCAAAAAGGTAAAGTAAAGCCCTCATGACACCTTAATTTAAAAGCTGTATTGTACTTTCTTTTATGTAGTAAGTTTTATTATGCGACTGTTCTAACCATTCTCTTTGTAAGGTTGAAATTTGAACTAACACAGGAAAATAAGCTTCCAAAAGTTACTAGTCATAAAAGGAAGTGCAGAACTCCGTTTGTAGACTAGAGTGCATATTCAATGCTTTTTCAACAGAATAAAGTCTGGTTAACTTGGGACCTTTTAGCTTGACCAAGAAAGTCAGTATTTTGACTCAGATACTGTTAAGAGTATGGATTATGACCACTTAAGCATTCCTCACAAAATTGCTACCACTGTAAGTATATACACGTAATAGAAACTACACTAGGAATAAAACTTGCCAGAGTATTGGCAATTATATATCACATATTAGTAAATAACTAAGGCATTTATATGTTCCCATATATGCCACCTTCAGGGTCTCAACTATAATTGAATAAACACACTGCTCTGCATTTCTGTAACATCTTCATTAGAAAACACTGAAGTACTGAGCAGACATCAGCATAACACATTAGATCCAGTGTTCTTTGCACTCCTAGGCACACCAAAGTTTACGGATAGTAGCATTCACACAAGAACAGTGTATGTAAGAAAGTCTGGAGCACTGGCAAAACCAGAACCAAAAGTCCTCAAAAAAAGGGAGAGGGGAAGTAAGTCGGAAAGGGAGAGAACCAGGGTGTTTACTTACTGCAGAGTAAGCCACTTCAAAACCCAAGGAATTAATTTTAAAAGGCAAGGCACAGCTCTTGATAAAAAGTGCTAGAAAAGAGCACTAAAATTTCATCATCCTTCCTGCCTCCACCCATGAAGTATTATCCCGATTTTTAAAAACAGATTAAACAGATTTGTGACTTGGCCAAGTCATTTTGGCAAGCATGCAACAAAGCTGGGAACAGAACATATTTTTCCCCAACACCCAATCTTTGTTTAAACCACTGGATCATCCCTTAAATCTTCTCCTTCTCCTACAACCACTTTAAGAGGCACAACACCAGGTGAAATGCACATCTTCAATAAAAGGGAGATTATTTAATTAAATAATAATGAAGTATTTCAACCAGAGTTTGTTGCACAGGAATAGCTGCTTAAGGAGCAAAAAAGCAGTGGCTGTGAAGCCTACATGGCAAAAAGTAAATGAAGCACCTATATCTTAAGCAATATATCACATACTCCCAAACAGAGCTAAAGGAATTTTCATTTCACCCGTCCTTTACTATTAAACCACGAAAACTGCATGTTAAATGCATACATCCTCATTAAAATCTATACAGTTATATATTGAAGAATTTGAAGATGTTAAGCTACACAAACGTCCTTGCCTAGGTATCTGAGAAGCAGGAGGTTTTTTCCATTATCAAACAGAAAAAAATTAAAACAGTGTTTCAAGTCATTTCAAAAACAAAAATGAAACAGAAAAAGCTGACATTTATATCCTAAATATTGAAAAGTAACTAGGGAAAAAGGACTCTTCATTTGCTTTCCTTTGGTAATAAAGAGTTCCTCATTCAAGATGATGAACAGTTATCAAGCTACTAAAACTGTTACTGATTTATATCTGTTACATGTACCAGCACAGAACAACCTCCAAATGTCCCAGCAACACACAGCTGGAGGTGCTAAAAAGTAGAGTACATGCTACATGTTTGCAATACTGAAGGACTTACTTTGATTTTATCTATGTTATATCTGCTATTTTTAATTAACCACACCCCTACACTGCCCCATACCAATGTAATGTAATCGCAAAAACTTTCACTGCCAAAAAAAGACAAGATTACTAAATTTTTTTGCTATAACTGAACTGTTTTGCAGAGGGAAATATATGGCAAATACTATCTTCACTTTTTATTTCTTGTCCTATTTAAATAAAGAACACTGCTGTATATTATTCGATTTGGTTTTACTTTAATTGCACTCCTACAGACAGGCAGCAGAGTTCACAATAACTGGATTGATCCCATACAACCAAGAATACTCTATGGGAGGGTCACGACAAAAAGCACGTAGTTTGGTTGTGTAAACCAAACCCAATCTGAGGTTTTCCAATACTAAAACAACCACCTCTTGAGAGTGGTTTCTTCTGGTTTAGCTTCAAATTCCAGACTTTTTTATTATTATTATTCTGTGATTTAGCTTTTCCAGACCACTAAATTTTCTAAAAACAGAACATCAAAATGGAAAAAACTAGTCCCAGTACATAACACACTATTTCGCTATACATCACTCTGCTTTCAACTCTGGTCCTTGTTTGAGACACGCTACAGCCAGACCAACTTTGTAGGTAGTAACTGACACTACTAGTTAAGGTCTTCCAGAATAAAAATTAATGTTGAGTCCAGTCTTCTTTTCTCTTGTGCAGCCAAAATGATATAATTAAGTTTATAAAATGCTGTAAAAAAGCAAGCTGCAATCAACTCCAAAGAGATTCTTGTACAGCTACACAGAGAAATATTCTGCTGAATTGCTCAAACAATTAAATTTCCCTTGATGAGCAAAAATTTGCAAAGCTTTCCTAGATAGACACAGATAGTCAGTGAGCAATCTGTCTTACTTTCACCCCCCTGAAAAAGTAAGTGACATTTGTTCAAGTCAGGCTTCCCCAGCTTATCAACTGAGCATCATTCTTCCCTGATTGGGGCTGTCAAAATTGTCATATAAAAAAACCTCCAAAATTACTGATTAAAAACTCCACACCTTCCCCTCCCCACATATCTATCTGCTGGACCTTCCCTGTACCAGGCCATGTGCTGTTACTATTTAATTTCTGTCATGCACAAATACCGATTGCTATAAAATCGTAAGCTTCTGTAGCAAAATTTGAATGTAGAATTGCATTTTTAAGAACAACTTCATCAGTCATGTGGTTTCTTCAAAATTCCACTGCAGCATTCACTTGTACAGCAAAGCTGAAAAGATGCAAATGAGTGCCATGCATACGCTACTGCACAAAAAAAGAACTTGCAAACACTAATTTTCACAGTACTTAAATTAACATGTTTCCATTTAGACTTGAAAACCAACCAATATTTGAAAGATTCAGATTTTCAGAAAGATGTATTATGTTGAAATGAAATGTTAATCCCTAGCTACAGAAAGCATTTCCTAATTTCCATATATGTGTAAGGCATTATACAATACTTCCCTCAATAACGACAAAAAAACTTTTATCCTGAGAATGTATTTTTTTTTAAAATCCTCACCTTAGGACAGGAAGCGGCATTAAAAATGTGGCACTTATCAGAATATCCAAGGTGGCCTCTAAGTTAAAGGTATCAAATACAGAAGTAGCAACAAATACTACTACATATTTGGAGCCCATTTCCCTCATTTTCAACTCATACATCAGATTATTTTATTATTTTAACATCCATCTGGCAAAGTAAAAGATTAATATTTCTGGGTTTAAATTCTATTAAAAAAAAAATCAAAGCAAAAACACAGAAGAGAGGATAGATTACAATACAAAGATTTAACAGACATTTTAACAATTCTGAAGGGCATGACCATGGCCTTATCCTGTACTCTAAAAACATGTACAATCCTCCAGTATATAGAGAACAAATTACAGGCTTTAAGTCAGGAAAGTTAAAAACTAAGGTAACAGACACCTTAGATAATTAAAACCAATAGGTATTAAATTTTTTTTTTTTTAACATCCTTCCCCAAAAAATAGAGATTTTTTTTTTTCCCCCCACATATTACAAGTTTTTCATTAAATGTTAATTTCAATGCACAAGTAAGTTTGTCATGGTTTTCAGAAAGAGTAAAAAAAAGTTCACTAGATATTTTTAAACTACCACTCCTTTAATCATCATCAGGAATCACATCGGGAAGACCTTAAGAGCACTAATTAGTGCAGTTAAAAAATTATAGGTTACAATCAGTTTTGCTCTCTCTCCTGAGAAAACAACAATCAGTTTAAATGAAAGTGTCACAAGAATCAGTGACATTTCCATAAGAACTGTAAAGGCAATGAGACAGGACGTCATCACCTGATGCAGAAACCTTGAAATGCGATATGAAACCCTTCATCACTGTTCAAAAAACAAAACACAAAGCTTAACAGAGACTACCAGAAATCAATTACAAATATCTGTGTTTGAAGATATTTCTGGGGTGAAGTGCAAAATGAGGACCATCAATCATCAAACATTTTGGAAACTACTAAAAATAGTACAAGGACAGTTGTGATGCTCTTACAGTCCAACTTCACTATCCACAGCGGTCATCTTTTACTTTTTTCCCTCCCTCCTCCTGAGGTATGTGGACAGCGTCTTTGACTATGAACTTAACGCTCCTCACAGAAGCAGCGTCCTGAAATATTATGTAGCTTTTTTGCCCATGGAGTAGGAGGCCTGGGACTTCTTTGCTAAGTGTAGGGCTTGTCAGGCCCCTCAGTGAGCTGATCCAATTCACTCATGCAGCACCAACTAACCCAGCAAAACAAAATTTTAAACAGGAAAATAGTATTCTCTGAGGCTAATGAGAAAACCAGCTAACAAGAGACCTAGTGGTGCCAGAGCTGGTGTAAGGGGGCAGCTGGACCAATGGAGCCAGGATCAGGAATTAGAAAGAACAATCAAGACCTTTCAGGTGCAGAAAACCTTTACCTCGGCTCAAATGCTGATAAAACTGCTATGTAAGATACTATGAAGACACTTTATCAATCTTATTAATTTCTTCCGATCTGGTAATGGAAAAAACTGCACTTCTGACTTGACAGAAAACTAATCCTGAGCCTGCCTCTCTTCTTCCAAGAGATTGTTTTTCAGGCCTACCAGTAAACTAATCCGACTTGAGCACACAATGTGAACACCAGAGTTAACAAATGGGACAGAACAGGATGGTGCCTTTCAGCTCGAACTCCCAATCAGCTTGTTTTAACTACCCTTGAAACCAAAGGGTCAGTTACAGTTTATCTTCACAGCCTGACTCTTACATACAGGTATGCTTAGAACAATGAGGTGAAAGTGCTGTTCATGCTTTAATAAAACTGTACTACTGTAAAAATCTAATGTGAAGATTTTTTTTAAAAGTCTCTTTTAAAAACAGGAACAATGAGAAAGATACTTTCAATTATTGCAAATGCTTGAAAAATAAAGTTTATCAATACCCTTAAAATGAGAAGAAAAAGTCTTCTGTGTCAGTGTACCCTTTAACTCAATGCAGTTTTCTCTCAGAAGAAAACTGAATTTAAGAGAATAACCTATATAAAGAAGTATGCAATGTTAAACATGCTACCTACAGCACATGCAACTGATTACGAGATGCATTCTGAAAAGCTCACCAAGTCAAATTAATTTTACATCAAGCATGATCCCATCAGAGAGATAATACACCATAAAATGTTATAAAACATACTGCAAAGAAACAATATATTTATATGTACAATAAAGTTTTATTTACTGTTGCTCCCCAGTACTCCCCAGGCTGCCAGTCTGGGTCAATGCTCACTCAGACGTTTTGTGGCAGAATCCACAGCACAAAGTTGCTGCAACTGAAGAGTCACAAGCAGTCTGTGAACTTGAGCTGCGATCAAAACTGGTTTTAAAGATCAGAACGGACCTACGGAATGTATGCTTAATACCATTTATCTCACCAAAGATGACAAGGGATGAGAGGAAAAACCTGCCATTTCACAGATGTTAAACATAATGGTAAAAAATGTACAGAAAGAAGAGGTACCACAGCTAACTAATGAATATAGACCACGTCCCAAAAGATTAGGTATAAGGTCATTTTATCTCTTAATTTCAAGTTGAAAATATTCAGGCTAGTCTCCACAGTTTCTATGACACTGCCACATGAGATACCAAGGACTGCATCCTGAAAGAACTAGCACAAAATAGGGAGCAGGTTGGTGGTAAACACAGCAGAAAATTTTAGAAATTCAGAATCAATAGCAACAGTAGAAAAGAAAAAAAAAAAAAAGAAACAAAAGGCTCAGTGCTTGACACTGACAGAGGGAAAAAAACCTCTCAAAAATAAACAGCTTGGAACACAACTAAATAATTCATGGCCTACGCTGAAGAGGGGGCATGTGCTGGTCATATGTTCAGCGTATGTTATTGGCACCATTCACCAGCATGTTCCATGTTGTAATAGCTTAAACATTTAAATTTGAAATGCGCTGCCTTCAGGGACGACATGATCTGGGCAGCCCTGACGAAACGCACACCACTCAAAATGAATACATGCTAATTTTGGCTTGCAGGTTATTTCTCCATACTCCAAACAATGCTTTGCTTGGCACTAACTCATTTGAAGGGCTTATATTAAATATAACCAGTGGTAGTGTGAAGCAACTTTTAAAGCCAGTAGACTCAGTTTATGTAAGATTGTTTGAAATTACTATAGTACTATCTGTGACTCTTAGAGGCAACTTTCTGCTTGGATCCATGCTACGGATTAAATGTGCATGCATTTAAACTTCAGAACAGCAACATACTTTGAACAACTTCCCTACGCATTCACAGACTCTAACACAGCAACATCTAGTATGATGCAACCCACTGCCCAAATGACAATGAAATGCAATGGTGTATTTTAAGACTCCAAGGCACAGAGGGAATAAACAAATTCAGTTGGGAGTTCAAACATGCAACTTCAAATACCTGCTTTTCTGTAGCCAACTCTGCCTCCCCACTCTACAGTCATTTCCGTTTCTGTGAAAGTTATACCAAAAAAGTTGCTTCTAGTGCTGACACACAGATCATTTGAGAAAGGATCACCACCTCACTACTATAGGCTAATTTCCGACCATATCAACCCTTTCTGCATTCAAACCAGTGGCTATGATTAGAGCTATTTACTTATTTTTAAATACCCATCCTGTAGTATTTTAATTTTAAATCCCCTAGAGAAATTTCTCTTTCCTTTGTATTTTTGTATTAAATCATTACCTGCACAAGTCAAATCCTGTCTCCATTTAGAACATCTTTAAGAGGGTTATTTTAATGACTTAAAGATGGCGTGAACCATCACAATACAAGCATCTAAGGACCTTTCGGATTTAAAAATAAAGCCCTCCTTCACTCAGTGAAGAACTTTATCAGCCCAACTTCTTGCTCTCTCTGCATTAGACACTGTCAGTATGTTCTCAGTTAGCAATTTATTTACCACAAAATGTCCCTATAAAACCATAGGGCAGTCATATGTATTCTCCTCTTTAAATCTCTTGGGGAAAGTTTGAACAAGCAGCTACCACAAAGATGAAACAGTCCTAAGTAGGACAAAATTGCATTAGTGTAACACATCCAGTAACCAACACTTCCTTAATCGGAGGAGTCCAGGGATCTCAAAGTTGAAATGCAATGTCACTGCAACAGGCACCCAACCCCCCTGGTACTTACCTATATTTATCTGAAAGTAATTAACCCTAAACTACTCAGCCCTTCAAGATAAGAAATTTAACTAGAAGAACAAGAAAACCACCTAACCCTCCTAATACCAAATATTGTTGCAAAAAGAAAAAGTAGCAGACACAATAGTTTACCTTGGAGATAAGGCACACAAACACATTCCAGTAAAAGAATGGAATATTAGGAAAATTACCAAAAACTTGTCCTCCCTTCTCAAGTCTCCCCACAGAGGCTTGGGGCAACACATTTCTACACTGTAATCACCCATGTTCATTTCCACAACTGCAGGGTCTTTTTCTTAATTTCAAAAACTGTAAAAAAGCCTGATTTCTTTTTTTTTTTTTTTTTATTTTTTTTTTTTTTTTTTTTTTTACAACCAACATTTCTGATTAAGCTTGCAAATTTGATTCCTCAGAAACACCTTCCTCAGTCTCTTCTCCCTGACTACTATCCTGCTATTTCTCCAAATAGCCAAAATCACGCACTCACATTATGATTATTTTGTATTCTCTATAACCATGCTTTTAAGCTTTTCAGATGAAGTTCAATTATTTTATGGCACACTTCTCAGCTACATTCCAGCTAACACAAAGAACATGCATATGCAAATATGAGTAACATTTTTTTCAGCTACAACTAAGCCAAAATAACTTTAAAACAATAACCCCAAACTGAAAACTTTTATAGAATTTTATTTTATCCTTCTGACTAAGGGCTGAATTATTTCCATTCACATACTTCTTTATTTTATTTTTTTTCATGGTTTGCATGCTTCTTTTCTTTAAAGGCTTAAAACCAACCATTTTGCTGATAACCTTAGATAATAGTGAATAACCTCACATAAGAATTTTGGGTACTTAATAGCCTACAGCAGACCAAACTTATTTATAGCTAAATAGCAAGCTGGGGTTATGATCTCTTCCAGGCTCAATGATCTTCCAACCTCAGAATAACCACACCATAAAACAAGCAGGGTTATTTCACTACTGACAGAAAAGTAAACATTTGTGTACTAGGGTGTGCTTGCAGATGATTGTTCTGGCTGCCTGTACTGCAGTAGACAGTAAAAGCTATTTACAACAGCCCAAATTCATAAAGGAAATTTAAAATCTTCATTACAAATTGCTTTCAGAATTTAACTTGCATCTTTACAACAGAGACAGGTGGAAGGACCTGAATTCTCCTCCCAACTGTGAATGATGTTTCCCATTTCATCTTCAAAGTTTCTTTAACATTTAATTACTGCCAAATTTTTCTATCTGAAACAGGTAGTACTCCCTATATCCTCCTATGATACAGTTAAGGAAAACTTACTAAATTATTGAACAGCATATGAGCCCACAGAAAATGCTACAAAAGAGAAAACAAACTAAAAAAATGGGATTTTTTTTAAAGTTCTGACAGAGTTCTGGCAGAATCTCGGTTAAAATGAAGAAAGTTTTGTTACAGAAAGCCTGGACTTTCATAGAATTGGATTTTCAAGCAAATAAGGCAAACAAAAATGAAACACTTCCAGAAAAGCCTGTTTTGTTGTCAGCTTGCAGCTCACCATTCCATCTCACCCCATTCCTCTGCTTAACTACTCACAAGAACTTCTACAGTTCAGCCAGCCCACAAGAACTTCTGAATATGTGTTTCTACTCAAACTCCTTAGAGTCCTTCAGGAGGAAAGAAAAAAGAAGGGATGCAGCTAGTAGAGAACTACAAAAGGAAACAGACAAGAAATGACACAGCTTTGTAACATTCACTGCAGAAGGTTATTCTGTCTTGCCAGGGTTCACAAGGCATTTGAGCACTGTTAACGGTTCCGGAATTTGCTGATAATACAGACTAGTTGCATTTCTCAGCTTTATGGACAGACCAATACCAGGAAAAGGCTTTAAAAACAAAAGGCTTGAATTTTAATTCAAGAGGATAAACAAACAACTGAAGTTCGACTGTGGTTTTTACCCATTGCATCTCTTTCCTGTGTTGCTAAATAAGACTGTCATCTGAACATTTCAACTGACACACACTGTGGTTTCCAGGTCCAAAATGTTTGTAGCAATTATCAATACCTAGAAAGCTGAATGAATAATACTGTTATCAACCAGAAACTGTGGAGCCCACATTCATTTCAGAATCCACATTCACAGCAGAGGGTAACCACCTTAAACTGATGCATTTACTCTTCAACTCAGTGATGTAGCTACAAAAGTGCTGCCAGGAAAAAGTCTGTACTCTTGATAGTATCGTTGGAAGTAGGTCTGCATGAGGATGAATTTCATCATTCTATGAGAATCTTATTACCCAATCTAGTATTTATTAAAGTTACTTAAGAATAGATTGCACACTCTTCAAAGCAGTGTTTTCGTATCATTGGAACAGCATAACAGTTCATCGTTTGGCTCACAGCCCCTAATGCTACTAAAAAGTGAATACGTTTTGTAAGGTGAAAGGGCAGAAAGGACTAAAGCCATCAACTCCCTCTACCCAATAAAAGAACATCCTGGGTCAGATCTCCACACACACTCAACAAGTGCTTCAGCTGGTCACTCCACAGGAAGTGTATCCACTGATGACCACATAAAACAGATCTGGCAAAATACCTAGTAGAAATCTTATCTGTACCCAAACCAGCCACACCCAGAATATTCACACATGTAAGGAAAGGAAATAACTTGCTTCCTTTAACACCTTTTGCTCAATACGTTATTTTATGGTCGCATCTGTGGAAGTTATTCAAAGGATTTTGATTGATGATGATAGTTTATGTAATTCACTCCTGCTAACTTTTGTCAGCATCCAAGTCCACTGAATACCACACTGGAAACGAAGGACACTTTGTTATAACCTGCTCCTCCTCAAATGATTGTTTTTCTTAAATGTTTCACCTCACCCCTCTGAAGGAAGTCTCAGAGTGACAGTAAGAAGTCTGTTAAACCAGAACCAGGAGCAAACACAACAGCTATTTTCAAGCCTGCTACCTAAATACACTTGGAAGGCTGGATCAGCTCAACTTATTTATTGACTACTAACACATTTGCCTTAAATGGCAGTCTGGTTTTACAATCCAACATATAGAAGGGAAAGAAAAAGCTCTCTCTCAAATGACAACTTTTTTTTTTTTTTTTGAGATGTTTCTGCATCCTATCAAGAAAAGACCCTCAAAGACAACATAGGAAATCCAGATCACATCTGATCTACCTGCACAGTCAACTTCAGCAGATTTACATATTTCCTGAAAAAACACTACATAGATATGGAGCCCCTGCAATAAAGGACATGTAAAACACAGAAAGGTTTTTACCATTTTCTTCAAAATGTTTTTTTCTTTCAGGCAGATGTCAGAACGCTGCACAAACTCTAGTCAGTCACCTGTGTCACAGGTAGAGAAGTCTGCTTTCAAAGATAAAAGTAGCTTCTGCGCTGGGTGGAATACAGACTACAAACAAAAACAACACAAAGTTTTTAAAGAAGGCCATGTATCTCCACTCTATCCTTAATGTTCAATTTTCCCTAGAGTAATGCCCTATGAAGCAAAATCTACCTTTAAGCAGGAGACACGATTCAGCCTTGGAATGAAGACCATACCTTACTCTGTCCTCTGCTATGAGATGATCCACAGTCAAGGAACTTGTCCCTCCTTTTACTCTAGTGGTTTTCTCTATGTATTCACATTTATGCAGAAATTTTAAAAAAGGACCAGAAAGCACATATTAACCAGAGGTATGACACAACTGAGTCATCTCAGTATCCAGTCTATTTAGATTGACTTATTTTTATTTTTTTAATTTAAAACGAATACTTAGCATACCCCTTTAACAAAAAAGCATGCTGCCTTAAGAACTTTTAGGATTTAAACATTTTTATATTACATTGCAAGTGCTTTTTTAATACACCAAAATTATTTTTGGTATTCTACTGGTTTGGATCTTGCTTTCCTTTCCGTTTTTATTTCATAGAGCATAATGGATCTTATAACTGCAATTCCTTAATGTATGATTTCACAAGACACAGCAAGCTGACTGTTGCCGAAAGTCTCTGCAGGCCCACCACATACTTCATGCCAGCTCCACTGCTTGCCAGACTTCTCTGTGAGCCACTTCAACGCAACAGAAAACCACCCAAAAATAGCAAAGAAAGCAGACATCAGCGGCTTGTGGAACATCTGATGAGCTTCAAGGCCAGCACAACCTGCAGTTGGGAGCACTGCAGAAAACAAGACCTTGCCCTCTCATGCTCCATTTCAGCAGCAGTGAAACACTAGATTAGCTTAGACGCACATGAAAGCACCGCCTGTTTCTAAAAAGTGAGACCCCAGATTCTTCTGAATTATATTTCCCAAATTAAATATCAAAAGTCAGAGTCTCTTAGATTCTGTAAAGGTAACAAATGTATTACTTCTCAATCTCAGTTCTTAAATTTGAGATGATCTTCAACTATTTCCAATCTTTTTTCAAGCCTCCCTGCAAATCCTTTCATTACTCCTCACATAACATATACAAATCCCACTAATATCCTGTCCATATCCTAAAGCAAAACACACTGGCCTATGGCCTCATCTCTCCCATGCAGTAACTGAACTCTCTTTTTCTGTATGTGGCATGACGTTAAAATCATCCACTTCACCATTACTCTTACAGGGTTTTTTGTTTGCTTAAATGATCAGCTTGTTCTGGTTCAAATTTGAACTTATCCCCACATAAAATTTTACACAAGTACTTTCATCCTTCTCTTGTCTAAGCCTTGCTCTTTTTAACCTTATATAAGTCTCTGTCTCCCCTCATTGCTACACAGGCCTTCTTTACCTACCTAGAAAGGCCAGAAGACAGCAATATGACCTAAGGAGGGCAATTCTTTTATTTGTCAGCTTCCTTCATTTATGCATTCCAACTACTTTCCTTGTGTGTTTACTGCACTGACATTGTAACCAACAAGCGTGCCTACTAATAAAGTATAGAAACTGTGCATATATGCCTTGTCTGCTCAAATTATATTTTGCCTAGAACCCCAAATATGTCCATAGGACAATACAAAGTTATAAATCATATTTTTCACATATTTTCAGTCTTAACAAAAAACAAAAATCAAAAAACCACTCTCCTGAGAATTATGTGTTTGTATCTTCATAAATAAATCAGATTTTTACCTTACATGTAGTAAAAGAATGCACTGTACAAGGTGCTAAGAAACTAACATTTCAGGTATACTTTGAGGAAGGTGATGCTTCAATGGACATTAAACCATTTTTTTCCCAGCTGTGACAGGTAAAAAAGGGGGGAAAAAAAAAAAAAGGAAAAAAGAAGGAAAAGGGTAAGCAAATTACCTGCTCCCATACTGCAATATGTCAGTAAAAATCAGAATTTAAAAGGAACTTCTATCAACATGTTAGTTCATCTATATCATCACTGAACGAAAACCACACATTTAAGTGACTTAGAAAACGTAAATTTAATTTCAGAATAAGGCGTAAACCCTTTTTCTATTACATGCTAACCTGACTTCTTATCAACATGTGAACTAAGAGGCTTATATCTCATAAGCTATATCTAAGGCTTATATGCAGAGCAAGAATTTTCAAAGAATCATTGTTTATTATACAAAAATTATCTTTGAAACTTTATGGTGTACATCATTATGAAGACTAAAACAATAATGAACAAAAGCATCAGAATCATTTGCCTGTGAGAACACTGCTGGCAAGTGTAAACAAACAAATGCCCAACTACATGTTTGATGCTTTAGAAGCAATTTTAATTAAAACCCAATCCAAGTACTGACTCCTTGTTAAAACACATAATGAAAAAGTCTCTTGCTATAACCTAATAGGAGATTATTAAAAAAAGGACTTGCAGAGGAAGTAAAGGCCGAACAGCTAAGAAGCTTCACTTGCACCTCTTCTAGCCTTAAGCCCTGAAATTTCATCCAGCCATACCTATACTGCACCTAATCGCCAGGTCTGACTACAGCAAGGTTTCTTTTTTTGTTTAAAGCATCTCTTCCAAGAAGGTATCTATTTTTGATCAGCAGAAGATAGTGAAATAGAGATACCACCATTCTTCCTAGTAAGCTGTTCCAGCACTGCTAAAAATATGTGCCCGAGAGTTTAGTTTACAGCCTCTGGGTTTTTATACCTGTGCATGATCCATTAGCAGGCCTTTCAGTACTCTTAATTCATCCCCATAAAAGTGTATACACACTCCAACCCAGTCATCTTGCACTCCTTTTTGGTAAGATAAACATACTGAACTCCTTAAATCCCTCGCTATTTGGGATTTTCTGCAGCCTTCAATTCTTTTTAGCAGTTCTCCCCTTAAACCCTTGCAGTTTTACAAGATCGTTGAACACAAATCTTGATTCCAGAACCACATGAAGTTCCAGCACTCTCAGTACTCCCTGATACAGCCCCCCTATTTCCACACAATCACCACATCACTCTGCTTTGACACATCATCTCAATACAGGCATCTAATGATTTATACATGGTCACGACTTTCAAATGCACTCTATATTACTTTTCAGAAGTTTCCTACCCTGTAGATCTGGCCTGTAGACCTTTTGAGATGCCTTTTTTTTTTTTATGGATTGACCAAGTCCATTTTTTGTCCTCATTATCTGTAGGGACAATATTTACCAACATTGATATAATATGCAAATATTTATTAGCAACTGCCTTTACTTCAGATTACCAACAACAGTATCAAGTAGCAGGTAGTGATCAAGTATTTTTCTGATAATTTAGCACTAAGCTGCACATTATGCTCACCTGCCTGTGTGCTCCCAAAATTCTGCTACTGGGAATACAGATAATATTTTTTTTTCAATACGTGGTTGTAGTTACATTAAGCATTTTATAGCTACAGTTATTTTCATTGCTGGAGATGCTCAGAATTCAAAGGGGCAGGGTGCTGAGCAGTCCGATCTAATATTGAAGTAATTTCTGCTTTTCAGCAAGGGTTCGGCTGGAGGTCCCTTCCATAATTCTTAATGTAAAACCTTAAATTAACACTGAATTAAAATTAATTCCAGTCAACTTTATACCAATTCTGTAATGCTTCATAAAGCTATGATAATGACATGTCTCTGGCTTTTTTACTTGACAGCTCTGATTGTACAAATGCTCAATTCCATATGCATCCGTAGCCACATGAGCTGTCTTGCTGAAGTCAACAGGAATGTTTAGTTGAGCACAGGCGTAACTGTTTGTCAACCTGCTCATGTTTTTTATTTTATTTGGTGCACATGGACAAACAGAAAGGTGATGTGTTTATATAAATATTCATTAAGACATTCTGAAATTCTGAATATTGAAAGTTTTACTCCCACAAATAACTGTACAGCATACACGAAGACAATGCTTTGTAAAAGTTTATGATTTGCAGTACTAATGAGGGCAGAACAGCACAGAAGCACGTGCAGTAGCTGCAGCAGAATTACACAAACAAATGAGAAGAAACAGACTCCAATCATGTACAGAACTTCTTTAACACTATAAAAAATTATGTATTACAAAATTACAAACATTTGCACTAGCTCTTCAAGTAACTTACTAAAGCCTCAGCACCCTTCAGTGATAAAACAGCAGTGATGAAATCTTAACTGAAAAATATAATGTTTATTTTCTATGCTATCCAGTGTGGAATAGCTGCAGAATAAATATGGTTCCTCCCCTCTGACTGCTTTATCTAGGTCAAAAAACTCCTTAAAGGCAGGAAGTCACAGGAGACAAATGTCACTACACATCAACTTTTTATCATGAAAACAAGCAAGACAGTAGATAAAACCACCACCTACCCAATATTTCAGTATGAAGTTCCACTAAAGACATCTGGTTATTAGTAAACACAAGACTGCTGTGAAAACTCCTTATAGGCCGTAAAAGAGATGGCCTCACTCTACTAAGTGACAAATTCATAATTTTCTTTGAATTTTTTTTTTCCAGTGTTTTACATAATTTTACATAAATTAACGTGACTTGAGAGGTCTTGGAAAGGCACTGCTGTATTTACTGAAAAATAGTAAATCAGATGCTCAATCATCTTATTTTGAATAGCTTAGACAACTGTGAGAAAAATCTTTTGCTTTGTGCATGAGAATTACACCTGCTCAAAAAATAAACAAAAACCAGCAGCAGAATTCCTTCACATCTGAATTATTCTTTAACACATCCACCTTCATGAAAGGCTAATATTTACAATTTTATTTTCTAATTATAAGCAGATTAATCATACACATTTAGTTTGAAAAGCAAGGGTGCAAGATTTACTTATTTTTTTTATTAAATTAACTTACACTTATACAATAGCAAAAAATGTCTCTTCCTACTCAAACATTATGCATTTCACAACCTAAAATCAGTATTGTAATTTGATTTAATCAATGCAAAGAATTATTTAATTCACATATCTCTTACCTCATTATTATAACTGAAGGTAAGAATCTCAAAACTTTCTTTGAACTACAGATTCTTGCAACAGACAGTTTTAATACTGACTTTGCACCTTTAAACCAAAACAACACGTATCTTACTTCTGTCCTATAATTGGAACTTAACAGACAACAAAGAAACCAGCAATTGTTACGATGATTTCCCAGGTTACAGTATTTCATATAACTATACAAAGAATGTACTTACTCCTATAGCTAACTACAGATGTAAAGACATTTGTAAGAGCAGTAAAACTGTAGAATTGGGTAAGGAAGTTTCCTGTATGTATTAATCATCCCAATAGAAAAAGCAAGGCAAGTGTGAATTAATCCAAATATAAAATAATTTACGCTTTACCTCAGCTACCTGATTGGCATATGACAATATGCAAGGCTGCATCAATAACAAAAAAAAAGTCACTCATAAGGTGTGCGACTGAGAGGGAAATATGAAAAAAACGAGATGACAGAAGCACCTATAACACAGATTATGACTATAGGAACTTCATGCTCATCTCTATTTTCAATTCAAATAACATGCGCTCTACCTTCTTCCTCCCACGTTCCTTTCCAATCAGATCTGCTTATGTGAGAACACTACTGCTACTGAGCTTGACATTTGCAAATCCTACTTTAAAGTAGCCAAAAACCGACCTATAAACACAGCCCCGTTAACCTTATTAGTCATTATGGCATGGGACACAGTGTCTGCTAAAGAAAGTAAATAAAAGTTTCTGGAGTCTGATTTATAAGTCACAGCCAAGTCCAACATTTCTTAGTTTTATGCTTAGAAATAATTTGTAAGTAATTTGTAGTTTTAACATAACCAGTATGGAACTCCAGAATACTCCTCTGAATACAAATCAGTCATTAGGTCTCAAAAACATTTCAGCCAACCGTCTTCCTTACGATCAACTGTATCTATCAAAAGTGTTGTCAAGAAAGGGAAAAAGCAGGTGCCAATCCAGCCTGGGTATTGATCTATACCTTCAAATATGTTCCTTGAAAAAGCTTTTATTTGATTTCTTAAAGTATCTAACACATTCATAAAGAAAACCTTTAAAACATAAAACATAAGCCAAAACTAAGAACATTCCTCCTAAGCTAGCAAGTAACACTACCTAAGGGGATGTTACAATCCGTTCACCTCGCCTGTTAAGCCAAACCTCAGTTGTTTCCAGTGAGAAATTTTCATAGAGCTGTGGCCACACACATGCTCAAACTCATACAGCAATCACAACTTTGCATATAATTTAAGTAACTGCACTAAGATGATAGAGAGAAGTGCACTGATACATTAGAGGTTCTCTAAATCTGTTGCACCATTTCCTGCTCAGGTAATGCTGAACACAATAAATTTTTCCAAATAATTTACTCAGTAAATAGCTATATCTGATCCTTTTTCAAAATCTACTGGTTTTCAACGGCAGGAAAGCTTCTACTACTTAAAAGGCAGTAATAACCCCACTTTGTAGATCCAGACCACAAAACCAAACTAAAAATATTGATTCAGCCCTCTGTATACTAGGAGGAAAAGCACAAGAACACAACTTTTTAGTTTGTAGCCATATAGGCTTGATTTAGGATTAGTTAGTAGATGACAAGGTGAAGTAAAACGTACTCATGGTTTACTGTAAGATCTCCCATACTTAGTAATGTCAAGAAGTCTACAAAATGAATGACAGAATGGGAGAATTATTTACTGTCTCTTACTATAAAAGAGCTAACTTAAGTTATATCGAATGACATTACCAGGTGTCAAGTTCAAAAAAAATCAGCTAAAAGACATTTTTCCTCAACATGGGCTCCAATTAAGTTGCAGAACTCACTGTCCAAGGATGCTTTGGATAGAAGAGGTTTAAAAAAAAAAAAAAAAAAAAAGAAAGAGAAAAAAATTGAAACAGTAACTGGTTTTTTTTTAACTCAAGAAGAAATCTCCTCTGACTTTGGGAGCCAGAAGAAAAAACAAGGGAAACATAACAATTTGCCTTTATCCATTTTTATATCCATTTTTATGCTCCTCCCTAGGCATCTGCTACCGACTACTCTGGGAGGCAGGTAACAGACTAGATGCATCCTTGCTCTGCTTTGGAAATGCTGTTCTCATGTTAATGGTATCTTGTTTATGATTCACAAATCTTCCCTAAAACCAAAAGTAATTAACTAAAATACAAAATATATGGTTTTGTCAAAATGAACAAGACATTGTCTTGGAACAGTCAAGCCCAAGGTGCCAGAATCTTAATGAACGCAAATGCTAATATACAAAGCACATCCAAGAAACCCAAAAATAAAACAAAAAAACCCCAAAACAACTTCTTCAGAGCTGAGTTGTACCCAGAAGTCAGTCCGTTTTTTCCAGCTGTATCAGTTACATCTGTCTGGAATCCTGCCTCTCCAAAAGCCATATACAACTGCTGTCAACAACTGCTGCTGTGACCAGCACAAAAAGTATTTTTTACACCAAGTACCTCAAAGTCAAATTAATGTTATTATTTACCTAGCAATACATCCTAACAATGCTTTCACTGAAGTTAGGGGAAATTTGACAAGCATCAAATGAAATCAATTAAAGAACATGAACTTTATGAACTGGAAAGTGATAGTCCATGCATCTTAAATGTAGTTGTGAAACACTAACTGAACCGCTTTGATTTGTGTTGAGGAAACTCTAAAATCCCTTCCATCCCATGCCTCTGTGTGTTATGACACTGACAGGAGAGCTACTTACTGGACATAAACAAAAATGGCTATTTTTCCCCCCAGCCCCCATTTTATTCATCTAACAAGATGACAGCTGGTTTGTATATACACAAGTACATATATGAGTCTGTCAAGAATCAGAAAAACAAAAACACACTTCCCACTGCTATTACCTCCTGCTTGATAACTTTAACATTTGAATTGTGAGTGAGGCTTCCAGGGAAGCATTAAAAATAGCAACCAGAACAGTTATGCACCATAATTCCATGTTTTATGGCATTTATATCTGTAGAAAGACAGATGCCTTTGTTACAGGTAAAAGTATACTCTAACATTAATAATTTAATTTCCCCAGATGTTAAAAAATGTGTTTTGTAGAAGACCATGAAGTTGTATTTCTGCTTTTCCCTTCAAAAAACAGGAAGTTCAATAACACTATTAATTAAAAAAAAAAAAAAAAAAAAAAAGGCCAAGGACACTGGAACTATATATAATTATTAGTGACAAACAAGACATTTCAACTCTGTAACAACATTTTACTTGGAATCATCTGTAAGCCACTATTAATTGGAAAAAAGCAGAGATGGACCCTCCATTCTTGGTTTCCAAGATCACTTAAAAACAAAAAGAAGGAACAGGCCACCCTGATTTTTTTAAACTTCACCTGCCATTTAAATTTCAAGTGATTGTGCAGTCATAGGCAAAGTATATTACTGGCAACATAGTAGGATTAAACAACAAAAATAGATCTAGTGATTACTTGAGCTGGAGGTTAGCAATCATCAATCTTGAACTCATACCGAAACTACTTTGTTTCCAACCATGTTTCAACTGTTAATTAATGTTTATGTTGAACTGAAGTAACTAAATTTCACTGTTAAAATCCAGATCATCTTCAGTGTGACCAGTTAAATCTACAATGAAACTCAAGAACACGGTTACAAACAATATTAGTCATCAGTAGTTCACAGTAATGACTTGCTGTAAGCAGATAACGTCTGCTTTGAATTTGCCTGAAGACTCCTGCGTTTAAAAAAACCCCAAAAAACAAAAAAACAACCTTTGCAAATAATGAAACTACTATTTCCCTATACAACTCCAGTGAGACTTTTCTTTTATAAACAGGTTTATCTTTTTAAGAAAGCAATAAAGCAGCACTTGATCTTAATCGCCAGTCTAACTATGACCCTGTAGGTTTTGCCTGCCCTTCAAGATACAACTCATCTCTGTGCCTGTTGACTAAAGAAATCCTAGTTCACCCAGTGTACACACTGCTCCATTGTTTCTAGCCAGGACTGAAGGTATGCCACCTTTCATTTACACAACTCAATGGAAGATCACACCTACATTTTGTAACCAGGACACAACTACTTCAACCAGCTTACAGATCTTGAAACTGAAGGCTACTAGTGTGCAGTCTAAGAAATGGTGTAATCACTGAACACAGTCAGTTTCAACCAAATGCTAGTTTCTGTAACACCACCCACATACACTCGTGAAGAAATTTTAACTGCACAGAAGCAGAAGTTTTCATCACTGTTCAATAAAAAAAGTGACACAAAAATCCTTCAGAATTTTCTTTCCACTTAAAAAGTGACACTGATAGAACTAAAATAAATTACAAGTCAATAATTACATGGACAGCATGAAGAAACAGCACTTTTTTTTTTCCTGAGGTCTTAAGCATTTAACAGAATGATACTCACTAAATTACTCAAACTAATTCTAGACTGTTGGCAATCAACATATGTAACACACAATAACTTGCCTGCAATTAGTGTATTATACCAAACTGTTTATAAAGAAAAAAAGTATTTGATCTATATTTCATAAATGTGTTAGATTAAAATACAGATTAACCACATGCCAAATTATTATTAATATTAAAAAGCAGAAAGCAAAAATAGAAGCTAAAGGTCAAACAAGTCCTCCAACTGTATTCATGATTATACAACTCTACACATACTGGCACTGTTAAACCCTTTCAGAATAAGCGTTTCCTAGAAAGCAGAAAGGTAAGACAATTTGATTTTCACAGAGGAACCAGGTGGGGAAACTAACATTAAGACGTCAATGTGGAAAATACACACCATCAACGTCCTAAACACAGTTTAAAAACTTGTAAGGCATTAAGACTGTGTCACTAATGGCGTATGTTTTATAAAGGTAAACCACTCGTAACCTTTTAGGTATTTCTTAGTCAAGACGACTAAAATATACTAAACCAAAACACTTTCACTTTTCCTGCATGTGACTCCTCAAAACATAGATTATCTATTTACACTTCAGTGTATCCTTAAACATAGTAGGTAGGCCTCACATACTCCCCTAGAAAACTATTTTTCAAAGACAGTTAACATTTGGTAACGGCAGAGGAATGTGTTACCATTTAAAAACTCTTTAATACTTCTGTCGTCACGTAAGGACACACATTTTAAAGCACTAAGACTAGCAGAAGTATTTAACGTGGATGATTCAGTTTACCCATAAAAACAAACGTTACAATTAGGCAAAGAGGCAGAAACTAAGACAAAAATCAGAAGGGAATCACAGGCACAAAACTATACCCCTACATTCTGAAAAAGCACCGAGGGTGTAACAAGATTTACTTAGCACTGATCTTAAATTCAGAAATCCCAGATATGTGGATAACCACTTGACTGGTTTCCTTTGAAGCACGTAAACAATACTCAAGGGTGTATCCAATTCTATTTGCTAATTACAATACCTCCAAGCACTGCTGCAGACGGATTTGCTCCCAAACTCACAACAGACCCTGCTACGTGCAAGACACAGCACGGGAGGAGGGTGACCATTTGTCAAGCACCAGCCCCGGCGCTGCCGGGGTCTCACGCTTCACACCTGTACTACCGGCTGCCGGCGGGGCCCGGGCCGCCGGAGGAAGGACACATTCGAGGGCAACAGGCGGAGGCGCCGTGCCCGGGTGGTGCCGGGCGGCGGGGAAGGAGGCCTAGGGCACCGCTCGCGTGTGTCGCCAGCACCGGGTCGGTTCCCCGCCTGTCACACACCATGTGCCAACCCAACAGCAACGGGGACAACCGGCACGGATGAGCAGCGGCACCACCCCCCGCCGCGGGAGCCCAGTCCTCCCGGAGAGAACGGGGCAGCCCGGCGCGGAGAGGCGCCGGCGGGTGGGCCCGG
>NW_020799123.1:4085548-4089188 GCF_003259725.1 Athene cunicularia
AAAAAAAAAAAAAAAAAAAAAAGGTTTGAGGTTTGATACATCATACACAGTTGCTTGCCTTCTAGGTTAAAAGTAGAGGTAACTCCCCATCTTGGAGCTCTGTAACATCCACATAAATCAAGTGCAAAGCTTTAAATTTAAAACTTTCAGGTAAGTCAGTCTGTGTATCTGTGCACACACCTTGCTTGGCTTAGTCATAGTTTTCTCATAGGCACTAGGGCACAAAAAAGCAGCCAAGCACTCTGACCCGACCAAACAGAATTAGACACCCAGTTGCTGCAGCAGCCTGTCCCTGTTCCTGAGGGTCACAGCACAGGGGAGAAAATGGCCCAGGAACAGCCTGGGAAACACTGATCAAGCACCCATGTTAGTGGTGCTGACTTCAAAATATTACAGGCTACCAAAAAGACAACATTATTTGTACTCAGTTTGGCAAATGTAGCATCTACAATGAGAATGCTTTACTTGATCAAAATCTTCTAGAAATACTTGCATGCTCCTCTCTTAGAAGGACCAGGCACTGTCAGAATGGAGAAGTAAGCAATTAAGAAACACTTTAGGTTATAACCTATGAAGATGAGGCTAAAACTTATGTCTATGTACAAATATAAACACTGCCAACACTTCATTGTAACAGCCCAGATAGCCTTGATGTATTTGCAAGCACTTTTTCTTTAGAGAGGGTTTTTGTTTATTTGGGCTCTTTTCAGTACTGTTCTTTCCAATTCACTGTCTTTATTAATTCAGAAGACAGTTAAATACTTTCTTCGGTGGTACACACATGCTCTGCAGGAATTGAAAAGAATCTTTAGAAACATTTTTATGATCAGGTCAAAACCAAACAACTTGCTAACAAACATCAAGTAGTAAATTTTAAATTCAAACTTCTGCTTTTGTAAATTTGAGTCAACAGATCATTAACTGTATGTTATGTATGCTTAGGAACAGAACACAGTGCCTGCTACCTGCAGAGTTACAGCAAACCTTTGTTTTACCCTTGGGATTGTATCAGCACTTGTTATAATCAGCTACACCACCATTCCATACTGGTTAAGACCATTTATACGATCGCATACGCACATCAGATGCAGTAAAATATAGCAACAGTTTAGAGCTTTGGTTTCTTTTACAGAAAACTTTAGTTAAATCTTGCCCACACTTTGGTATTTAGAATCAGACTTTCTTCTATACCAACATATGTTTGGCACAGAAAATGTGGAGCATCAGAAAGCCAGTTATGACTCCCTGATTCTCAGCTTTTTTTTATCCCTTGGCTCTGCTGCAACTATAGAAATGTTGTGCCTGCTTTGCTAACAATCGGTTAGGGATCCTGAGGGGTATGCCGGCTGAAAATTACCAATGGTTTTCCATCGCCTAACACACCCCCACACCCACAGAGAGCGAGAAAACAGGCAGATTGGGAGAGCAGCCAGGTGAATTCCCATCAGGCCAGCAGCACCACTCTTACGGTTGCTCAGTTGGCAAAAGTTAAAGACATTAATGGTACTTTTAACATTTTCCATTACGTGTATCACAACTTTGTTAATTTGTATTCGTTTATTAATAACATCCAGTACTAAATTGACAAAGCTGATACACCTTCCTGTCTCTTCATAATGCAATAGCATAGAAAACACAGCTATTGACAAAGAATGCTGAACAGTTTTGTAATATACACTGAAATTACTTTTTAAGCATCCGATCATCAGTATGCTACTCTGTAAAAAGTGACTAAACACCAGCAGAAAGTCTTGTTTGCTTTTGTATTACCAACACTGTAGGGCAAACAGCAAATTCCATTGTCAGAAGCTATATTCATTTTAAGAGGACAGCTGAGATTTTTCTGCCCATGTTTTTCTAAACTGATGCAGATTTAGTCACTTTGTGACTAAACAAAATTGCACAGTTACAGGTCATTCCAACCTGCCCACTGGCAGCTCTGGTCTCTTGTATAAAGCAGGAAACAGCAGCTAGATGTAGTTGAACGACTCATGCTTACACTTAACTACCCAGCGCTGTTCTGGGAGTCTGGGTATCCCAGAAACCCACTCCATGAACATAACCTGGTCCTGATGTTGGAGCTACATAGCAGGCACATACTATTCCACACATTTTTCCTTGCCAGTTGAGTGTAAGCAAGACATTCTTCTTCTCTGTCTACTCTGCAACCACCTTAACTATTCAGGACAGAACTAGGGCTCCAAGTTACTGACCAAAATTTCATTTGAGGCACCAAGTTGCTGCAGTTGTCACTGATGCTAAACAAGATCTTAAAGCACTAGTTGCATTCCTCCGCTTCTGACCCTTTGAGCTAAGTGGCCCACTGTTATCCAGACCACATCAAAACCTGTTTGCATCACAGAATTCAACAGACCTTACCTGCATCATCTAGCCTTAATACAATCTGACTTGAGTTTTACAATCTGACTTGAGTTTAACAGAAATGTATAAATTCTATGTAAGGTCTAATCCATTAATACTATTTTATTTGACCAAACTTCCTTTAAATGACTACATATTTTTAGATGTGTTATTTTTTTCTGGAAGCTCATGCTATAGTAACACAACGGTGTTCATTTACAGTCTGCTTGTGCTTGGGGCTAGTAAACTGCCATATAATCAAGTTTTCTTTCTTCAGTTTTCTTATCAGATACATGCTCTGGACTGAGGGCTATGAAGTGGTGAAGCACCCTTCTCAAAGATGCACACTTCCACAGATCTGAAAGCATGGAATACTACTAGAGGAACGTAATGAATAATCAAGTAGATTAAGTGACCCTAATTGCTTACTTTGACACAACCAGCATTAAACAGCTTTTAAAAGCCATTAGGAGCTATCCATAATCTTTTTATTACAGCGTCACAAGCTTTGAGTGAGATTTGATTTTTGTTAAACAAAACTCTACAAGGTTCATTTGCAAAACCACTTCTCGGTAACATTCATATGCGATTTAACAAGATAAGCACTTCAAATACCAAAACCTGCAGAACCGAATGAAGATTTCACATATTGATATCCCTGCACCTGACAAGCACACATTTATTTTTCTAGGTGAGCAGCCCCTTGTAAGCAGTAACAGCTTCCTCCAGCACACCCCCTCAAAACCCCTGCCATATGCGACCACAGTTTTAAGTAATCCCAATAACCATACCAGAGCTCTTTACATGCCTAAATTTAACGATGTGTGGAAAACTTAGTAGGACTCGTGCTGCGACTTAATAATTTTCTCACAAACACATTTTAGTCAAGGGGAAAGCGTTATAAAAGCATCACGTCATTACTGCAAAATATTCAAAATAGTGAGTGATCGGGATGGTGTAAGCTCCCTCAACGAATTCCTAAAGTGACTTTAAAATTAATAGGAGAAAGTAAGGAGTTATACCTCTAAAGCCATTTTTATAGGCTTTTTTTTCCTTTTACGGATCTCCCGGATCTCCTTAAGTAATAAGGACTGGGAAGCGTAACACTCTTAAAAATGACTAAGACATCCAGCTGAACACGCTTCTTCTGGAGGGGGAATAGGGAGGAGGGCGGAACACCTATTTAACCCCTCCCAGCCGCGTTCTGCCGTACTGCTGACCGCGGCGAGGAAGGAAACCGGCGCTGTCCCCGCCGGACCCCCGCCGGACCCCCGCCGGC
>NW_020799123.1:4089238-4106666 GCF_003259725.1 Athene cunicularia
GCTCCGGCGGCCGCTGACGCGTGTTTGTAAACACGGCGAGGCCGTGGGCGGTGCCGGGAGCGCGGCCCCGGCGCCGCCCCAGCGTCTGCTGTGAGGAAAAGCGGATCCGGGCAGAGCTGAGGCGGGCGCTGGGCGGGGTGCGTGCTCCGCTTGGGTCACAGTTCCTGCACCGTCCGCGCGTTCCCGCTGACGGCCGAGGTTAAAGCACGTTTTCTTGGGTTGTAGAAGCAGTTTGGCGAGGCGAGACCTTCACCCTCAAGCGGTTCTGGGAGGCGCGTAGTTGACTCGCCCCGAACTAGAATGGAGCGGACGCGGTTGGTAGCCAGACAGATAAAGCGTGCGGCCCTAACGCCTCGGGGTGATCCGAGCAACAGCAAGCGACGACAATTCAAATGCACGCCTTAAATTGAAAGCATCCCATCCACCCTCAGAGGATAATTACTCATAAAGCAGCTCTAAATCCCGACACCACAAAAGGATTTTTAAAAGCCACAGCAGCATTACTCCACGTTAACTGGAAATGCGAAACCCCCATTACTTTGCAGTTCAGCCTTGCATGACATACGATCTTTGCCAAACAAATAGAAGCACGAAGATTGTATGTTTAAAATTTTAACACCTCGGAGAAAATGGGACCTGGCGATTCAAAAGCATTTTTAATGTTTTGCTACCCGCTTCTAAATAACAGAGTTCTACCACTATAAAGTCTTGAGAAGCTGAACCTCACCAGTTGCAACATTAATGCTGATCTTTGGCTACTGCTCTTAGTTATGACCCTATTTAAGCACAACTCTACTGTAAGATTTTTCATCCAGTTGCCTTTTTTGGCCATTTTATGTTCATCCTCTTTGCTTGATCAAGAGATGTGTAACAACTCTGTTTTCAGTAAACTCTTAGAAGTGCCTGTTAAAACATACCCGAGACCAAACTGACAACTCTTCCATTTCTGCTGTCAGAAGAGGTCAGTCCTGCAACATCACTGTGGAAAGCATCTTTGTGGCTTTTTAATTCTCTCAGAGCCCAGATTGTATAGAATATTTTCTATGCATCTACAGCTGTATGTGTTTAAATAAAATGATGTAACCTTCCATGAAAACTAAGGCTGGCACTTCTCTTTTAAAGGAATGACCCGACTAGAACACATCAAGCCTATTCACCATGATAGAAGAATTCTTACTCTTCCTTAATTTTGAGCTTAATTCTTTTTCAGTCTCCTTCTAGCACTTCCACATCACATACCTTTATGATATGGTATCATACAAACTAAACCTTTAAGAAAAAAAAAAAAAAGTGCCAGATTAAGCTGCCAAGGTCCATCTTATCTGGAAGAGATGTTTCTGAAGTAGGTAACTGTAGCAACACCACTATACATGGCAGATGCAAGTTCTACAAAACAGTAACAGAAGTTGTAGTTTGGCAGAAAAAAGCGGGCAAGTGGGAATGGAGAGTGTAAGATAGGGTAGGCAAATTATTAAATGATAAAATTATTTGCATTAATCAAAACCAGACAAAAATTATAGAAATGTGAATAAGCTAAATGAAACAACACAAGGCAAATTAAAACCAATACCAAGTGCAAACTAACAAGGCATGAAAATGCACTCTAAAATATTCTTTTCATGACCGAGCATTCTAATTTAGGTCTGTCATTGCCAGAGGAAAGAAATGAAGCTTTTATCAAAATCAGTTTTGTTTTGTTTGTTTTTAAAAAATCAATGTAATTCCGTCAGCCAACAGAAAACCAACCAGAAAAGTGAAAAACTGAGACATGCTTTACTTTATGTCTGTGTTCTCTGAAATACTCTATCCAGAAGGGTAACTACAGAACTAAATTCAGAGAAGAGTTACTGAGATTATGAGGTATGAACACACTATTACACAAAGGTTAAAAAAACTGCAATTGTTTTCAGTAGAGAAGAGGCAAATGTTATCAAAATAATGTAACAAAGCCAAAGCACAGTGAGAACAATCTCACCTTCCATAAACACATATTGATTGTAAGATTCCCATGAGATAGAAAACTGGCTAATTTCAAAGCACAGAAAGAAAGATCCTGTAAGGAATATGATGATAGTTTCAGCATTTTTCATATCCATATAAAATAATTAGCACTATTATTTTTCATTGCATAGCCAAAGCCTGAAAATAATAAATTTAGGCCAAAGCCTAAAATAATAAATGTTCATCCCTACTCCAAGTCCTACAATACAAGGACCACCTCATTTCTCTGGTTATACAAAACCTAGCAAGAATTGGTCTTGCCCACAATAGCATTTGTAACACAGACATAAGATGGAGCTGCTTGAAACAAGATCCTGAAGTACATAAGCCTCGGGTCTGGCCCACTGATTTTCTTATATTCCTAATAAATCTCAAAATATTCAGAATGGTTGTCATAGTTAATTGCTTTTTCTGTGAAATGTAACATTTACACCTAATCTTCAAAACAGAAATCAAAGCATTTAAAGATTTAATAGAAGGGAAAGAGAAAAATCAGACTATTAACTTCTTTTGGGGAGGAGAACACTTGAACAGTTTCTTCTTGTAAACCAATTTCTCTGTGGGCAGCCAGAAAAAAACAGATCTACAGAAATCTGGATATGGCGGATTTAACTGATTATATAACTCATTATTAGAATAAAACTAAAAGACTACATAAATGATCTGAACAACAACAAAAAGCACTTTAAAATAATTTTGAAAAAAAAAATACAAACAAATGCTATACTGGACTGATTATGTTTAAGTCCTGGGCAAATCATGAGATATTCAAGCAACCTCCAAAAGGAGGGAGGACTACAAATATTTCTGACAGGACAGACAGGAGTCTTTTCAAGATTCAGAGTCATAAAGGACAGCACAGACTGGTCAGAGATTACTTTTTTTTTTTGTTTGGTTGGGTTTTTTTAAAAGAGTTGTTGAAGTATCAATATCAAAATCCTTTTGACACTTAGAACAGAAAAAACATCAATGAAAACCAATTTACATCTACTACAAAGAGAAAAGAATGTTGAGGCAGAAAGCTGTCACTTCTAAATTTTCACCTGGGTCACAATAACCACTCTAAAGGTCAGTCCCTCAGGGAAAAACAGAACACGTGAGGAAAATGGTTCCCTTCTGTAGATATTCAGAATACCAACACACAGTCAGTCAAATATCAAGAGCAGAACAATGAAGATGAGTCTCAACAGTCGGAAAGACCACTGCAGAAGGTGTGTTAGAGAACAGCCAACCAGCAAGTCTGTGATCAGAAAGCCACTGGTGCTCGGAGACAGTAACTGGATGTCCAACGGGCAGAGGGATAAATCTCTCTTGTAAGGACTCAAGTTCTTCAGAGCTCATGTCCTACTCTACCTCAATTTATTTTGCTAATTGAATTAGCCTGTGGTTAATTTGAGATAATGCTCTTTTTGCATTTCATTCTCAGAAAAGGAATGATGCAACAGACTATATGCAAATCACCAAATAAACAGCCCCCCTTGGGACTGGGATCTGAAGTTTTTTACCGGTGTTCTTGAGTGACATTTATTACACAGCATGTTGTGAAGCAGCCCTGTTGCCAACAGGAACTGCCTGTTTGGATCATGACAAAATTGAAAAGAAGAATGGGAATCACTTCACTTGTACTTTTTACAGCTGTAGTTAGCAACATAGTTCTTCATTGCTTGTTACTACATAACTGCGTAATATGCAATGATGAGTCAAGGAAAAATTAACACACTGCTCAGAAAAAAACGTTTCCTCAGCAAAAGTCATGGAAAGCTAACATGAACAGGAGCATTCATATACATGTACTATATATACACACAGTACTAATATTATGAAAATAAAGTTTTTCTGAGGATGGACTACAGCACTAGAGAAAAAAAAAAACCAACATGCATCAACTACGTAGCATATACATAGCACCAGGTATGGGAGGTTTTGGTCTTATAAGCTGTTTATGCAACATGAAACTTCCAGAGTACAAAAGTTTTGACTTTGTTTACTATTGAAAATACAAGATGCTAATATAGCAACCATAGAACCTAAATACGGTGAAAAAGTCTAGCCATTTTCTAACAGGATACTAAGATAGAAACAAAACTAAAAACTGTGAGTAGAAGTAGAGTTGAAATATTTATTAGTAGGGTGCAGCTACAGTATAGATATGGGTGCAGCTACAGTATACATATTTCCCCCGAGGGCAGAAACTTAAAATGGTGATCAGTCAACTTTCACATATCACCATTAACTTTTCTAATTCCTAAGAATTAGAACTTCTCCCCATAAGAATATTAATGTTAGAGCATGTCTGTAAATAGACCTGCTACACAAACCCTACACTGCGGACCGTTTTCATTTCCTTGCGGATGGTCAGTGCTGCTAGGTGACTGGAAAAAGTTCAACTATACAAAACCAGCAACTCAGTGGTTTGATTTGTGGAATTCAACTGAATTTTTAACTTTCTACTAATCAGTTTCAAGGGATTATTGGTATTCTGCCCCCCCCCCCTTGCACTTTTCATTCAAATTGCCTTTATTTTGCTTAATAAAGCTGGGGTTTTTTTTCCCTCCACATAGGAATTACTTAGTAAGATACCATTTGCAGGAATCAAACTGACTACTGATCTAAGCACAATTATGCAACCTGACCTGTGATAAGTAACTCAATGCATTTACTTTGTCATACACTGTTACAAAGCATTCCGGTAATGATTTTATTTGCAAGTTTGGGTTCAGTGATGGTCTTCCTGTCTGACTGACTGACCAACCTTTGGGTGTGGGTTTGGTTTTTTTCTTTACTTCCTCTAGCTTTTAATAGAAATGTTGATAAATATAAAAACATCTTTTCCAATTTCAAAGGGGGAAACTTTGACTCACTCTCAGGATGGACAAGCTTTGAAGGCAGCATTACAAATTTAGTTTGTCTTAGTATGACAATACCCATAAGTACTGCATTTGGTAACATACAATCTCAGAGGCTTTTTTTTGGTCTCTTATTCTAATAGCCCCTGTACAGCCAAAGCATGTTTCTGTAATGTCACATGATTTATACCTTCTCATTGTCATTTCTCCTCAATTTTGATTAAACAAAATAGCACATACAGAAAAGATGCTTCCTATAATTCAATAACAGTCTTCCATTACTTCTATAGATACCATTTTCCATTCACAGATTTTCAAATTTTTCTGAAAATCAGGTATCTGTGATTCTGTCCATCTTTACACAAACCTAAAAATGTAAATGCAGCTGAAAAAAAAAATCTCACTCCATTAATTTTCTTCCTTTGTAAGAAAAGACTGAAAGTCTATTTTTTCCAATATAAGAGTTACAGCTAATTCCTGAGGCAGGATTTTAGTACACAAAAGGGGAAGAAAAACATGTACCATGATACATGTGCACACAGTGTACTATTCACCACCCAGAAGCTGTCACTGAATAAAACAACATCAGAATAGAGGTAAGCAGGAGAGGAGAAAGATTCACTAGACATCTGAAACAGGAACACATCTGCATCTTTTTTTTTTTTCCCTCCAATTCCCAATACAGCACTTTAAATAGGAAACATCCTCTCTGAGAACTCATGGTTTCACTACATCATTAAACGCATCAACACTGTACTGCATTTTGGAACTCAACCTTTGCCATTTCACACAACAAAAAAGATCTGATATCAAAAGGTGGTCAGCATTTAAAATAAATAAATTTAAAACATCTATTAAGTATCCTCCCAAACTTCCCCCCCACCCCCATTCCAGATTTTTTAATTTTTTTAGGAAGGGATGAAGCAAAGTAGGCAAATGAAGAAAAAAAGTTCTTAAAAACAGCATTCTGGAAGCTCATAACTTTAAATTAAACCCTTAATACCTACTTTCAGTGACAAAAACCTACTGAGCATTAGAAGTAGGTATTATTTGCCTAAAATCCTCAAATAATTTGACATAATAGTTTAAGTAACTGGATCAGCTTCTTCCTCAATGCTTTTATGAATGACTACAAGGTTAAAAAGTATTTCATGTCACAGATAGATAAATATTTAGCCACCAGTTCATCAGCAAGCTTGCAATGGTAGTGTCATTTCCTGTGCTTGCCACCAGTTCCCATCCTTACAGCACCTCCCGTTGTGCCAGCAGATGTCTGTATGACTAAGCAACAAACCAGATTAAGGAAATGACAGGAATGAAGAAAAATGACACCACCATTTTGAGGGTGAATTTTTATAGCCAGATGAGTTCCGGTGCCCAGTTTACCACATAGACTCATGAAGTGCTGTGCTATCAGAGGGAGAGGTCATGGTGAGACCAGAATAAATGCCCAGGAGGAGAAGGGGAACGTGGCAGCTGCATAAGCAGCGCTGCTGAAACGGGAGCCCTGGCCCCCCCTTGAAATCACACATCAGAGTCCCCTGAGCTCCCGTTACCCTGAACACACAACCTTGCGATGAGAATACAGTCTTGGTATGCAAAGCTTACAGGAACACTATGCACATTCATTGGAGCATTTTTAGACTTTAGGGATCTTCTGGCTACGGCTTTTGGAAGCTATCTTAAAAAAAAGTGGAAAAAAAAAAAAAAAAGAAAAAAACCCTTATTCCTGCATGTTTATTTGCACTAAGCTCAGCAATCTTGAAATAAACTTTTGCAAATCTTTTATGACCAGACTTTAAAAAAATGCTGATTTAGGACTACTTTAGGTATCAGTAGACAACAGCTACATGAATTACAGGAACAGTTATATTTTCTACACTTACATAAAACCACACTTGCTTCTACCTCCACAGCTGTCTTAATGCCCATCAAAGTTCGCAGCCAAAGTGCAATCTGTTGAGGTATCTGTGCTCAAATCATGTCCAAACTCATAGCTGTGAGACCACACTAACGTACTGAATTAGAATCTTAAAAGACAAGAAACATTTTCACCTATGAGAATCATCTACTGCAACCTGTATTTTCATTTGCCTTTCTGGAAAAGACAAGTCACTGCTATATATTAAATCAGCTGCACTCTATTATCCATAAGTAGGGATTTAAAACAGCACAAGAAGTATCAGAGCTGCTCTGTAGCAATTCAGTTTAAGTCATCCCAGATCAACAGCTGAATCACAAGATAAACACCTCTGTACTATACTCAAAGCCAGGTTGAGTTTATTACGACTCATTTTTTAAACCACAACAAAATCCTTCTACAACAGGATTTTAATTTTTGATACTGAAGATAGCATCTCTCAGTGTTACAGAACTTTTGCATTTGAAAAATAGGTCACTTCAAGAATGGTTCTGAAACGATTGTTTAAACAAAGCTTACAAACACAGATAAAATTCTTCTGCTGAAATGTCTTCTAATGTCTGCAATAAGGTTGACCATTCAAGAAGGAGCATATAGGACAGAAAAGAAATATGTGAAAAGAATTATGAAGAGTAAGAAAAACTGACTTAAAGCACCAGAAGCTTTTCCAGTGGTTTAAACACCATTCAACCTTTGTTCTCTCCATTGCTCTTCCCTCCTCTACTTTGCCCTGGAACAACACAAATCACATTAGGGGGTGCAGATACCTGTCAAGAATAACTGACTTGCAGGTGACCCTGGTTGCTCAAACACATTTGGATTAGTTGGCAATTTATGACATAAAGGTAAGTCCTGATAATGCTCCACATGGTTAAGTTGGGTCTTTCAAAAGGCATTTTAAGAAAATTGTAGCCATCATATATTACAGAAAAGCTTCTCCACTCTGGTTTATTTCCAGACCCTAAACTTAGCCCATCACTTAAGATGGCGAAGTTCCTTCCATTTGAAGATTTCACAGATATCCCCATGATGTTGTACTACCAACAGTGGAGATAAAGAACAGGAAAACACACTAACTTCAGAATGGTAGCATAGACTATCTTGAAAAACAATTACTTCTTTAGTTAGCTTTAAAATATCTAAAATCTATTTTTTCTGGCAAAAGATACATATATGCAGTTTTTCACTTATAAAAGCCAAAGAACCAAGTAACTAAGTTAAGTAGCATCGTGTCTCCATACAAGATACTCTGATTTTTCAATGTCTCTACCTACTGCATATTCAGAGCATATTCACAAAAGTTTTTTGCTAATATAAACACAAGATGATTACAAACACCATACATAATAATAATGTAAAAATACTTAACACAGTATCTGTGGTCATCTCACTTCACACCATATCCTCTCTTGAAGCCAGAGAAAGTAAGGTCTTTGTGATACACCTTAAAACATTCTCCACATGCAGACACTTTTATTTAGCCCAGACAAAGCTATTAAAATCAGTAACTGTCTGTAATTGTATAATTGAGGTGTCCATATATTTTATGCATTCCCATACTGTCAAGTCACACACCCTTAAAAAACATGAATCAGGATTTTGACTGCTACAGCAACAGTAAAAAATTAAAACCAGTAATGCAAGATGAATCCTACATTCTAGATCTTATGTTCTCTTAAACAACACTTCAAAATTCTATAAAATACTTGAAGATTTTCAAAACTCAGCTAGGCAAGGCCCCAGGTAACTTGATCCAAACCTGAAGTCAGCCCTGGTTTGAGCAAGAGGTTGGATGAGATGACCTTCAGGGGCTTCTTCCAATCCATGTCAGTTTAGGATTTTATAAAATAAAATGGGGAGTGGGAGTGTGTTTGTATATATAAAAACACATGTGCTCTCTTTCTTTCTAGATACTCTAGCCAGTCTACAGGTAAAACTATACCACATACTGCATATAAAGCAAGATTATAATCACCGAGTGGTGGACTGATTTGGCATCTTAAGTACACATTGATTTTACAGTTCTACACAAGAAGTACAGAAGAAAGTATTGCTTATGAGCTAAGTGAGGTGACAAAGATATAAGACTTTTCACACTTTACAGCTCAATCTGATCTCAGAAGTGTTCAATTTATCTGTTGAATCCTCAGCTTCACAAACACACAATCCTCACTACTCAGAGCTTTGACTCCTGCAGTGGTGAGGAATCTCTCTGGAATTATAAAGAAATGAAATATTAATTGCTTCAGCTGAGACATCAGAAAAGAGAGGAAGCAGGCTTGTCCTGAGACAGGTAACCACTCAAACCACAAAAAACATTCAGGTTCACCATTCCTCTCTAACCCACATTTCATTTACACATCTCAAACTGAAACTCCACTACTCCTACCTTTGGAATTCCTCCTTTGATGCATTTTCCCTTCTGCCATTGTCTGTTCGGTATTTTCAGCAGTGACTCATGAGAAGGTGCTTAACTTGACACAGTGCTGAAACTCATTTGGGGTGCCTTGATTTAGAAGCCCAAAAGACATATCACTAACAGACACAGGACATGAAAATTTCTTGGAAAGGTAATGACAAGCATTGTCACACTTATGGCAGTAATTAATACTATTAAATCTTTCTTACAGACAAGCATCATGCCTTATAAAAGTTATATTTGAAATTTACTCCCGTTTTACCACAAGAAGAGAAGCACCTTGAACAAGATGATCTACAAAGCCTGAAGAATTCAGAACAAACCAGATTCCTGCATCTCTGTTGCATTCTTAAATAACGTGTCTAGGTGCAGCATTCTGCTTCCTCCTGAACGTCTGATTGTATGATCAAGCCTCATCAGCAGGCATTTAGAATGAGAGCTGAAGAATTAAGCAGCCATTCTAAATGGTCAGAAAATAGGGCACTGAAATACTATTATTTTCTAGAGCAACCTACTCGAGACTCTCACCTCAGTTCCACTCCCCCCAAAGTAGCATCTGTGATGATCTACAAAACCACTTTTTCACAAAGAAAACTGCAAGAGCCATTTTAAGTATTTTTTCTCACATTCTGTAGGGTTTTTACTACCAAAGTAAATTGCAAAATAGAACAGACCGCCTTTCCCGAACAAAACATACTAAGTTTTCACATAATACTAAATTAATTGAACTAAGAGCACAATCCTAATTATTGTGATTTTGAAAAATTACTTCTTGTAAAGGCAAAATAATGGAATACATAGTAATATGAAAACTGTTGCATTGTAACAAGTTCTTTAGCTGATGGTTTGAAATGTAAGTTCCGACACAGAACCTTTCCTTATTTGGATGGAAATTTCCCAGTTTACATACTTAATACTCACATTTCCAGAGATTTGATAGATCCACAGTTCTAAGGAAACCCACTGGGACAGTAAAGACAGATTACAAACACAAGACAAATAAACAATCTGTGTTTTTACAGCCACTGTTTGCCTTTCACTATAAACCCATATAGAAGGTTTTCTCATTTTCACATTACTTAAGTCAGAAACCTATTGCCAGGAACCCAACTAACTATTTTGTTTCTTCTATGTGTATATTTATAAAGTATTATTGGAACAACAATGTAAACAATTTTTATAGATTTAGCTCTGACATTTGGACATAAAGTTCAGCATTTCCTATAGACTCATAGGTACAGAAAAAATTACTTGGCTGTTTTGACAAAAGCACAGCCATTGCTTTTGTCATATTCTTGGCAGAAGCAAGAATCTTGTTTCAGAATCATTATCATTCACTATTCTGCATATTTACTGGAAAATACTAATGATAATATTCTGCTCTAGAGAAGTCAGATATTCAAAGGCAGATGTTGATGTAACAAGCCAAAATATATCCATGCATATTATAACATTACAAAAAGAAACTTTAAAGTCACCTTTTCCCTTGACTTTTCTTTAGCATGAACTTCCAGTCTAATGGGGGGTTTTGGGGGAAACACATTAGCATGGGCTGAAGCATACTATATTCAAGTACTACACACCAGAATAATCATTCCACCTGTAATTTTACGTAGTGAGTGCACCTCAACACATCATGCATTTACAGTATTAGTTTACTTCCACAATAATAAGTTGTTAAATAAGTGTGCATTTACAAAGGCACAAGAACTAGGCTGAACAGGCTGACAGATGGTGCTCAAATGCCACAGAAAGGCAGAGCTCCTTACTGAAATAAATTGCTGCAGTTGCAGATCCTTCTGCTGATGTTGTAGACTTTCGAGCGAAACATAACTGATTCTAATGAAGGGCAAGTCCTCCTCCCTTTTCACTGTGATGACATGGACAACAGAAAATCTGAGGGCACTGAAAGACACTTCACTAAGAAACTGAAAGATACTTCACTAGTATCACATACTTTTTCTATCAGCCAGTTATTTGCATGAATGACTGCCTGATAGTCAAAGAAGAATTTAAGGGTGCAGAGCAGAGAGAACACAGCAAGACAGGGGAAGTGGCATTTTCATTTTGAGAAAGCTTCAACAAATTATTTTCTCTGCTTTATTAAAAAAATCCCCAAAACTATCTGTGTAACATTTGGCAAAATATATATATTGTTAATAGCACAATGTTTAATTTTCATACTTCAAGAGCAACAAAAGAATATTTAAGAGCAGCAGTTTCTTATAGCAGGTGAAGCAGCTCATTAAAAAACCTGAATGTTGAGTGTAATGACCTAATTAGGAGAATTTCTCCATAGCGGGAGTCTGTTCTAATGTAAGTTGATGGGAAAACCCAGCTAGATTGAACGCTGTAAGATCAAAACCTAAACACTTATGAAAGTGTGCAGTTAAAGAAAAAAAAAAAAAAAAAGAATCAGAAGACCGGGAGTTTCTGTCCTTCACAAAGATATATTGAATACAACCACAGTAGTTTCACAGTTTCAGTTAAAAACTTTCCAGAATTACTCATGCTTAGTAACTACAAAACAAATTCAGAACTGCCAACACTATTCTGTTGAACTCCAGTTATTGAAAGTACTCCACACTTATTTCATTTTTGTTAGAGAATAATTGAGGCATCATGTATCAGCTTTTGTAGTATCAAAAGCCAAAGCAAGAGATCATACTATTCAGTAACAAAATATATTTAGATAAATGACATAGTGCCTTCTAAAAAATTAGTAATCAAGATCAGATACTAACACAACGCACTACATAGTCTGGTGGTTTTACCCATTTTTAAATGCATCAATAAACTCCAGTATGTGGGATATGTTAAACCTGTTCCCCACGAAAAAGCATTCCAAGAAACACATTCAGGATGGAAGCAGGCTTGATGCTGCAACTGCTACTAGAATGTTGTTTCTATTTTAACCCTTTAAGTTTTAAATAAAATGTGTTTTCATTAACAGAACTTACAAAAAGTTAATAAATTCTGAATAAGCTTGAGCAATACCTATTAGCATTTAGCTTGTTGTTTCTTGTTGCCCCTCAGAAAACTACGTACAGACTCTCACAGTGAAATAATCCACTCCACACACTTTATTAATGTTAACACAGGAAAACTTTAGATAATTAAGTTTAATGTGCTGTTCAACAAGTAACATCGAATTTCATACTACAACTTAGAGTAATTCTTTACAGTTCACAACACCCTCACAGCAAAATCAAAATGGACCAAAACTGCCCCAGTATTGTTATCCAAGAGCTTGATTTTCTTCTTGGTGGTCACCCTGAAAAGTAACACAATGATAACAGTTACAATATGACATTCAAACATCTGAATATGAAATATGTTTGCACTGTTTCACGAAGTAGGTCTAGGCAAATACAGCCCTCTAATATAATCTTCTGAGTTTGAATTAACTAAAAAATACTACAATAATTCCATTTGTGCTTTTGTACGTGCAATACATCTAATCAAGACCAACATCTTACGTTTTTATGATGTATATGCATAGGTTCCACTATGGTGAAATATAGATCAACATTTAGCATTACAATAAAGTAAATTATTTAACTGTCTTATACTAACCACTCTTAATTTTCTGTAAGGAGAAGCAGTGCTACACATTCACTTTCAAGTTACATTAGTGAATTAACCAGATTGTGGTTTGTCAGGGTGTGGGATGGGGTTGCGATGTTTGGGGGTTTTTTTTAAATTAAAAACAAACTGTGAACATTAAAGACCAAAACCAGTACATGCAGAATCTTTTAGTTCAATTAAGAATTGTTATTTTATACTTTGGCCAGACGTAGCGAGTCTGAATGCAGACTAATGAAAAAAAAGCACTAACAATCAATTTGTTGTTAGTAGGACAGCTTCCTGTGCTCTAAGACAGTTATTTTAACAGAGTGTTGGTTTGTTTGTTTGGGTTTTTTTTTTCCTTTAAAAAAAAAAAAAAAAAAAAAAGGTGTCATGGTAAGTCATCAGCATTAACAGCTGGCTGGACTCTTCCTCAAGATTGTTTATTTTCTTTCCAGATAGGGAATTACACTTTACAACTGCCTTGTCTGGACAGTAATCATACTTTTCAGACAACGGATGATTTAAGATAAAGAGAAGTTCTGCAATACAGACTCTTGCAAGATCCCACTACTGTGAGAAAAAGTTATGTAGCAAAAATTGTTATAAAAGGAGTTGCCACTACCATTTTAGGAGAGACAGGAACTGAAGCCTACCTTCAAAGTTGGGGCTTCCCAACTCATTTACTACTGACACCAACTTATCCTACAGTTTCGGTCTTCCTCACCAAACTGCTGTGACACTTTCACATATTATTCTGTATTGTTTCATTTCTTAGTGAATCAAGGCAAAAAGATACATACCATAATCATATCCAAGGAAAATCAGTTCTATCATGAGAATTTGTCTCATTCATAAAGGTACAGGTAGAGGAGTTTTTGAATCTTTCACTCAAATATTGCAGAACCCAAATTCCCCTAAACTTCCTCAAAAAACCCTATTCAACTACTTTGACTCATCATTCTTCAGTCTTAGAGTAAGTAACAAATGTTAAAGACAAAACCAATAAATTATCTATTACCTGTTTTGACAGTTTTGTACTTGCTACATGTAAACCAAAAAAATAACTTCCATCTAGCTTGGTTAGCATTCTGAATGTTGAAGTTGGAAGTTAATAACAGAAGAAGCATTAAAGAAGAACTGAATATATTCAGGAATCTAAATGAACATGGTTCTGTAACACTTCCCTTTGCCTAGGCCCTGCTAATACTTTAAATCAGATTTCTTTTCTTCCTGTGTTATTTCAACATTCCAACTTCTCACAACATCCAGAATTTAAAAAGCCGTAGCATTTCACCTAGCAAGAACCTAGAAATTCCCACTACTTAACTCCCTCACTGATTCTCCATCAACTTAATTTTCTGCAACAACAGCAACCTCTAAAAGCTAACATCATCAGGCAAGACTCCAAAACCAAGACAGAAACCAAACATTAAAGCCACTGATGAAGCAGGTGACCTGTAAGTGTTCGTGATCCATTATCTTTGCTATTTCCAGTTCCTTAACAGTCAGCGTTTAGCCAACCCAAAACTAGACTAGATAGGAAAAGGCCTATAATACAACAGCTGCTTTATGACTATTAATTCAGAATTTGTTAATAAAGCACCTTCAGCAAGAGCTTGATCTTTTCCTGGCTCTTAAATATAGCAGCACAGAATGAAAAGACACACTCTGTAAGGCCCAAATAACAGCAACAGGAAAACGTGACACCCAAATGCCTGGAAAGCAGGAAATACCTGCCTTCACCTCCACCCTTCAATAGGAAGTGCAGTACCACACCTTTAAAAACAAGAAGAAAAAAAACAACTATACATTAACATAACCACTGTTCCTTTCTGAAAGAAAACCACTATTTTCTACAACAATTAAGAATTTTAAACACTCATCTAAAAGCACTGAGTTAATAAAACTAAACTCAGTTAAGACCCAAGTTCAACTACCAGCATGACTCTGGGGAAGTCACTTGACCGCTGTATGGATATCCCACAGCTACTAAGAATCCCTCAGTGACACCATCACTCTACCACACTGCTGTACTGTGAAAGAAAAACCCAAAAGCATTACCAATGATGTAGTGTTCAGACACTGAAACACAAACCGTTCTCCTCACAGACTATACAACTACTCCTGTAGGTAAATATTCCCTAGAGTAACATAGTATGCCCTAGGATGTCTGCCCCATAAAACTCTTCTTATTTTTGAATCTTTTTATTCTTAGATAGCTGTCATTTCTTAGCTTTATAAAATTCCCACTGCATACGTGCCCAAACATTTGTCCAGCATTTTACACATTTGTTGTCATTTCACATCTTCACATTGATATCACGAGACCGTAAAAAAGCATCATGTACCTTACCTTTTAGGGTAACAGAAAGTTTTTCTCATGCCAAACAACTTTTCACAGTTCACATTTAGACCTTCACATCTCAGAAGGCCTAAATAAGTAATCAATTAAAACCAAACCCTGTCTCACCTGTATCAGTCCCAGGAATTCAATTATTGCTGTACTCCAAACTAAAATTACATTGCCAGAGAAAAATGCTATTTTGAAGAATGTACTTGAATTTGTCAGCTTCATCAGCACTGGAATTTATTTTCTCCTGACCTAGCTTCCAAGAAATCTTCTGTGCCACAGAATTGCTTTCAGAGCCCCAACTTGTTCACCTACTAAAATCAAAAGTAAAGAGAATTAGGAAAGTCACAAACAAAAACACAGCAGAAAATGAGAATCAGACAAACATGCTCCATGTGTTACGTACTTCAGCATATTAGCGAGGGGTTGGGACACACCATGCAATGCCAATGTAATGTCCTAGGTTCTCAGTGTCCCCCTGCACACATTAAAAGATACATTTTTTTAAAGGTCAGATAACTAATACATGGATGAAATTACAATTATTCAGTAACACTGTTGCGGATAATTGAAACCTAAATAAAGAGTAATGGACAAGCATACCTATTTGAGGCTCCTCTGATCTCAACTGTGAATGCCTCAGTTACTGATGACACTGCAGTAAAAGAAATCAGCAGTCGACTGATGGTGTGGTTGCCTCGTTGAGCACAGCACTATTTTTAGATAGGTTAATACGTCACTTTATATGTAATGGCACTTATCAACAATGAAACATTTTTCTTTTGTGAAGGGTTAAAGCACACGCAATAGCACTTGCCTGCAGACTGTACTACTATAAAAATCTAACTGCTTACTAAAGTGATAAGATACATATAAAGCACTAGCTATTTTCTTGGTCCACTCATGAGTTTTATATAGTTAAGGAAGGCAGTCACTGAACAAGCAGGTTTGCTGTGTGTACACTAAGAGTCTTACAACTTTTCCAAAATCTCTCATACTTGCCTCAGAAGGACTGAGCCAACCATTACATACCAAGATGTTTTTAGATAATGAATCAGAGCATGAAATGACATGAGTTTCTAACAAAATTAAATGCAATAATAAATGTAAATATTTTCAAATGCAAAACATGCAAAAAAACATAGTATCACTAACGTGTCATCTGTCTCTGTGGACAAGCAGTCATGCTGCATCTCTCTCTCTTCTTTCACAGTTACAATTCTCACATCCCCAGGTTCAGAACAAGCAGATTCTTTAGACAACTGGTCATCATTGTCATACCTGCAAATATAACCCAAATTGATAATTGAAACATATCTTCTGCAAAAAAGTTTTGCTTCTATTTAATCTAGACTAGTATTATGTACTCACCAATATAAACAACAAAATATACAAGCTGTTCTACAAAAGATATCACAAAATCTATTTTAATAAAATCAGCTGTATATTTTCCTCTTCTATAACTTCTGCACCATTCAAAAAAAATGCCAACTACAGTCTTTCAAGTACTATCAAGAAAAGTATTTCATCTGTCCTTCACACATAAAGAGAGTATACTACTAACGTTCCATCAGCTGCTATTAAAGAAGTGCTGCCTGACAATGCTCTTTCTTCTTTCACAGTAATTCTTCTCACACCCTCAGGGAGGGAACAGATTGGAGCTTTTGACAATGGGTCATAGCTGTCATACCTAGAAAGAAAATACACACAGCTGGCATTAATGCCAAGAATTATTGACTTGGTATTAGTAAACAGAGGAGTATTGTGACAGTCTACTCACAAGTCCAGTAAAAACCCTGCAACTTCTGCATCATTTCTGAAATCCAATTTTTCCTTAAGAGTCAACCATCGGTCAATATGATTTCCCACATAAATCCTTGTCTTCCCTCTTCTTCTATCAAGACTTTGCTTTCTCTTCTTCTTTTCCAGAAAAGACAACACTGGGGGCCTTCCACATCTCTTTGCTGGTAATGACATTGTAAGCCTAGAAATAAAGAAAAGAATTAGCGAGATGTAGCTCAGAGCAACAGATCATATCTCAGTGTTCTGAATCATCACTGCAGAAGCGGACTGCTAGGCACGTAAGCTTCTCACTCCTACGAATTTAAGGACCAGAACCCTCTAAATGGAAGCGACTCACAACGGGCGCGGCCCACTCCGCCCCAAGAGGCGAGAGCCCGCCGGCCGATGTGGCGCAGCCCCGCACCGAGGGCTCCCGCCCGCGCCCGGGCTGAAGGCGGGCGCAGTGGCACCCGCTCGTGCCACCCCGTCACTCCCAAGCGGCGGTTGGGAACGCGGCCGGTTCCAATCAGGCCACGGCC
>NW_020799123.1:4106716-4111647 GCF_003259725.1 Athene cunicularia
GTGTGCCCCGCCAGCCCGCAGGTCCCCCGCGGGAAGAGCCCTCGTTGAGTGTTCCTTGTCCCGGTGGGACTGCGAAGGGCGAGTACCAGTTGTAAGGAGACGGGTTAAAACCTATTGGCAGCGTTACACCGTGCGAGGAACTACAGCCGCAGTGCTGAAAGAACATTGAGGGGTGCGGAGGTAGAAACAAGGGTCTGCAAGTTACTGAAGCTGAGAGGAATCGGGTAACATTTAATAACCAACTAAAGCAAATCTGTTACAAACAACAAAACCACGCTTTTTCCAAGCAACAGTTCCCAGTGTGAATTGCAAAAATACTCTATAATTTTACCTTCTGAAAGGCCAGATTTAGAGAGAAGACTAGAATCCTCATCTGAAGAGCAGAAAATGTTTGTAATTTGACTTACCTTGAAAGGGAAATGCAAGTCAGTGACACAAGGAAAAAGAAAACGCAAGGTAAACTTGGAATCCACGTGGTCACAAAGTATTATAATAACACCGTACATCTTAAGGTAATAACACTGCATACTACCTCTTGGCACCTCCACACTTCTGCCTACATGTACTGCATTTTTAAATAAATAACTAAAACCGTGGACTAAGTAGGTACCCATATTCATGGACAATTTTATCCAAACAATGAGAGGGACAATTCCTGCCAATTTATTTTTTATTATGTCTACTGTCAGTTTTAGTAGACTCACAGTAACCAAGTAAACAAATTAGCATAAGAACTAGTAGATGACTGTGGGCTTATAGAAACATTCATTTGCACCTGCTGAATCATGGAAACAGGCTATTTTGTCTGTTTTTTGCCCAACATTTACATAACTTGGAAATAAAGAACTGAAGAAAAAGAGCCATCACATCCTGAAATACACTTCACCATCTTTTATCATTTACAACAAGACTATGCAAGCAGGTTTTCATGACACATGTCAGTGTGTGTAGAGAAGTTTTTAAAGAATTATTGTAGCATAATTATACGTGCACAAATTCTCAGTGATACATGTATATAATTTCTTGTATTTTACCCTTTTCATTTAAATATAAGATAATTCCTCCTCTATCACCATTACTTCTGTAAAACACATACTTGGTCATACTGTTTCCAGGTAAACAGGGCTATTAAAGAGGCTTTTCATCCTTATTTCTTCTGATTGCTTTCACAAATACAGTTATTGTCTGTATAAGTAGATTCACATCCCAAATAATGGAACTGTGTTAACCACTAAAAGCTCTTGTGTGCTTGTAAGTTCCTGTTTATCTTGAAATCACAAAGCTGCTGGGAGAAGTGAGGGGTTACTAACAACACTGACTTCTACCAAGTAATTTTGAAAGAAAATATGCCATGACTCACCTTTTATGATGTTAGTAAATTAAGCTAGCTACTGCTGTTATGCATGCAGGTAATGTTAAAAATAGCATTTAAAATAAAGTGCATGTCTGTGTTCTCAATAATGAATTAATAGATAAGATAAAATCAAGGCTTTTAAGTTAATGTATCTTGCTATATTTGTGGGTTTTTTCTGTTCCTCTCATTAAGGAGCTCTGCTAACCAGTATTAATTTCTCCTGCTTCAGCCGATTCTGGCTGTGTGATAGACACACCAAGAGAATGCTTTTAATCCCACCGATATTTGTATTAATGTTGATTTTACCATTTGGACATCCATATCAGTAAGGTTAATATTTTGCCTCTGAACTGTTTCACACAAGACCTTTAATAAACATGCATTCCTAGTACAGTGAAGTGTAGGTTATAAAGCAGCAGCTGTCACTTAGGAATGACATTTCCAAGCCAATACCCCAGGCTCAGCAAAGGTTAAAGTTCAGTTTCCTCCACAGCAATGCGAAGAAATGTAACTGAGGGCACCAGGTGCAACGCACTGCCTCCTCCTGAACGGCAACTGCAGCCATGCAGGAAAGAATTTCGGAGGTTTATATAGATCACAGCCATCTCTCTGCTACATTACTTCAACTCACTCGCTCCTCTTACCATCAACTTCTCACAGAAAATCCTGGATATACCTTTCTGCTGCTAAGTATTTTACTGTACTTCATTAGTTTCCAGAACAAAATATCTTTGAGCTCCTGCATATTTAGCTTCCAGATATAAGCATAGCAATAATGCACCTTACAAACTTGTGAAGGTTACTGTCTCCTAAAGCATGTAATTTTCAGTATAAAATGTCCCATGTTGCTACAAGAGTAATCAGTAAACCCAGCAATATGTTTAAATACCCCATTTATTTCATGTTTTATACATATTTGTGAGGTGCCATTGAGAAACTGCTCCCAGGAAATGCTAATGCAAACTTCTTCATACAGTAAGTACTTTATCTATGTAATAGAATAAAAACCACACAGAGACTAAGTTTATCTATTTAAGTACCCTTTTTTCAGAATGCATGGGGATGCTTGTCCCTTTAGCTGGTATATTTTCCCAGTTTCTGGTTATCAGTGATTTAAGGACTTTGAAGACGAGCATGAATCCAAACCATTACATTAGGCAGGCATGGAAAGACCCATACTCGATTAACTGAATCCATTTTAGACCCCACTTAATATTTTGGGCTTAATAATATCCCACCATAGTGATTCTTCACTTTGGTTTTTGAGCCATTTTTTATGAAAGTGTTATTCCTAGGCAAAAGTGATTTATGACACCATGTTCCAGTGCAATACTGATACCCCATTAAAAAATACAGCACAGCAGTTATATTAATTAGTCCCCCATAAAGACCAACTCTCTCATCATCAATAGCTGTAACCAGTCTGTTTCCCTTCTAACCTGAAACATTCAATGGCAACTTTTTAATAGAGAACGAAGACTGAAGTTAAAAACCACAAGGTTTATCATCACACAATTCATCCCAGCAAGAGCCTTTGCCAGTGTTAAAATCTTTAATGCTTTGAATGCAACCCAATTTATTAAGAACAGAACACAAAAGATAGATTGAAATAAAGGTTTGAGGTGTAGACTTTAAGACAGCATGCTCATTTTCAAAATTGAGCTCCCAGTCATTTAGGCCTTCATGAGATAAACCAGTAGCTACTCTATGCTAAGAGATTTTCAGAACAATTAGCTGTATAGAAGTCTAGCAAGACCTGCATTCTCATTGCATCTTGATCTGTGTAAACCATATAAAAGTAGAATTTCTTAAGTTTATCGATCACTGATGAGGATGATTCATCACATTTAAATTCTTTCACATGAGCTTCCTATCTTCAGTCTTTTATCTAAGTTATCATATCTGCAAAGAATAACTTTTTATATCAAAAAGTAAATTATGCTGGGTAGTACCTAACATGCAGTAAAAACTTTCATGCAGAAAACATGAAGTAAAAAAAACAGTTGAAAGGAACAGTCAAACAAGCCGACTAACCAAACCAGTAAACTAGTGTATTTTCACTAGAGAAAGAGCATCTCTAACAATATATTTGCTTTGTGTTTCCTATTTTTACTTTCTCCCCCTCACCATCTGCTTCTGTTCTTTTTCTTCCAAAAAGTATCCACTTTGTTTAGCTTCAATCACCCCATCACAGAATTCAGACTGAATAGAAACAAAATTCCCAATACGAAAGCCAAAACAGCACTACCTACTCATAAAAGCCCCTCTAAAAAGAACTCTTTTTTCTTACAATAATTTACATTTTTAAGAGAAACAGTCCATATTGATTCAATGCTTGGCTACGCACATCCTCTAAACAAAGGAACTTGAGGTTTTTCGTCATCAGTACTTTTGGATTGTACCTTTGCCTTCAGTGCTGCCATTTTTGCCAAATCTCCCCCTGTTCTTTCAGTAGCCAGTACTGAATCCCACAAGAGTGAGGAAAAATCAGAATACAAAAGGTCCTCAGGAGTTAGCAGCACCCATGGCACAGCTCCCTGGGGGTCCCCATGCTCCCTGGCAGGCTGCAGCTGATGTGGATGGGCTGTACTGACCCAGCAACACCAAAGGTTTGGAGGCAGCTCTGGTGACAAGGGCTGGGAACTGCCAGAGCCCCAGCTGAGGGCAACCTGGGCCCCCCGAATCCCACCAGTCAGGACAAGCATTGTCAGTTCATTTCTTTGCAAGCAGCTGAAGTACAAACACACTTTTTTTTTTTTTTTTTTTTTTTTTCCCTGTTTTTATAACAGTTCTAGCTAAGTCCAAAGGTACTATTTACTGCATTATGTCTTTTAATGCTGACACACTGATGGTTAGATGGAGTAGAGCCCCACTTGTGTCAAAACACAAGCAGAGCAGAATCTGAAGCACAGGTCTGATGGGGAATGTCTGAGGGAACTGGGGGGGGTTAGTCTGGAGAAGAGGAGGCTGAGGGGAGACCTCCTGGCCCTCTACAGTTCCCTGACAGGAGGGGGCAGAGAGGGGGGATGAGTCTCTGGAGCCAAGGAGCCAGCGCCAGGCCCAGAGGGAATGGCCTCAAGCTGCCCAGGGCAGGGTCAGGCTGGCTCTTTGCAGAAGGGGCTGTTGGGCGTTGGAATGGGCTGCCCAGGGCAGGGGGGGAGTCCCCATCCCTGGAGGGGGTGGAGAGTCGGGATGACCCAGCGCTGAGGGATCTGGGGCAGTTGGGAATGGGCGGGGCGAGGCTCGCGGTTGGGCTGGAGGAGCTTCAAGGGCTTTTCCAACCGGGGTGATTCTGTGAGATTACTTGGTTAACTCTGCTGATAACATTTAGCTGGAAATCTACCCCAAGAGTCACAGAACTACCACTTCTGGTGAAAAACTTAAGATAGCAAGACAGCTTGCTTTGCTGAAGACTTACATGAAAAAAAAAAAAAAAGAGAAAAAATCCTCACAAGGACGCTCAGCAGGGCCTGGAGATCGCAGCTCCGCCGTCCCCCAAACCCGAGGGGAGGCAGCCTCGCACCCGCCCGGCGGGAGCGGTACGGGCAGCCTCGCCCCGGCTCCCAGGGACGGGACT
>NW_020799123.1:4111697-4114089 GCF_003259725.1 Athene cunicularia
GGGGGGCGCGGGGGCTGCCCCGCCCCGGCCCGCCGAGGCTGTGCCGCTGGACGGCGGGCGCGTCCTCAGGGCGGGGACTGCCCCGCACTCGACGGGCACCGGGATCCGTCCCCCGAAACGGGTCTGCCCAGCAGGGCCCCTCGCTCCCAGGGGTGTTGTGTTGATTAAGGACACCAATTAAACCCAGACACCAGAGTGAAAGGAGCAGGCGTGTTTGGCTGGTGATAACCAAATAATGTAACGGAGTAGTACGGAAAACATGCAGTAAGAAAAGTCAGAAAAATTCACCTAAAGCAACAAATAGGAAAATACAGGGTAATGTATCAAATCTCTCTGCCTGAGAGAGAGAACAGTGATTAAGAAAGATCCCTCACCCCTTGCACCCGTTCATTCCCCCAGCCCCGCAGGCGCTGGGCAGCCCCGGTTACAGCGAGGATCTGCAGAGCCTGTCCTGGGCAGTGGGAAATCCTACGCATGCATCCACCCGTAGGTGAGGCCTCCAGAGTCACTGTGAGCGGGCCCAGCCTTATATACTCCAAAATCAGCAACCCAGAGTAGCTGGCACCTTTGTTTTGAATGGAAAGTTTCTCGTTTCATTCTCCTGTTGGATTCCACCCAAAGCCTGGTCAGAGCTCATGGGGGGAACCAAGGGAGTTTCTAACAAGGCCAGATACTTGGGTCCTCAGCCTTGTTCAACGAAAGTTGGATACATTCTCTCCTCACTACTTATTATATTCTGTGTAAGCCGGGTCTTTCAGTAGTGAGTTTACATAATGACTACATGCTAAGGTAGCAGCTTTGTCTCAGGGCCTGTTGTTAAGGCTTCGGTATTTCAATGCTTCAGCACTTTCTACCTCAGCATAAAAGGTTGTTATAACTTAGTACAATACCTACTAGCACAATCGTTATCAGTTATAAAATATACAGGATTTGTGTATATTCTCTGGCTTGGGCTGGTTGTCCAAGCCTCAGCACTTCACAGGGTCAGAGAGGGAACAGCAGAGGGGCCGCAGGTGACGGGCCAGAAATGACTGATGTGAATTTTGCACGTGATGCATAAGAAATACACTGATCTGCCAAGATAATTCAGCAATAGGGGTGTGAGGAGACAGAGACACAGATTCTGTGTACTGTGTAAACAGAGACCTTTATTGTTCTTAACACTGAGAATTTACACTATCTTCAGAGCTGTGTCATTGAGCACGGGCTAGGCTGCGTTACAGTTGGTTACAATGTACGGTGCGCTCTAGTCTATACACTGACTGGCTAAGCTAAAAGACTAATTCTAACATCGACATCCTGGTTATCGGTTCTTTAGTTCTGCAACTCTGCATTTTCTTGTTGCACAGCTGCCAACTTTCTTCAATTGTTCTTTATTCTTCAATTAGGGACATCGTTTGAGCCTAGATATCCATTTTCTATCAAAAAACCCTCCACAGGGATGTATGTTCCTACTCTGTGTCTGTATTCACTCCGTGAGGCAGATGGGACAAGACTTTCAATTATTTACAAATAGTATTGGGAGCATATGTGCAAAGTTGTTGTGGAGAGTGATAGTTTTTCTCACTTGCAGCATGAGCTGAGTCAGAACTGAGTCCAGTAATGGTCTGTAATGGTAGAAGGAGTGGGAAACAATGCTCTGCAGTTAAATGTGTGCCACACAACGATCAGGAGAGCCTGTTGGCGCAGGACCCGTGTCCAGAGGAAACGAGGGGGTGAGGAGAGCAGATGAAAGGTGGGAAACAGGAGAAGCTAAAATAAAAAACGTACTGGCCAGTGGCAACACAGAAGTTAAGTCCTAAAGAAGTCCCTGGAGGGCCAGGAAAGCTCCTGACAGACTTTGCGAGTTATTTCTCTGCAGCAAGCATAGTACATTTGGTAAGCAGTATTACTGTCAGTGCGTGTGCTGAAGAAAACTTCTGGCCAGCTTCTGTGTCTAACCCTGAGCCTCCAAATCTCAGCTTGAGGAGAACAAGTCCCAAGTCTGAGGCAGGTGGAACCTCAGAGGGTCTCTGGTGCAGTTCCCACCCTTGTGCCTCCGGGGCAGGGGGTGCCCTGGGGAGGCGGGAGTGTGAGGGGCTGAGGCAGTGATGGAGGCAGTGCCCGGCATTCTGACGCTGTCTGCAGGGCTCCCAGGGCCTGGCTGGGCGTCTGGGGCGAAAAAAAATATGGAACGCTTCACGAATTTGCGTGTCATCCTTGCGCAGGGGCCATGCTAATCTTCTCTGTATCGTTCCAATTTTAGTATATGTGCTGCCGAAGCGAGCACGAGTCCTCCTGCCCCTCCTCAGGTATTTAAATCCCCAGGGTGGGAGCCCAGTCAGGACAGGGTGACCTTCCCCCGGGAGGTGGGCGCCGCCCGTTAGCGCAGGCTGCGCACAGCGTCCCGGCC
>NW_020799123.1:4116483-4136369 GCF_003259725.1 Athene cunicularia
CCCCCCCCCCTTGCATTTATAAATATCAGGCTGCACACAAACAAGTATCTTTACTGTTCCAGTACACCAGCATTTTAACTGTTTATAGTAAACTTGTGTGTAACTAGTCAACCCCCATCGACTGGCTTCATCCAGCAAGGTTGTTCTTCCCAGGGAAGAGAGCTATAAAGCCACTAGATACTTGTCTGCCTTGCAACAATTCAATCTATTATTTCACAATTATAGAGAGCAAATGACCATTTCCTACTGCTATTCAGCAACCTTCTCCTTCCCTTTATCACAGTTTGAAGTGTAGCTGTAAATTCAGAATGCTCATAAAGAGCTGACATGGCATTTACTAAGTGTTCATGTTGAACTCACTAAACTAGCTCAATTGTTAAAACAAAGGGTACTTAAAGAGTTAAGCTTTTATACAGAATGAGACAGAATCAGTACATCGTTCAGTATCAAGATTTATTTAGGACAATTCATGGTCATGCTCCATTTGAATACAAAGCACCAAAATTCAGGTAACTGAACATTATTCAAATATAATCGAGTTGAGACTGCTGCGTACAGATCTGTTACTCTAGGTGATAGCATAGCTCACGGCTGTCCACGTCCAGTAACTACAGCGGACAAACACACGGTGCTGTGGCAGAGGCAAACTTACTGGAGAAGGACTAGCAAAAGTACTTCACAACGCCCGTCCCTTGTTGTGGCAGTCTCGGAATAAAGTACCATAACCCAAGGTATCAAGCACTTGATAGGCTCAAGTCAACAATACCCCGACAACTTCCAAATTAATTTAGCATTTCCAGTTACTTTCCCACAATCCTGCCAATTTAGGGTTTTCTAAAAATCATCTAGAGACAAGATTGTCTCAGCACAACATTCAACTGAGAAGTAAAGCACTCTGGCTGTGACCACACCAGGAACTCTTCCCATTGCTGAAAAGGCAGGAGCAATGAAAATTATTAGTTGCCAAAACCATATCAGGAAACTACATAACGCTGTAGTTTCAGAAAGTGTGGCTACAAACACATCAACAATGACAAGACTTCTCAACAGTAGATTTAAAAGCCAGAATCAAATCTTAGGTGAGCATTTCCCTATATATGAAGTTGCAACAAGGTTTTCTGATACATGTTAAAATTTCAGTGAAAGAAGATGGAGAGGGAAAGAGTTATCACAGTTAAGGGAAATGATTTTTAAAATTTTTTTTTCAAACTGGCACTTTAAAGAAAGGAGCTTTAAAAACTTAAAATCAGTTTTACTCCAAAAAGTCTTATAAAACAAAAGTTGACAAAAAAAGAGAGACAAGTCTCAGTCACTGTAAGTCACTAGTTATAATACATACATTCGACCTAGCCACTAACAGCTGCCCAGTTAGATGCCCTCCTCATCTCTGAAAGGAATACTGTGGCAGACAAATAATCTACTAGATTTTTACATTGCTACTATCTCCATAGGTTAAAACACTTGAGTAGATGGAAGAAATGGTGAATTCGACTGAAATTATTTTATGCACTGAGCCACCAACTTCCCTTGTAGTGGGAGCGCAGCACAGTATGTTGTAGGCAGATTTGTTTCACCTGCTGGCCCCTCCGGTGGGTCTCCCACCAGCACGGGAAGCGAGGCTCTCCCTGCAGCCAGGTGAGCGTAATGGCAAAAGAGAACATGTACAGCAGTGCCACCGACACAAGAGGAGTATTTTTCAAGTTGTACAAACAGTCCAAGGGTATCCTTTCAGAACAGCAAGGCAGCTCTTTTGTAGTTTAGAGAAGATTTCATCAGAAAAGCAAGTAACTTTTTCGTACCATTTCATCCAGTATACACACATTAAAAAAAAAGCATACTATACAAAGAACTGAAGCAATATAATTTAAACATGCCATCAAGCTATAAACCATATATACATAGAAACATATGCCTGTACAAACAGAACCAGACCCCTTTATTACAAGATAATTCTGGTTTTAAGTTTTCAGAGGAAATCATGACAGATAAAGAAAAATCAGACCAAAGGAGTTGAATGTTGCTTCTAAAAGTAATGTTCAGAGATGTCATGCAACACCACCATCTTTCTTTAGCAGACATTTATTACAGTTTCAGCTATACATAGGTCTTCCCACGATGTCTGGACTCCCTTCCTGAACAGAGGTAGATTTCTGTAGATGTTCTGATATTGCACCACGTAAGTATAACATTTTTATTACAACAAGGAACAACTTACAAAGGCTAATTTATGGGTATAATCTCATTGTCTGCATTTAGGTAGCACAGTAATCAAATTCATTTGCACTTGAAAGAAACATCCCTCAAAGTGAAATGTTTTGCTATTTAGGTGGAGGTCCAATTGAAAGCTGCAGTTCTATTAACAACTTCACAAGAAGAGAACTCCCTCTTGTCATCAGGGTAACATCCCTAAGCCTGTCTCTCTCCTTTTGAGCCCCTGTTGTTTAGCCAATGCAGGAACTTGCACTGACTTCACTGATGCCTTTATCCCACCCACTGTCTTCAAGTTAAATGCGGATTTCAAACACACACAGGTTTTTGCAGTATTCGATCTTACTCATACAAGCAGTTGTAACATTATGAAATTTCCAAGAAGATTCATTCAGACTGCCTGAAATGATTAAAAAAGCCCATCCACACTTTCGGACTGGAAAAGGAAAGCTGAAACTTTGCTAGCTTCAAACAGCCATTAATCGGGAACAAATTTGATGCTACAAGGAAAATCTGAACAAGTTTGATTGTAGTTTCATTTTTTTTTTATCCATCACGTTCTAACAACTCATGAAGTTGCAGAAAAGCTTGCATGCAAAGACCACTTTAAGATGTCTGTTAAATGAAACCTCTACAGCATACTTAAATAAATGCACCAAAATTCATGATGCCAAGGTATAGTAACTTTTGATGAGCTCACAAGCATTGCTAAGTACTTTTTTCAGAGGCACTGCATGAAGTTATTTTTACAGAAGTCTGTCAACATGGAGAAAAATGAAAGAACACTCTGGTATTCTGCATACCGAAATAGAGAATAAGACTGCTCTAAGTCTGGCTCAGCAAATCTAGCAAAGTTATGGTATGAATGTGCTCGCCTGACAGTGCATATGCACATTTCACTCTCACAAAGAAGCCAGACAAAGGAAGCAGCACCACTCTTCCTAGCTGCACATTTTTAAGAAAACTTACAGGGAAAGTAAAGTTATTTTTGTACCAATCAACCTACTTGGAACTATTTTAAATGAAGGATTGCATTACAACCATTTAGCATTAGCATCCCAAATCCAGTTTATATGAAGCATCCTGTTCCTTACAAAATACCACATCAGTAAGGAATGGTGACTAGCTTGGAACAGAATAGTTCTTGTTAAAATACAGATAGAAGGCATAGATAAATTCTTTACACTTCTCCATATACACACCTGTCTCTTCTGTAAAGGTTTTGTTTTTTGTTAACAAGGCAAGTAAATCCCAGTTACTTCACAACTGCAACAATATTGAAATTCACCATGACTATTTTCCTGTGATGAAAGAGAGTACCTAGGAGGAGGAGTAAAATAATCTCACCTTCTTGGGGGAGCCCGTTTTGTAAAGTGAGTAACCTCATCGGGAACTACACTCCCTGTCCCTGGCAAAAAGCGCTTATGTACCTTGCAAGATCATGTTTTTGAATAAAGAAATTCATTAAAGGTGGGAGATTACACACAGTAAAAGATAAATGACAATGGCAGGAACCAGGGCTTTTGGAGACTTCTTTTTGTTTTTAAAAAGCAATGGTTCTTCACAAATAATAATCCACAATTATGAAGCGTCTCATTCATACACTCGGCTAGTGCATAGCATCTGCAATTGCATAGAATGTTTCCAGTGCTGAATCTGTAACTAACCTAAGCAAATCTTTTGCACGTTTGACATTACCATTTAATATCCAAATTGTTTGCTGTTTGATTTACTGCACTGTATTTGGTGTGCAAAGTTTCCTGGACCTTCTTGGAGTCCATGCCCTCCAGCCAGTCCTGGTACATCTGTTGTACGTGCACATTGGTTTCTGGAAGTCTAACAGGTATTGCAGCATACACTTCTTCCATCTGGTTAAGCAGTGCTTTATCTGGTTTTCCATCTTCTGTTTGTGCCTGACCTTTTCCATTTAGGCACCCTTAGGGGAAAAAAAAGGAAACAAAAAAGCCGCAAAGGTGATGGAGACTTGATAGGAAGAAAAAGTTTATGTTAACTTAGAATGTTTTTTTCATACTTGTCTACAGAAAAAAAAGTTGTCTCTACATAAACCACCCCCCCCACTACTAGCATTTGTATTGCCTTAAAGCAACTCCAATATCAACATCATCTGAGCGTAAATGAGGTTTCTATATCAACAATCTTTCTCTGCCTTCTCCATGGTTTTATGATCTTAATAATGTTCCTTGTCTCTTCCTGCCCTTGACAACCACCACTTCAGAGTATTTCCTCTGAGGTTTGAAATAATCATGAGAGCCAATGCTGTCACTTATTTATAGGTCAGAAGAGAGCAAATAACATTGCGGTTAATTTTAGAAAACCCAATCAATTTCTGGGCCAACCCCGCACACATAATTGGTGTTCCAGACTGTTCATTAAATAGTAAGCATTTTAGATTATTAAGAAGAGAATTAAGAAGGAACAAAATCAAGCGCGTGCCTGTAAGACAACTTTCCTTTGAAATTCAAGGTATGTGTGTGGAACTACTGCGGATCAACAACTATTCTTACCTCCTGGGCAGGCAAGGACTTCTACAAAATGGTACAAAAACTTTCCTTTTTTCAACTTCAGAACCATGTTTTGGATATTTCTAAAACCATAAGCTGCTGCAAAACGCAGTACTGTCTCACCATCCTTTTCAAGAGTAACTTCCTGAAAGTCCTTGTTCCTGTAAAGACACACAGAATACATTTTAAACTCCCACATTACCAAAGGGATGACCCAACTGTGCTGGTTTGCATTCAGACACTCTAAAGAGCACAAGTGTAACACTAAGATTAAAGTCAACTCTTCCAGTTTCTAAACTGAGCTAAGCAGAAGTTAGGATTGAATTTTTAGAACAGAATTATACTTATTTTTTAAGGGCAGGTAAGTTATTAATAAAAGTAAAGCTAGCAGGAGCTACTTTACAGCAAGAAATCTACAGGTTTATAACGCAACTGCCAAGCAGAAAAAGAGCCAGGTTAGCAATAACAGCATTAGGGTTCACTGTAGCGAAAACTAAACCAGGGGAGGTTTATACTGGATATTAGAAACTAATTCTTTAACAAGAGGGTGGTCAAACACTGGAACAGGCTTCCGAGCAAGGTGGTCGATGCACCAAGCCTGTCAGTGTTTAAGAGGCATTTGGACAATGCCCTTAACACGCTTTAACTTTTGGTCAGCCCTGAAGTGCAGTTGGACTAGATGATCGTTGTACGTCCTTTCCAACTGAAAATACTCTATTCTAACTAGTCCACCTTACGTGACAAGGATACAAAACTTTAACTTACTTTAATGCTTTGTAGGTGATTTCCTTGACATCCATGCCAAAAAGCTCCTTTGCAGCATGTTTAAATATGTGCTCCAGGTAACCATCGGACCTCTTCCCATCATGCCTTACTACATCTCCCTCCTTTATATCATCAAACCTTAGAAAACAACAGAAAAATAGATCAACTCAAAAATTTCATTCCTTCACTTCAATAAAGTAGTGTGTTTTTCCCCTTCTGTCTCCTCCCCAAAAAGAGTTTTATAGCAGTGAGTGAGAACATGTTAACATTTTTATTTATTACAGCTTATAAAAATTTGAACTATCTAGGACAGCAGTAAAACGATGGAAAAAATAAAATGAAAAAAAAATATAAAAGGATGCAGGGCTTTCCATGTTCAAAAACCTCAAGCAACAGTTATTTATAAGAATGCACATTCAGCACAGCCTAAAGACTTGGTTAACAGCCATTCCCTTTAACATACACTTTTGGGAAAAAAATAATTTGTAGCATGTGAAAATACAGAAGTACTTCAGAAGTTAGAAGCCTTTGCTCATGAAGAATTCTCCTGCTCCCAGAGCTGTCTGTCACAGCCTGTAACACTGTGCCACTCAAATAACAAGTATCAGTACAGTTGCAAGCAGGAAAAAACACTGTACCTTTAGATAAGTGCTACACAATAGTTCAGGAAATAAAATTAATGAGATCATATCCAGTGGGCATTGCAGTCACCTGGAGGTTCACCTGTCCCCTAGTTAAAACCAGCACTGGGGAGCACATGTTGCTGTAGTATAAACTACTGGGATGTGTGCGGGTGATGGCCAAAGACCACATCTCTACAGCCTCATGTTCCTTTCTGACAAAGGATCGACAGGGGGGTGTGGCAATGCTAGTTTCAGGAGGAGATATTTCTCTTCAGATTAGCAAATGGACAGATTATGTCCTTTGCTCATACATGTAAAAGCCTCTCCAGCTGCAGTCTAGCGACCTTCTTCCCAGAACATCCAGCCATGACCTTTCCTAGCCTATGTTGCTAGCTCTTGCCTGAGCAGCAGGCCAGGCACAGTGTTCAACCACAAAACAAAAGTGAAAATTACCTTACTGGCAAAAATGCTGAAGTTTTCATAATGACAGAGAAATATTTTAATCACTAAAGAGCTGAAGTTTACAAGTTCAGTATGCCTATCCCCTATATGCTATGCCATTGCATCTACTTAAGAACTATTGCAACTTTTGGTGGCTGTCGTTTTTTGCTTTGCTATTCGTTAGCATTCTTAGCATATTTTAGACTAGATATTAGGAAACATTTCTTTACAGAATGGGCTCGTTGGGCGTTGGAATGGGCTGCCCAGGGAGGTGGTGGAGTCCTCATCCCTGAAGGTGTTCAAGAGTAGAGTCGACATAGTGCTGAGGGATCTGGTGTAGCTGGGAACTGTCAGTGTTAGGTTAATGATTGGCCTAGATGATCTTCAAGGTCTTTTCCAACCTAGACAATTCTGTGTGATTCTGTGATTCTCTAGATACAAAAGCGAGTTGAGAACTCAAACATGAGCTGTTTTGTTCATACCACTGCTTTAATACCAAGCACCAAAAGTTGCTGCTGTGCTGGGACTTGTTTTAAGACAAGGAGTTTGAGTTACATAAATTTCTCCACAAAATCTACTTTTAGGGCATGAGAGCAAAAAAAATCTATGTCATCAGGTCTCACAGCCTGAACCAGTATTACCAGATCAGTTCTTTTAAAATTATTTTCCGAAATAAATTGATCCAATAAAACAAGTATATTCAGAGTAAAGAGCTTGTTCTTTCCTTGGACAGGCTGATTTAGAAATAAATGACCATCTCTGTGCGATTATGTCTGTAAGAACTTTATGTAATTCTCATTCTGTGTAGCAATCTCTGGTAGAAGTAATCACGGGAGCTGGGGCTACCCTACAAACACAGCTCTGAAAATGTTACCACTGTACCACTTAAATTTCTCCAGTTTAGACAAGGTCCAAGCAGGACATGAACTGAAAATGAAAAGGATTTTTTTAAAATTTCCAGAGCTTTCTATTTTATGCAAGAAAGCATGTTTATTGCTCCATTATGGCCACTTTGGAAAGATACCAAGTAACATCTGTCACACTTGAACAAAGATCAGTGAGCAGTGAGACCAGCCCTTGTAACTAAGCCTGAGAATTAAAACAACATGCATGTTGCTTTCTGAGCCAGTCATACAGTAAGCAAACAAAAATCTCTTCAATGCTTTTTGTGATTTTTCACCTAAAGCATGTTTCAATTTTATCTAATCTTGAAAAACTAACTGCTGTTTTCAGTATAAAAACAATTAATTACCATTTCCTGAAAGGGTGCTGCTTCTGTCAATTCTACAGGAACATATTAGGGGAAGTGGAAATTTACTGTCAAGATGCTGCTCTGAATGGGAGGGAAGCACAGAACAGATGGTCAACCCCATGACTGCATCCCAGCATCTTTGTGTGAGGCCAGACAGTTGGAGGGGGGCAAATGAAACTGCTCAGCCTTATACAAGCTCAGGCACAGGAGAGCTCTGAACGGGGTCAACCCCTTCAGACAGTCACACTTACTAGCAAGCTGTGAACTTGCTACAGTCAAATCTAATATCACTACATTAAAATATAAATAAGGAGCTACACTAATCTTCTAAAATTATAAATTTTAAAGGAGTCACTAGATCAGGGTCATAATCTCGAATTACCTGCTTTGTTTTCAGACAGTGTATACAGTGCTATATTATCGGTTTCATATTACTTTTATATATAGTAATGAAGATTGAAGAGAATACTTTGGGATTTTTTGGCCACTATATAAAGGATGAGGCTTTAGTATACTGAAGCTCTGACGCAGGCTTTTTTTCTTGAAAAAGAAAAACCATATTTTTGAGAAGTTTTACATTTATGTTGAGTACGCTCAAAGGTGGTGTTATCTGTCATCAAATACAGGAATAAGGAAGCAATCCACAACAAAACTACTTACAAACTATCTACAGCTACTTCAGTCACATCTTTCATAGACACATTTTTCTGTTCCATTATTTGGACAATTTCACCTGTAGGAAAACACATGACATTTTACTTTCAACACAAAGCAAAATGCACATGCTGTGCCTCTGTTTAAGAGATCAATATCTCAACACCTATATGTGCTACAGTCATTCTCCAGTTCTTTACTACAGTCAGTTCCCTCCAGTAACTGAGAAGGCTGACACTTCCAGCCCTGAAGAAAAGGGCCTTCAGCTTGCTCCAAACTTTGCATAACACTATCTTTAGCCTTTCTGTTAGGTAGAGTTTGGAAGATGTTTCTACACTGCAGGGGAAAAAGGAGGATACACAGTTTGGATGTTAAGCCTAAAGAGAAGAGCCATACCAAAAAGCCACTGGTGTCATGCATTTGTGATGTTATGAACAATCCCAGTGGAGATCCAATAGACAAGAAAGACTTTAAATATGGATTTACACAACTCTTACCTTTCTCAAGAGGCTGACAAAAGTGAATACCTGAATCTTGTTTTCAGATTAATATGAACTCAGAAGGAAATTATTTTCCACTTTGCCTTCCCAGACAATACCTATACTACCAGCAGCACAAAAACATGTACTTATTTTTAAAGCAGAAAAAAAGTGCCAACCTTACAACTAAAGCAGTCTTGAAAAAAGCAAAGTTTGGCATAAAAGCTATTCTAACAATGGTGATTCACTTGTATCTTTATAAATAGTAAGTTTAAAGAAGATTTAACCTGATGTCAGAACACAATCAACTTCTTGTGAATTATACAAGGCAGTGTAGAAATCTTCCCGCAAGGCTTCCAGTTTTTTGTCATAACAAGGCGCCACAATTACATGGAAAATTTTATCAGGAGACAAGTTCTGTGGAACACAGAAGAGAACACATGTGAACTCCATGAAAAGCAGAAGACAGCTTGAAGGATGACAAGGACAAAAATAGGATCATTAACTCTATGCAGGTAATACTAGTAAGCAATCCCTAGCAATTAAATTTAAAGACTGCCACACACAGATGATTTGCCAGAAGACACAAAGACATCCAAAGTCAGTCTTCCGGCTGAAACTTTTACTTATTCCTTCAGACCACATTTTCTGCAGCTTTTGATTGCCTTAGCAAGTGAATGCAAGTCAGGACTTCAGAATTCTGTTTTCTAGCTGTCACTTTAATCCACAGCAAGCCCATCAATGCAGAGACAGAAATACCTTCCTATATCATGTGGATGTATTTGAATTTAATTATGCTACGTGGAAAGAACAGCAACTTGTTCAATGTACAAAATTGAGAAGATAAAGTTCAGTTTCCAGGATAGAATGCTTTTAGTGATCCCGGATAACAGGGCAATCTCTACACTATTCTTCTCCACTCCACTGTTTTGGCTGTGCTATAGAACAGCATTGGACAAGAATCTCTTTAGCTACCCTGGATTTAATTTTATCCATAAATATCTAAATCCATGTTGCACCGGGAGCACAAGGATTGCTGCCAGTTCACACCACACCACATGAAATGAGGTTCTTTGTATATTCTTCTTACCATTGCCACCTGTATGGCAGCAGAGCACCATTTATTCTTCAAGTAAAGCACAAACGATTTAGGAAGATGCTTTATCACTTTACAATACACTAAGACTTATATTTCTGTACTAAAACCCACTAGCCCATCTTTTTATAAGAGTATAATGGTAAAAAAAAATTGGAATTACCTACCTGCTGCCTGGCAAAGTAGCCCTTCACCAGGGAGCCCATGATCTGCTGTGGAGACTTTGCAGTGCAAATGTGAGAGGTCACAAGATTGGTAAGTACCCTTTCAGCATACCGGATCCAACCTAGAACAACAGAAAAAAAAATCACAGCTAGACAACAAATTAACACAGAAACATGGTAAAGTGGCAGCAGTTACAGAACATCACTTAAAAATGAAACCCCCTTCAAGGCAGGTGGGACATTTCCATGTAGGCTGGAAGCCTCACCTAGGGAACTACAGGAAACCTTGAAGCTCTGTTAATAATGCTTTACAGTTGGCTATCAATAATTCACAGTGTCATTAATTCTAGACCTAGAAGCCACTGTGAACTTCATGACCCTTTCTAATGTATAGATTTAACAAAGCAAATAGAACAGGACCCCAGCTAACAAAGAGTAAGTTGACTTTTTAGACCTCAGACCTTGGATCACCAGAAACTACAACAAATGTACTCTGTTAGCTGCTTAACTGTAACCTTCTGTTTCCTGAGATTTAATATCCATGCACCCAGCTTGCCTCCTCTAGAACAGAAGAGTCACATGGAAGCATTATCACAAGATGCACATGGATTAAGCCTGGAAAAAAATGGCTTCTTTTACTATTGTTAGAGTAGCCACACCTTCTTTAGAAACACCCACACTCTCAATCACACAGAGTAATCAACTGCAATCTCTGTGTTCAACATTCTTAGTTACCCAAGAGCCCCCCTCCCTTTCAGCAGACTCCTTTCAGCATTTCAGCTATGATATTATTCCCCACCTGCCAGAACAGGAACTGACAAATGAGCAGATTAAGTTGAGTGTGCAATTCTCTCTTAGGCACTGAAAACAACAGCCCAGAATCTCTCACACCAAGGATTGAGAACTTTTTGCTTCGCCTACATGAACTGAGAAGCAGATACCTAAATTGCACCGAAGTTTTAGGCCCAGCCTTCTAGGGCAGTGTGTTGCTTTTGGCACTAAGAAATAAGGAAAAATATCACACTTAAGTCTTTTATCTTCAAATGGATTACAATGTTTACATAAAGAGAAAAATTGCTGTGAAGCACATGCTGCCCAGGAAAGGTAAAACCTGCATGTTAATTCTTAAGCTTAAGCATTACCAGGTGTTCATTTCAAGTCAGAACACTGCCACAAAGGCCAATGGCAGCACATAACTGGAATCCAAGCAGTGTTCAGATTGTTTGTCACTCTATAGTAGAGAAGTGGTTTTTCTAGTGTAATATAGAATTTTTCTGATGAAAATGAGAAAGTATAAGCATTAGGGAAACATAAGGATCCTCCAGCTGTTTAAATATTCCCTGTTCTTGTTAAAGTATAGGCTTCAAGATTAACAGACACTGGTCTCCATGGAAAAATCTCAGAGACATGTATCATCTTCAACAAGCATTCATTTCTGTTGTAGAAAAAGCTAGGGACTCAGGGATTTACATGTCAGAACTGTGCTCAATTGCTAGACTCTGAATAGGAACTTTGCTTAATGTCCAACTTTAATTGGGACTTTAAGGCCAAGATATTACCTGCAACAAAGGACTTAATTTCTTGGTGCTTGGTACAGAGGCTGTATTAGGCTTTGTACCAAGCCACATATTCTGCACAATATGTATATCCTATTTCTTATATGGCTTTACTCCCAATTGCTGTCAAAATAGAACAAAAACTGCTCCAAACAAAATAAGGACAGTTTTAAAAACCACAGTTCCCTGTACTTTAGTAGCATTTCTGGAAGGTCCTTCCCTTATGTACTGCAACTATGACTACCATTAATCACCACAGCACTTCTGCCATGAGGCTGGTTTTTAGAATTGGAATGTTTTAGATATCGTAGTCATGAACTATAAGAAAGTTTAACTAAATCCCAAAAGATTTCTGGAAGATACTGTCCAAAGCAATTTTTTAAATTGTTTCTTTCCTTGCAATAGATGGAACAAGTGCCTAGTAGTTCCAGCTCCACAGTGACCATTAGTCACTGTTTAATTACATAAGCAGCCCTGGTGAATGAGCAACACAAAGCATTTATCTGCACTTCACAGACGCACGAGCTGTTTCTGCCTACTCATCAGCAGGGCTGAATTCCAGAGCCACAGTTACATGAAGCCAAAGATAGCCAGTTCTTATATCAGCGTACCTCTGTACTCATACAGACCCTTCATCAATTCATTCAGATTCATTTGTTGGCTTGTGTTAGCATCACAGAACAACCAGAAACCCCTACAAACCCCTGTACAAATTCTTGCAGGTGTATTTCAGAACACGTTCTTTTTTGTGGTTTATTGTGAGTAGATCACAAAGATGCATGATATAAACATCAGCATAAACTGCAGAAAAACTAAGAAAACTTTTGCTACTGTACTCCCCCCCAATACCTGTAAAAATAAATTGGTTTAGTTGACTGGGAAAAAAACACCTGAATCCTCAGTAGTTATGCTATTCCTACTTATGCTGTAAGCCTGCCCCACTGACCTGTTCAGGGAGTTCACAGAGGCTGGCCATGCACTAAAAATGCTGCCTGGTTCAGAGAGCAAGTGATTCATGTTGCTTACCGGTTTGGTAGATTAAGGAAGAAAACTCATTACTTCTGACACATTACATATACAATAAGTAGTTACACTCTTGTACTTTCAACAGAAAACAACAAACAAAAAAATTAGCTCGCTCTTAAGGGAGCAGCAAGAAGAGGAGGTAAGAACAATTCAGGCAGAGACAGTAAAACATCCTTTTATCAGGTTATGCTCTTTTGCTCCTGGTAGATTTTACACCACAGAGCACTCCTGCAGAGGGTGATATTTCTATGGAAAGTTACACCCAAAGATAAGTAAGAGGAAAGCAGTTAACTTGAGTTCACAATGACCTTGCATCTTCAGAGCTATATAAAAAAACATTTTGTGATAAACACAGCCAGTAAAAAATAGTCCTGGGATAAAATTATGTAATCTGGGGGTAAGAGAGAGGAAGGAGAATGAGGAACAGAAAATGTACCCTGACAATTAAATTCAGGAAACACAGCAAACAACCTTACTTTAAAGATGACGATGACTTTTCTTCTGTGGTTGCTGTCAACAGGAATGAAATACCATATGCTTTCAGAATGTATTTACAGTGATTATTTCTATTCAGTTTTCCACGAGATGGAAAGCACCCATGCTTCTGTTAGCTATCTGCTGTGGTATAGATGTTAACATCGTAACTAGCACTGAAAATGGAAACAATCTTCTGTAGAAGATACAAGAAAAGTGTTCCATTAACTATTTTAAAGTACTTCCAATGAGAGCAGCAGATAATCTGAGCTCTGTTTCTAGACGAAGAAAATTAAAGTTATCTCAGAAGAAGTTCTAAAAGAAATTATCAGGTCTTGAATTTTAAGTGAACCACGTACAACAAGACAAAGCTAAGTACTAGGGGGGTTGTTTCAACTTTGCAGGTTTTACATGAAAAAGCAGCAGCATACAGTATGTCTGCTCCTGAAGACAGGAGGTAACACTAAGATAGTAGTAACAGAAAAAAAAAAAAAAAAAAAAAAGAAAAAAAAGAGACTCTTCCTTGTAATACATATGTAATTCCTAAAGTGTAACCCAGATACTTCCACTACAGAACACACAAAAGTACAATTAAAGCATCAGTATTTAAACTTTTAAATCAATGACAACAGTAGATTCTGGGGATCACCAAATGCAACTAACTCAGTCTCTTGTCATTGTAACTTCTTTAAAGGATGCAATTCACTTACTTCAAAGCTAGAAAGAAACATTTTTGTATTTTTTGGAAAAGCAATACCATGAACTTTAGTGTGGAGTTAAGGGTGGGGCTTAGGCAAAGGAGTTACTTTTACCTCCTTTTTGATACTGCTTTTTTAGGAATGTGACTGAAACTGAAATGACAGTGTGCTAACAAATGGAAAAAGTAAACAATGACTGAATGTTCTACATCTTTTCAGTTTTAAGTGCAGGTTCTGTTCATAACAGAACAAGTTCTCAGGTACAAAATTCTCAGAGGCAAGACATTTAGTGAGTCAAGTCCGTGACATTTCAAGCGGGAATTATTTTCTAAGTGTTAGACATAACCATCTCACAGTCATTAAGAGTAATGTCACTTGCTACTTCCCCCTAGGCTTAAGTGGCAAGTTCAAAATTTTGCTAAAATAATAGAGATTGTGGTTTAATTTTATCAGTTAGCAAAGCTCTTTAAAGATTCTTTTCAATAAGGAAATGTCACGTTAAACTTTGTGATTTGGACACAGAGGCAGGAGTCACTAACTCCTCAATTCCAGTTCTGATTAATTTCTCCTAAAGGTCTTACACAAAAGCACTAGAAATCTCAGTTTCATTACCCAGAGATTCATATGCAATATATGCTTCTTTCACAGAAGTGATGAGAAATACAACTGACTAATAAATGCCACATACAAACACTAGCATAGGAAATCGGTAGTTCAGGTTCTTTGTATTGTCAGAGGCTGTGGACTACAGTAAGGTTTTGGTTTGGTTTGTTTGTTGGGTTTTTTTTTTTTGAAGACCAACAACTGAATTTACACTCCTTACCTTTTACACAGCTCAAACAGAAGACAACTGTAAGATGCAGATAGGGGATTTACAGCAACCTTTCCATCTGCTTGTGTAAGGCCCTACACTGAACTAGCACATCTTCCTTACCGGGCATGATCACACCCATTCTTTGTCTTCACGATTCACATTTATGTCTGTGGCACCCCACTTACAAACAGCAAAGCTGACAATGGCTGTTGGAAACAAATTCTGCTCTCCCAACAGCCCATGAAAAACAGGCCCATCTAGCAACACACTGCAAGGCACTAAGGATGATCAGCGTTACTGCTAACAAGTACTGTGTGTGATATATTAAGTGCTGTAAGTTAGATAAGGCTCCCAAATGAAACCACCCTTCCCTTAGTTCCTTGGAAGTTCCAGTGAGACTGGGCTGAAGTGCAGGAAGGTTGGAGAAATCAGTTCTCACCAGGGCAAGCAGAGGCAAACATGGGTAAGGCATGCTCCTCCTGGTTCCTCCGCTGATACCGCTGCACAAATTCCCTCTGACTCTCCAGGATACTGAAATCAGCAGCTATAGTGGTGTCAAATACATAATGCACCCCTATGAAAGAAGGCAGTAAGGACAGTGAATTACTAGAATGTTTTCCATCTCACAGGCTTCTTTGCAAGTTCCTCCAAAACCTTGGAGGATCAACGGGTATATTCTCTCCCCTCTCCAAATTTTCACAAACAGTAGAGTCAAAAATAAAAGTCATACATTGAAAAGCTATCTTCTATGTTATGAATATAAACGGACCCATCAACTTGCTAATGCTGACTACCAATACTCCAAATAGTTGTCTGCTTCCTTCCAGCATATATTTGCTTATTAATTGAATGAAATTTTACGATTCCTGGGCTATATGCAGCGACTCTAGAAAAGGAGAATTCTTTTCAAGGCATGCTGAAGTCACATACCATTACCCACAAAAAACATACCCAGCTAAGAGGCCTATCTTCCACTGCTGAAGTTGCCTGCAAAGCTACACGAGCCTATCACTAACATAGCAGAGACCACCTGTCTGCTTATTTAGCAACATACTCCTGATATGCCTACGTAATACTGAGCACGTCCTCGCAGCAAGTGAGGCATAGATAATTAACACATTCTAAGTGGGGCACACCAGAACTCAGCGCTCCTTTTAGAGGAAGGAAACATACTGGGGAGAGAAATGTATAAAAACTATGAAAAATAAATATATGGAGGAAACACCTTATAGGTTTTTATTACTGTCTTTTTCCTTCCTCCCTCAAGTACATAAAACCCAAACCTATAGGCAAAGTGCGGTTTGTTTTTTAAATAAAATTTGTATATACAGTATAAAGACCAAAGGAAATGTAACCTGAATGTAAAATAAGCAGATGCAACAGTTCTTGCATGTAATTTCAAATTACACAAAAAGCAGAACTGAGAATCTTCTAGAGATATAATGTGTCAGAAGGACTGGAAGGCATTTTGGATAAGAAATCCCTCTTCCCTCGAGTTACAAAATAAGGGGAAATCTTATTGGAAGCTCATGACAAAACTCTCCCTGATTTCTTGGTAGCAAAGGTTTTGAAGACAGTTGTATAATGTCCTTCTATTCTGTGACCTTTACTAGCAATAGGCTAATGCCACCAATCCATTTCTGAAATTGGTGTATGTCATGCTGGTGCACTGTCATTAATATCACAGAGTGCGTATATCAAACTCTAAGCTAGATTGTGCAATGGCATTTTATGACTGCATAACAGAATTCTGCTGAGGAAGCAAAAAAACCTAAATAATCTCCCCTTTCTGCTCCACTGTCAAACTTACCAAGACTTTTGAGGAAGCCACAGAGTCTCTTGGCTGCATCATTCACAGAGAGATTGAATTTAGCAGCAAAATAAGGCAATGACTGAGGGCATATAGACACTGCCAACACTTTGTGTTTTGAGGTATCACATTTCTGGTAAACAAAACAGAAACAAAGAAAACAAGGTATGTAATTACAACAGGGTAAGGCTCCCTACTTTCCCTCCCTTTTCCATTCCTGAAGTTATTCCTCAGTGTCCTATGCTTCTGTGGGTCAAATCATTAACACCTCTAGGAAACAACAGCCAAGGTTCCCAAGGGCAGGACAGGATGTTCCTCTGATCCTGCCAATGTTCATCTCTTATCATCTGTAGATGTTTCTTTTATATAACTCGGGGGAATCCATCCTTTTTAGGAGAATTATGTGGTTGGTCTCCTAATGGCACAAGGAAAGTTAAGAGACATTCATCACCTATGATGTTCTAGCAATAAGAAACATTCTAGCAAACACAAAAAAAGCTGTCTGTTTAAACATTAATGAGAAACTAATGTTTACAGGAGCATGGGCATTTGAAGTTACAAATACAACCCAGCAAATTAGAGATGTGATCCTTTGGTAAGGCTCCAATGTCTCTATCACTGAAGTTGTTGAGGGAAACTGGCAAGATAAGTACCTTTCACAAACCAGCATTTGTAGACATTGAAGAACCCTTTTAAAATACCCAAGATGATGTGCAATTGCACAGCTCTAATGACTGTGATATTTGTTTGAAGATGAATCTTGTGTTTCAGCTGGGATGTTTTCCACACTAGTGGAACCCTTGGAAGACAAACTGTAACTATGCAACAGACAAAAGTCACCCTAAAAAAGTTAGAGACCATAGTTTGTATAGCGACCCTTCAAGTAAAGCTTCTGACTGCCTAGAAGGCATCTCTCTTGCTTACAGTCCTCTTTTGGTACCTGGCTGCCTCCCTAGTGTAGACTTCAGGTTCTCTTAATAGGATCATTCTGACCCAAAACACTCCCCCTCCTTTTCTTCCTTTTTTCTCAGGTATGATAACATCATAACGTATGAAGAGTTAAACCAGTTCTAAGAAAATTGAATCACTATGTAATCAATCCTCTTATTTATGACACACACATACAGATTAACAAAACACATCAATTCTGGTAGCTATTTCATACCAAGTAAGGACACAGAAGCCTGGAGCAGAATTAAACTAATTCAGTATCAAGATCTAAAGAACTGAGCACTGTACACTGCAACTAGCTTCCAGGAAATCTAGATCTTAGCAGAAAATAAGACAGCAGTAGCAAAACTTATTAAAGCGTTCTAAGAACTCGGACCAAAAAAAAAAATCTGCTCCAAGTATACTCGGCTCAAATATATATTAAACCAATTCTGCTTTCAAAAACATGCCTAGGTAACTTTGTATTATGTAGATACATTGGCACCAAAACCACCCAGAACTGTCCTAGTAACAAAGATGTATTTATGAACATTGAACCACAGACTACTTTCTTACTAGAGTACTGAGGTAGTTGCATTTTCTAAAAATGTTTCTTCTGCACTTGCAGTAACTTTCCTCCAGCATTTAGGTTAAGTGCTATGCCTATCTAGTGCAAAACTATTTTAAGTACTCTAATGTTCATCTTGCTTGAAGCTTTCACTTCCTCTTTGGAAAAAGCATATCTTGACAAATCTTCACATTATCTGCCTTGGGAAACCAAGCTGCTTAGTCATTCTGTAATTGCCACCTCTTCACAGAAAACTGTGTGTTATTGTTTATGTCACTTTACCTTATTAAGGTTTAGAATACGAAAGAGCTCCTTCTGATTCTGCTGGAAAACTCTAGCTCCTTCTTCTGATGTCATACAATTGTCACAAGCTAGGCAGTCACTAAGGAGTATTTTAGCATTAGCCAATGTATCAAACTCATTTTTCTGGAAGGAAAGAAAAGTAAGCAAATATTTAGTAATGATCAAGCAATTTTCAAGACCTCTGCAATGACCCAGCTGAAAAGCCAACATGCCATCACTGTTTTGTTTAAAACATGACAATCCATGACACCTTCATAACATTCAAGATTACTTAGAAGTAACCAAAATAATTTGTGCCATTCCTCTTCATGGCTCTCCTCTTATTATTACTGTGAAACTGAAAAATGTTTACGTGTAAACACAGATCTAAATTTAGCCCCCTAGTCCATGTTCTAGTAACTTGATTTGCATTGCATTTCAGTGCTGACAGTCCCCATCAACCTACCAAGCAACTTTTACTTGAACTATTAAACCTCTTCAATAGCCAGATGCCTCTCTAAGAGCAAGATGGCTTTGGCTTTTTAGGAGGTAAACCAAACTGAATGCAATCCTACAATTACACTGAACATATACTGTGAGATCAAGAGTTTCATACTTCTGGCTACAGTACCATTGGCAGCTTATCTGTGGGAAGAAGGAACACTTGGACATAAGTGTAATATAACTGGACTACTTGCAAAAAAAAAAAAAATTCCTTCAATTAAGAACACACTCCCTGGGAAAGTTACTTGATGAAGAGCAGGAGGTGACCTGTAAGCTTGTCTAGTATAAAGAATAGAGACATTTTGTGCACTTGTACTACCAAAACTTCTCTTTTCTCCTTACAAGCTGTCTCTGTTTTGAACACTTGATACAAGATTTTAATAAAATTTTTTTTAGAACTTCAATTTCTGGTTTGTGTTCCCATAATAAGGGTTTTTTTAATTTCACCTTTTTTTTAAGATTCTCGATTCTCATGTTATGTCCAGAAGCGCTCGTATTGCTTATAACTGCTTGTTGATTAGTGTTGTATTTAGTACTTTAAAGTTACCTACCTATACCTCCTTCGGGGTACAAAACAAAAAAATATACCGATAAGATTATATTACAATTTTCAGAAGTAACATTACCTCTTCAAGACCATCATTTGAACTCAATGCATCAACTGATGTACTCTGTGTATCATCATTTTTCTGTTTTTTACTGCATTCCTGAAACAAAGCATAAAATACACATATCATGCAAAATACGTTCAGTGCTTAACAAGGACATCTTTGCTGAACTGTTTGTATCATTAAAACTAATCTAGTTCTCTTACAGTTTTGGGCAGCGCTGTACCTCTACCTCTATGAGCAATGCCTTGTTTGCAAAGGGCATTTGCTACGGTAAAAAGAATTCCTCAGAATTTCCCTTGCTTCATCAGTTCCACAGTTCCGAGCGGTTTTTTTACCCCCGCGGGGAAGATTAAACCGAGCAGCTGCGCCACCGCGGCGCTACGTGCCGGCTCCAGGTACGGCCACGGCC
>NW_020799123.1:4136419-4141496 GCF_003259725.1 Athene cunicularia
AGCGGCCCCGCCCCGCCCTCCCTGCCGGCTCCGAGCGGTGCCTCCGCCCGACCCCAACAGCTGCCCGGAACGGGCCGCGCTGCTTCCCTAGAGCTTCTGTGCCTGTTTTTTAGCAGTTATATCATATAGACGTTACGTCCCCTGATTTTTGATTTCTTTCGGTCCCTTTTAAATGGAGTAACACTATGGAAGTTAGTAAATAACATCATTACCGTTTCACTTAACCAGTATGCTATGATTTCCCATTTCTGCAACAAAATACAGGTAGGGGTGACCCTGTCCCCAGGCAGGTACCACAGACCCTCGTGTACAGCGTCATTAACCACACACACCAGTCTCCCACAGCCTCAACTATCAACTAAGATGCTTATCATTTATATCACAGTGGCAGTCTTTCTAAATCTTAGGTTGTAACATTTAAACAGAAAGGTTCAACCCACGTTTTAATCCTCTCTTAACCCCCTGCCCATAGACAGGCTTGTATAAGCGTACACCTACGGAGAAGTTTTTCAAGTATAAAATGACATTTTAGACATTAAACCGCAGAACTTCCAACAAAGAGGCAATTTCCTGCCTAAACTGCACCTTTATCAAGCACATTGGGTAAATCCCCTCCTGTTACAAGTAAGGTCTCATGCTTTAATCCGCAGATAGCGTTTCTGTTAAGCACAAATGGCAATGCTGTACAAGAACTAGAAACAGTCATGGTACAGAGTTTGACGTCCAAAGACAAAACTCTCAAAATGCTTCTTTCACTGCAGCTGTCTGTAAAAGACATCACAATCCAGAGAAACAAATGTTTGTGGATTTGGCTGTTAAAAGATTTCACAATCAAATTCGTGTTTTAAAGATAAACCCAGAGCAGAATGTAAAAAGAATGTGTTCGTTTGGTTTTGATTATTTTTTTTTTTAAATTTACAGACTACAGGTGAGTTAAGGTCAAGAAAATGAGGAATTCCTTAGCTTTACCATAATGAAAGCAAACAGAAACACTTTCTTACTGCCCATTTAAAGAAAAATAAACTGATACTGCTCTTCATATACCCTGGAAAAACATCACTAATCCTAGCATGAAGTAAAAATTGTAATGGCTTTGGTAGTAATTCTCTGTGCTTCTGCTATCTTCATTCAAACTGCTTTCATATCAGCATATTAATGCAAGTTTTTTAAAAGCACTACAATCACTCCAGAGCAATCCCTGTGCAATTTCAGAATTTGTGTTTCCTACAAAATTGCTGGAATGCAGCATTAGCTGACATCTTGCTTCCTGTTCCTTTGGATGAATATTTTCATACTAAAAAGCTGTGCCAATCTTCCAACTTACTCCACAAGGATACAATAGCCATAGTTGCATTGACAAATATAGTGATAGCACAGATGAAAGTTCTAAATTAGGAATGTGTTGAGATTTGCACTTAAAGGCACAGCTAAAATCCTTCTGTTTCACACTTTGATGATTATGCTTACATTTATTATACAAACTTGATATAGTGATTCTTCAAAAGACATAACAGTTTTGCGTATTTCTGTAACTGCACAGATTATATTTAAAATATTTTTGTTTTTCCCCATATTTCTTTATATTCACAATGAAAAACTGACAATGACATGAAAATTGAAAGATCTGCAGAAACACTGAACCACTGAGGACATCTTAGGTACACATATGCCTACTTCATCCTCTGGTTTAGGAACACCTGGACTGAATTAATTTCAATTTAGGAATTAAAAACAAAAAAAGAGCAAAAGCTTGTACAAACTGAAGAGCGTACAAGGAATCAATGTTTCAATGCACCGTATATGTGTGTACGCGTTAGATAATTAGATGTCCCATTTATTTTATTGCCAAGAGCAATTTTTGCTTTCCATTAACTATTTATGCCATTTTCCCACAGAACATCTGATCAATTACTATCAGCAGGGAGCCTGACGACCTGAGAAAAGAAAGCACCATCCTGTTTTAATCTGCCTCGAGGGAGGTAACAGTTACTACCTCTGCAATAGTGCAAGGCTACTTCCAAAAAACCTCACAATATAAAAGCTTTCCTATGTCAACAGTAGGTAGCACTTAAGAGCATTACTTGCTTTTATGGCCTCCCGACATCTTTGGCCTCCATTGCTACATTTAACATTTATACCTGCACCTAAAGCATTTACACCATGAACGAAATATAAAACTATTTCTATGAAAACAGTATGCTGCATACAACTTCAGAAAGATTTAAAGGTTATGCATCAGTCCTTCATGGCACTGCAAAATGTAAATGCCTCAAGTGAGTGCCAGCGTATGCCACTCAACAGCTGTCAGAATTGGCAATAAATCTTAGTTAGAGCTGGTAAACATGTATTTCATGAAATGAGTACTCCCCAAGCTTTATACACACTGTTCCCACAGAGGTCAGTGGGGCACCACACTGAGCTCAACCGGATGATCTCATTTCTAACAGGGACTTACAGCCAATTCACTCCAGCCACAAAAAAAACACTGGTTTGGTGACTGTTTCCAACAAACTATTTAAAAATCAGGCACACTAGGAATTTTATCCTGGTATGCTAATAAGATCACATGCTTACTGCACAGCTGAATTTCTAAGTTTAAGACCTCGAGAGGAAAAAAAAAAAAGTATAAGGAGCTAGGAAAGAATATTTAGGAAAATGGTTTGAAATTACGAAAAAGAACCAGAAATATAGGTAGTGTCAAACTAATGCAAAATAAAGACCAGTTTTGTTATATTTACATGTTCTTGGGTTTAGATCAATGACTTAAAAGTTACAAGTGTATTTACTATACAATGCCTTATAAAAATCTATTTTTATATTATCAAGCAAGAAGTCTACAAATAGTCAATTATGTATTTCTGAATGTTTCTTCTGGCAAATAGCTTTTGTTTCTGCAGCAACATGTTTTGTAATTCATGTTGCTCTTTAAGTCCAATACCAAGCTTTTAAAATGTGTTTCTTCTTTTTTTTTAATTGGTAGGCATAACACCACTTGCATACTTCAAAGTGCTGGTGTAAAATCCCCAGATGATTGCAGAAAAAAAATGTTGTAAGAATCATTAATCAATAGCAGAAACTCACTAGGATCCTTGCCACATCCTAGTTTGGACAAGTGCTTGATTGTTTGTGTGTTAAATAATTTCTCTCTAACTTCATAATTAAGTCATATCAGGTTATCTTACTGTGGTCTTTGCAGAACTGGAGAAGTATACAGTTGCTAATATTTCTGTAGTTAGCAACAAGAATAAAACCGAGTGATATGCTTTGTGGTTTATATTGATGGGAGGGGATAGATCAGTTTCATACCTATTTCACTGTACTCTAGACACAAGAAATCTTTTGTCTTATATCACTCAAAATGGCTTAACACTTGGTTTCTGGAGAAACTGGCTGCTTATAAAAGCTGACTGACAACTGCTTATAATAATTTTTTTCTCAGAAGACTCAGTCAGCTGCTTGTTTGAGTTAAGAACATGTGATACTACTTCCTATTTTATATCCAAATCCAGCAGCTGGTACCTCATGACTCACAAGCATGCCAATTAATTCTTGTGGTTCCTCATAGCCTTTTCCCATTAAGATAGTTACACAAAAATTGCAGATCAGTTTGTATTGTCTACTACTTACAGTCAGTTAAGTCTATACCATGGACTCTGAAGTTTTTTCTCCCCTATCTTCAAATAGTTCACTCTGGACTATTATGAAAGACATTATCTAAACAAAACCTTAGCTACTTACTGTTCACCAACAGTGATGTTCAGGAACAGCTGAACAAACTTCTACCATGTTATGGCCTTGAGCAAACACTCTGGAGTATCTGGATTCATATTAAGAAAAAAGCCAGAAATTTACTATGTCATTCAGGAAAGACCACATTACCGTGCAACTGAGAGAGGACCAAATACCATTTATAGATGAAGTTATACATTGGCTTACATAAAGGGAATTTAAGAAATTAAGCTAAACTATAGATGTCTGCACTTAATCCATTTTGTTCCAAGGATGACACGAACAGTTGCTCTAGTGGATTGATCAGGAAGAGTTTTCACATGTGAATGATGTTTAACTGAACTAGAAACACAAAGGATTTTTCAAATGTAGCCTACTATCCACAACAGGGAAGTCCCTCAGTATTTCAAGTGAATTAGAAACTCTCCTCCCCAAGCAACAGATTTTCCAAGCCCAAGCCTTCAGTTGACATACAATTCACAAGCCATGACATCAATGTTAAACCTGTAAGATTATCACTGCAATTTCTGCTTTGCAATTTCTGCCCAGTTTTTGAACAATGGCATCAATTTTTTTAATGATTCCATTCAGACTTGTAACAGCTATCCAAAAATACATTGCATTCAATTATTATAACCATTGAAACTATCAATGCTGAAAGCTAAAGCTTTAAAAATGCCAAGTATTACAAAACCTGTGATAAGACAACATCAACTGGCAACACTGATATAATTTACTACTGGTGAAAAAAAGCAAGAGCAGCAAAAACCCAGGACATGTGCTCTGTGACAGCTGGTGCCCCAAGCGTGAGGTACGCACCGGCTGCCATGGAGAGCCCTGAGGTGCGTTGGCCTCCATGGCAGCTGTAGGCAGCAGGGCTGGTTGAACATGGGAAACAGCCCAGAGAGGGTCTCCATCACAGAGACAGCCTCCCCCCAGCCTCCCCTGCCCTCTGCCTGGATCACCATGCAGCCCTGCCATGCAAGGGGCCATGACCACCTCGCCCAGAGCACATCTAGTAAACTGCCACCAACTGTGCCCGATAAATCTCCTCCTCACACCCAACCTCACCTTACAGAATTTCACCTCTCTCCTCTACCAACACATGAGCTTTTCACCTTTGTTAAGACAGTTAAAGCCACGCAACCCAAGGAAACATGGACGCTTACTCAGGCAGCACCCACGAGGCGAGCCACCATCTTGAATACGGGCAGTGAGCCGCCATCTTGGGTGGAACTCTTCCCTTTCCCCTCACGCAGGCACCCCGGGCCCGCGGGGAGGGAAGGGTTAGTTCCTCAACCCTTCGCCCTCACCCAAAATGGCCGCTGGCGCATCCGATCCTCCCTCT
>NW_020799123.1:4141546-4163643 GCF_003259725.1 Athene cunicularia
GGGCGTGCGGCGGGGCCGCTGCGGGCGCGTCCCGGCTGAGGGCTCGCGGTGGCCGCACGTGGGGGAGGAAAAAACGAGCCTTTGGCTTTGGCAGCGCGCTCAGAGCCTTTCCCTGACGGGATGCTTAGGAGGGGAGACCGGTCAGTGCATGGGTGTCACCGGCGGAGGCAGGTGCAGCGTTGGGAGAAACTCAGCCCGGCGCCTGGTCCTGGCTTGATACTTGTAGAGAAGGTGCTTGTTTGGGTACCTTTGGCTACTCACCCTCAGCTTGGGGGAAGCATGTGGATGTTTATTTTGGTGCTGAAGATCAGGTTAATGTCAAACGCAACAAATTCAAGCAAAATTAGCAGCCCCAAAATATCTATCTTTCTTTCTTGCAGTCATAAAATTGTTATAGTGAAACTCTTGTCTTCGTTGAAAGGCACGTTCATGACTTAACTTTATTAAGTGTAACGTTAAGAAGCTGCTTTGCTGCTTTTTATTCCCGGAGGCACTTGCCTTGCAAGCAGCAACCTCTGTGAGACGAAGCCATTGATTCCTGAGTGTCCAACGTTAAGCTGATACTGGCATTTCGTGATTGAACTTCACAGAGTGGGTATGGGGGGATATAGCGAAGTTTGCATGAATGGATTTAACTGTTATGTATGTGAATTGTGTTTCAAGTAAGGTTGTGGTGTTTGTGAGATACGGCCGCATTTCTGCAGTGATCTTTACATATTTGATAACTTGGTATTTTTTAGGTTGCAGGCAGGAGAAGGCTTTGTATGTGCAGAAATATTTTCCAATATATTGAGAGAGCTCACTGGAGGAATTTGAAATTTAAAACTTGATGCTTGACTTCCGGAGGAGATGCAGTGTGTCTTATGCATAAGTGGTTTTGTCGCTTTTGGGTTCAGATTATTTTAGATGTGTTGCTAAGAGATTAAAAGCAAAGTCATAGGTGCTTTTTATTTAAATGAAAAGACTTGGTTAAATCTGCTTTATTAAATGGGGAAAAAAATCCCCTGGAGCTCTGTTTCTAAACTAGCCAGTTGGTACAGAATTGCAGGAGTGTCATGTAGTATCTAAGAACAGCAAGATGACTAAAGGACTAAGAATCACATACTTTTCTTCTGTAAGAACCTGGGTGTGCTTGGGCCTGCTCTATTAAGTGTTTTTCATGATTATTCAAAAAACCTGTCGAATGTTGGTATTCATCTGGAAACACATTGTCATGGGCAGCTAACAGCTTAATGCCAACCTACAATCTGGTTCTGTGGGCAGAAGAGTTGGGTATTTAATAATTTAAGTACTGAGTCAATTGGAGTTGGTGTTTGTTGTCTTCAACAGTAAATGAAGCATTTCCCAGAATGCTTCACACTATCAGTGTGAGCTTCATTGCACTAATTAGAAAAGTAGACATCCTTTTTAGAAATCCCTCTTGAGAAAGTCAGTTTTAAACCCACTACCTTAAGTGGTATGAAGGCTGTAACAAAAAAGAACAAATTAGAAAAAATCCATACTTAAAGCCAACGTATAACCTGCTAACATTATGACATGATGCTTAGCACATTCTTTCACTTCCTATTTACCTTTACTGGATTGTGGTCTTCATAACAATAACAAGCATCTCTAGGAGTTTGTAGAAGAGAAGCAGTAAGCAGCCTGTCCAGTGACAAACCTGTTCAGCTGGTCCTCGTATGCCTCTTGCATCTTGCAGAAATCAGTCCTTATGCTTGTGCTAATAGTATTAGGTTAAGAAGCTCACAATCATGACAGAATTAAAACAATTTTATCCTGTAGATAGTAAAAAACTTACTTAAAATACTGCATGGGATTGCCCAGCTCTTACTATTTTTCATTAGTACCCATCTTTTTTATCTCTGCTGTTACTTTCTGTCTAGGCTGAAGGCATGGTCTTGTTGAGGGGACACAAACTTGTTGAAAACTGTTTTTTTCTTGAGTTGGCTTGAAAGATGGGAATGTCATATACGGCATTATGTGACACGGGCAGTGCTAGGCTGAGGCTGTAACCCTTGCTGGTCTGTCATCAGGGAGGAGATGCAGCTCTGTGTTGCAGAAGACTGGTGTCCTGCGTCACCTGCCAGGTCAGTCCATCATGGCAGCCTTTGCGGTTAGCAGAAAAAAATGGAAGTTAAAGAACTTTTCATTGCTCTTGTTGTTTTATTTGTTTGAAGTGCTGCATGAATTAGCAACAACGTTGTTCCGGGTTCTTGTTTTTCACATTTTCTTCTGGAATGTGGTTGTGATAGAAAGGAAGAGACTTTTACCCCTAGAGTGAGAAGTTTCTTGAAGAGTTCAGATTTCTGTTGTGCAAGTCTTCATGTGACAGTTTTTCTTTGCAGTTTTTTTTTAGTGTGCATATTGCTGTTCTTGTGAGGAAAAGACTATGTCCTTACCCTGGACATCTTTTATGGTCTAGATTGAGACTTGATAAGTCCTGAAAAATGCTAGGAAGGGAAAGTGTTAGAGTTGACAATTTTTTTTTTTTTTTTTTTTTTTTTTTTTGTCCAGTGAGGTTTCATGAGTCAGACTGGGCTGTTGGAAGTTTCTCCTGAAGATGTACATGTTGGTGGAAAACCGCACGAGTTCTTATCTTCATCTGAAGAGGTCACCTGGCATCCGATCATGGTCTCTCTTTGTTGGTAAGGCCATAATACTCCTCAGTTTGTTTCAGAGCTTGCTTTAAGGGAAGGAAGTCACAGAATAAATTCCTGAAAGAGCCTTTAATGAGAGATGGCTGCCTTTCAAGCATTTTTCCAAGAAGAGGAGTCGTCATGCTTTGAACTTCTCCTTTAGTGTAGCCACTAAATGAATGTGAAGTCTCCTCCTCAGTGTGGTAGTTTCACTTTGAGACTGATAAATTTTCAGTCTGTCATCTGCAGAAGCTCAGAGGGTCACAGATACAATTTTAAGGAGGTCCTGAAAGATCAAGAAAAATGTTTATTATATACCATATAGCAATATAAATATGAAGCTTTTGAAAGGGATGCATACTTACATTGAAAAACATATAGGTATTCAGAAACAGAAAAATCTGCAGTTGAGGGATGCTGGGGTTAGATCTTGTGTGTGGTTGACAGTGAACTCTTAACGGCATTGTGTGTATGCAATAGGAAGTCATACAGGATGTTCTGAAAGGTGTCTGTTTTTAAACACTACTGAATATGAAGAAAAAAAATGCAGTGGAACTTCTTAGGACCACGCTGAGAGAGCTGGTGGGGAAAACAGCATATCCTGCTTTCCAGCGGAGTAGATCCGGTTGCAGTAATGCTATAACCCTGTCATTGCTTTCAGTGATGTCTTGTCAAACTCTCACTGAGACAAGATCTGTGCGGTTGCAGCAGCCCTCTGGGGCTTGAGGCACTCTTTCGCTGCTTCCTCCTCAATGGGAGAAGGGAGCTGGCAGCTTCTGACACAACTTTATTGCAGAAGTTTTCTTTTTTAACTCCACAGAGCACTTAGAGGGGAAGAATAACCGTTGCAGTGTTTGTGTTAGCATGCCCGCAGTTGTACTGCACTTGAGAGGAAGTATAGTGTAATGGTTAAACTGAGAGTCCCTCTGAAGTTCTGTTCCTGATTCTGTCACGACCTTTTTATTTCTAACCTCAAGTCCCTGTGCTTTTACTGTCTCTGCAGAATGGGAGATTTTTTTTTTATACTGAGTGCAGAGAAGAAATAACTGACTTTCATATAGTGATCAATGTTGCAATCACATTTGTCCCTTTTTTGAAAAGTGATGAACTTGTGAATATTCATCTGTTATTCATCAGGGAATTTTAGATGGTTTGAGCTGTTTGTTCTAATTCTTTGCTCTCTCCTCCTAGGAATAGCCTCCATTGGTTTGGCTGCTGCTTACTATAGTGCAGGTAATGGCCTGTAATTTTTTTTAAGAATTGTTTGTTTCCTCTTCATCTGTTTTTCATGCTGATGACTCTTCTCTGCAGCTTCTGTCTGGCCATACAAAGTCAGTGTAGGTACCTATCACACTTTGTGGCATGAATATTAAAATCCAATCATAATTGTTGCCCGTGTATGACTTACTGTGCTTTAATGCTCTATTTCTTACTCAGCCTCCCTTTCCATTTGCAAGAGTAATTTTAATAATGATATTTAGTACTCTGTGGCATTTTGTACTTTCAGTGAGTTTTATAAATGTGATTAGCTGGTCCTCACAACTCTCCTGGGAAGACATATAATGATTGTTTGCCACCATAATGAAATGATTACCTTGCCTTTGATGGAAGTGCTCTGTTTCTCTGGAAACTGTTAAATCATCACTAGCAGAGATTACTCATAAAAACACCTTTAGAGAACAGACAGCTACTGCTGCTTCCTGCCCCTCTGCAATAGAGCAGACTGCACCAAATGCCAGGTGTCCTTCCATCTATAGAATTTATCCTGAAGGCTGTCCTGTGATTCTCCTGCTGCATCCTGTTAACATCAAATTTTAAAACTTAATAATGTGTAGGAATATGCTACCAATATAATCAATGTATTTTTATTTAGAGAGCAAAGTCCAGTGAAAGCTGCTTGAGACAGCAGCTGTATCAGCCTTTTTTTTTTTTTTTTTTTTTTTTTTTTTTTTTTTTTTTTTTTTTTTTTTTTTTTTGAGACATTGCAACAAAGTTTTCTGAAACAATACTGAGCACAGTTCTACTCTGCTTTTAGTAAAAGCCTGAGTAAGCAAATTGCTTAGGCAGCTGTATGTAAACATTTCCAGGACATAAAATGCAAATGTTTGTTTGTCAGGAGGGCTGACTGCTTCCTTTTATAAAGAAACATGTTTGCTTCAGTGAATTTCTATTGTCCCTCGCCCTTGTCCTCTGGAGCACAAATATTTGGTGGTTGAGAGCAGGTTGAGAGTTTTGTGGATGCCTTTCAAGATGCCTTTGCTTTTAGGGAAGAGGAACATGTGTAGTGATGTTATAACCTTGTCAATAATACATATGCTTACAATTCTGCATGGTTTGAAGCCCAGCATAGATGAAATATTTTAAAAATATGTGAGGAGTTTCTGTATTTTTATCCTGGGAGAGAGCTGTCAAATAGCTTGCATTACAATTAAGGGCAAAAATGTTGTATCAGAGAAACCTTTTTTCCTTTTGTTGCCTTTAAAGGGAGCATGTTGCTTTTAAAACTGTTTGAATAGCAAAGAAGGAAAAAAATCCCTAAAGTTGTCCCTTTTTTTTGCAGACAGCTTGGCATGGAAACTCTTCTATATGGCCGGGTGTTTCTTTGTGGCAGCGCAGAATCTGGAGCAGTGGGAGGTAGGATGCTGAAATTGGGAAATGAGGTCGTGCAAGTTCAGAAACAGTTGGCAGATGCTGACTCCAGCAGCCCCATGCACTTGCTCAGTCCAAACAGACAAGTTACACTTCTAGTAAACCCTTTGGAGTTGCTAGACTAGGACTAGAATAAGACAACAACTCTTTCACTACACAAACATGAAAACATGAAGCTAAACATAATGCTTTTAAGGGGACACTTGCCCCAAACTGTTTTGCAGCCTTTTCTTTTATATAAAAGAGGGAGAAAGAATAGCACATTCAGCTGCTACAACATGATTTTGTGCTTACCAGTACTTACATTCCAGCTAATGACAGAATGACCATTAAATAGGGTTAGGTCTAACCTTCCAGGCTACTCAGCTGTTTGCCACTGGGAAAAGAGTGGTGTTTGTGAAGCTGGTTTATAATCTTGTGGATGTTGGTTTGTTGGGAGTTGGACTGAGAGCAATAACCCTTTATACAGGCTTGTCACCAACCCAAGTTGTTATTAGAACAAGCAACCCACACATGTGAGACATCCTCTTTTCACTAACTGTCAGGGATATTTTAAATCTGGTATAAGCTTGGCCCATATAGCACAACACTGGAATTTTGGTGGAGTTAGTGACTTGTGTTAGTGAAAAGTGTAAATAGAACTTAGGTTGACTATATGCTTATACTGTAGGCCAAATGCATACACCAGTAATGAAAATTACAGGAGCTCCAAGGTACTGTTCAGATTTGATTCCATGCAGTTTTATTACACAAAGAATGTGGCAAGAGGGGCAATGAAACCACCTTTAACTCTTCCACCAGGAGATAGGATAAACTCTCTGTTTAAGCCAAGAGCAAGATTACGATTTTTCACACCCTAAAAATAGAGGAATGTCTCTAAAATAGCTATGTGTTTTCTCTGTTATCAAAATTATTTTCCCACATGATTATTTTTATTTTACTTTGAAGCGTAGCTATTGATGGTGTTTTTAAGAAAATGTTGATTTTTTTACTTTTCAATTTCACAGGAAGCTGTATTTGATAAGAACAAGGGAACAGTCTGCCTGAAGACATTCAATCTTTACAAAAAAATACTGACCTTCTCAAAAGGAGGCAATGAACAAGGTGAGACATAGGATCTGTGGTAGCAAATGTGGTGAGCAGACAGGAAATGCACACATTTGATAGGCTTCTCTGGAGTTCTGTATTCAAATTAGTCACATGTATGTCCAGATCTGCTTTGTTCCCAAGCAGCAGATGTAATAATCTGTCTTTCAGGATCCAAACATTTCTCCGGGTTAGGGTGCTGAATGCATCTTGTTAGTTATTTTAATCCAAGATAACGAAGCTTACACACTGCCATTCCTTTGGGATGTTAATATGCAGGTTTATATTTCCCTTGGCTAGCCTGCTTTGCAGGTGGAACTAGTGGAAAAACTTAAATTTTGGATCCAGGAGTTGAGATTTCTGTAAACTAATCTGGTTTTGGTATCAGGCAAATCTTTAGCTATCATATGCAAGCAGATGTGTTGTATCCTGCAGATATATAATATGCATTTAAGCCAGCATATTCAGTAGGCTCAGCTTAATGCAGTATCTCATTTCTTTTAAACTTTTATAGTATGTGACTTGCTTGAGTCACTGTGAGACAGGAGCTCCATTGCAAACTAAAAGTAGGATCCTCTTCAATGTCAGATTTTTAAAATTCTACTTGCTAGTCTAAATCATACCAAGTCTCAATATACTTCGAAAACTGACATTTGGAATGTTCTTAAGGCAAACTGATTTTTAAACAGTTCATTTTGGAGATGGAAGATAAGAGATGTGGAGAGAAGGAATTTAATGTTTCTGAACTTTTCTTTAGGGTATGTTTATATGTTGGAGCTGAGCACATCTCTTCCTGAGAGGTTACTTGGTAGTATCTGTTTCAGGTACTATTAATGTGGGGATGCAGAGATCAGCAGATATTCTGAACAGTTAAATCTTTCAGTATTTGTTCTATCTTGGTAAACAGGTATTAAGGTTACCTACTCTGTACTTTAGAAAAATAGTTAAAACTGTCATTAGAGTAAATGTGAAATATAAGCAATAAACTAATGGTGCCCAGTTCCTGAGAGGCAGTATATCTTGTTCGTGAGAGTCTATACCAGCTAACACGTGCTGCAGTCTCCTTTTGTTTGTTTTGCCTGAACAGCTCAGCAAATGTGTGCTATTGCAGGACTGCCCTGGTTGCACGGGATCAGAGCAATAGTCCTCGAGAGCACAGAGTCCCAGTCACACAAGTCACTAGTAGCAGTGCTGAGAGTTTAATGCTAATGGACTATTTTGTTTCCACATCTGTTTACAGTAGTGGCTCTACTGAACGAGATCCGAGATGTGAACGTGGAAGAGGAGACGGTGCGATACTTTGGGAAGGGTTACCTGGTTGTGCTACGATTTGTCACTGGATTTTCCCACCCACTGACTCAGAGTGCAGTGTTGGGCTGTAGAAGGTGCTGTGTGGACTTTTTTTTTCTTTTAATTAGAAGTGTAAGGTGGGAAATAACCAATCGTATGGGTCAGTAATTGCCAGCTGTTGAGACTCATCTTAACTCTGTTTTCATACGTGCTGATATGGTCTTGTGTTACTCAGTTTAACTTTTTTTAAAACCCTTTACTGCTTTCAGTTGCAGACATTTGGATAACATCATCTCCCATCAGGAGACTGCTCACATTTAGATATCCAAGATCCCTTTAGTGCCGCGTGTCTGCTGTAGTTACCTTCACTAGCTCAGCTGTGCAGTGGCAGAGGGGATTAATTCTATTTTGCAGACATACAGTGTATTTATCAGTTAACAGAGGATTTAGTTTAGGCATCAATAATAAGGAATCTTGCAGCAGGGACTATGGGAAAAGGATTGATTTGTTCTGATGTGGAAGTAATGGTTTGGCCTGATACACCTTCACAAGTGGGATGCTGTCAGTCATGCTCTATACCATATGTTGACTGGCCCTTCAAGTGGTTATTCTCAAAAATTAGTGTGCTTGTTCTTGTTTTGTCAACACCACAGTACCACTAACTCTGTTCTTCTTTTCCACAGTGATGTGGAAGCAGTTGCCAAACTCATTACTAGTTTTCTGGAACTGGACAGAGTAGAGAGCCAACAAGATCTCTCTCAGAGCAGCGAAACGGAGGCTAGCGATGCAGATGAACCACAGGATAAATATTAATAGTCATCATGAGCTGAAGAAAGCAGAGGTTTTCAAACATCTGGAAAATATACTGATGGTTCTTCAGAAAAAGAAATCCCTCACAGTCTTAACCTGGGCATTTCTCTACACTTGCATTTACAATGGGAGGAATCTCTCTTAGGGCACCTTTTTTAGTGCTAAACTGCTTCAAGATCCACACTCCCCGTATTGCTGTTGTAGAGTCCAAACCAAATTCTGTTTTGTTTGCTCCTTTGCCTTAGTTCCTCTATGTGGACACTGCTGGCTTTTGAACTTTGTCAGCTCATCATACTTGTCTAGAAATAGTTATTTATTAATGAATTAGTTTGAAATAATTTGTTGCTTTCCTGTTAATGGAGTGGAGGTACACCTGTAAACTTCCGCTTACTGCAAACATCTGCTGCAGGTACAGTGTATGAGATGTGGAAGAGCTGAATTTGTAACTCAAACACAGTGCATTGAGGTTTTTCTTGAAATCTCATAAATGACTGAATATATTGCTAAATTGGTTTTAAGCAGCTTGATCTATGCAGTTAGGTGATGCAGAACAGTGGCACTTACATATTCTCTACTACTGACTTGCCATTAGATACCAGTGGAAATTAAAGTTTGTGTGACTGTCTTGGAATTGGAAACACCAGGTTGATCAACTTGTTATATTGTTTTACTTTTCTTGAACTTGCCAAGGAGCCATAAATAGTAAAGAAAAATGATCACGATGATTCAACATTTTTGGGATATTTTAGCTTAATCCTTTTCTGCTTAAATTCTGGGCATAGACTACCCCAGGACAGAATAACCTTTTTCTAGACCTCAACATTTACTATTTTAACTGTGTATTTAGAAAGGAAAAAAAGCACATTGGTTACTTTAGGTAGGGAAAAGACTGATGTCAAACAACATGGTAGCCTAGATTTGTTTAGTATTTCCTCACTTGAAATGATACCGAAGTGCTAAGTAGTCTTTTTAAGATAGCTGGGATAAATTTGACGTGACCCATGTTTCACTCCAGGTGTGTAGTGTCCTCTATTCTGACCAATGATTTCATAGTTAAAATATGAATTTTCCAATATATTTTTGAAGGAAAAGCTACCTCTGTTAGTTAACGTGTTCCATCTGGAATTAAAACTTCATCATGCCTGTATTGACATTAGAGTTCACTAGGGGTTTTTCTTAGGAATTGTATGATCTTAGGAGCTGAATGAGAAAGTACTGACACAGTTACTCCTAGGAGATCTGAAGGGGGTACACGATAACTGTGTGGTCTGCTTTTATATTTGGCCAGCAGCAGATGTTTTCTGGCAGCAGTTTTCTCAGGACTTGAAGCTGCATTCTTGTTTCAAAGCACTCTACCTCTACAGAAAGCAAGCTATGAAAAGATCTCAGCAGAAGGTGTGTCCTGTTGTGTGTTCCAGCTATGTCTGAAACTAAGCACATGGTTATCTGACCAAAGAACGGGTACCAAGATTTCACTTCCAGCTATTTAGACCTAGTATGTGAGCTGAGACAGATGCTCTCACTGCTAGTTTGAAAGGGTAATCAAACTGTAATGGGGAGACAGCTGTTGGTGCAGCTTGACTGCAGCACAAAAGTGGGTCCATTTCTGTTAAATAGGAAAAGAAGTTTGTAATCACATTAGGTATCAAAGCAGACCTCTGCTGGTAAACATGCTTGTGAAGTCCTGTGAGTTGGTGGGCTAATCGTGTGGCTTTCAATCTGCCCCACATCACTGGAATTGGGAAGCTGCTGTGTGTGACTGTCAGAAAATTAGGTTGCAGACAATTAGCTAAATCTGACCTTTATTCTGAAGCACAGCTGTAAGCTAAGAATAATTGTCAAACCTGTTTAAAAAAAAATATTGCAGGGTGTAACACTTTGGAGAGTTAATTTAAATCCAGTGTAATATATGCCCTAGGTGTCACTTATTTTAGAGAGGGGAGAATGAGATTGGGAATTGGGAGAACTTTTTTTTTTTTTTTTAACCCCACCGTGTAAAATGAGAATGTCAAGTGTTCCAAGGACTTCCAGTAAAAAATACTGAAAAAACCCTTAACTATTTAGTGGTATAATGTAAGCAGAAGGGCTCAACCTGCAGATAACTGCTGCTTTGTAGCCAGGATATTCAAGAGTACATGGTATGGATGTGCATTGCATTTATATTCTGAGGAGTCCACAGATTTGACCATGGATGAAATGGACAAAGCTACCTGTGTTCAATCTTAGCTATACTGTGGGGTTTGGGTTTTTTTTTTGTTTCCATGAGAGCTAATATGCTGTGGACAATACAAACCATGCTGTGGTTTTCCAGTTAAATCAGCTTTGGAAAGGTACGTTTATTGATCTAACCCTACTCTGTATCATGTGCCCTGCTTCTGCTGAGCTGTCTAGCTTGTACATTCTTGATGTTAGTAATGTATATACTTATGGACTATGCACTATCATTATACAAAGGCTAAAACAATCCCTAGAATGCACATCCCTAGAAAGGAGAATGACCTATAGTAAGATATAAACCAGCTTGAAATACATTCTGTTGAGTAGGTTGCATTTTGAGTTGAAGTCCAGTGATCAGCTCTTTAAAGATGTTCATTAGTGTCCCCCTCACACCTCAGTACCCTACTGATGGTGGGTAGGAGAGGGCTGACTGGTGCATGCCATGTGCGTCAAGGAGAAGTTTTGACTCCTCAGCCGTTCACTTGGAACAGCTGGTGTAATCCTCTCCCTGTGCCATTTCCGTTTTGCATTTGGCAGCTCTGTTGCCATCCAGACGAGTACAGTTTCAAATGGGAACCTGAATTCCGTAGGCTGAGCTACGTGAAGCGGGACTGAATAAATTTTTCCAATGCTGCAGGCTCTGCCTGCAGGCCATATGTTGGGCACTGCTGGCTGGTATGGACAGCCGAGAGCTGCGTCTGATGCTGACCTACAGTGCAGGCAGAGGATGTCTGGCCTTGGCAGTTGGATGCTGCACACGAACGTGTATCACAGGCTGATGTGTATTACCCTTGATCCAGGTTTTGGGCTTCCTGTCTTCAAAAACTGTTTGTCTTTTGTACTTGGACGATACAGCCAGACTTTTCATGTTTTGCAGTAACTGTGCATGGAAAATTAACTTGCAAATTGTTGTGAACATGGATTTGGTTATGGCTATGTCTGTGGACTCCTCAGCGATGTGATTCAGCTTGAAGGAACTGTCTAGAACAGCAGGTTCTAACCTGGGACAGGTTCTGCTCTTCCCTCTTGCCACTAGTCCTCTCATCCTCTTCCTGCCACTTTTCACCATTTTGCTGAAGAATTTTTTTGTATGGTTTTCCTCACTTCTCTTGGACCTAGCATACTGAAAAGGCCCAGTAAATGTAGTCTTATGTGTGCCTGATGTAAAGTGGCTTGTATTAAAAGGAATGATGTGAAATACTCCTAGAGGAGTATTACAGGTGAATTTGTGAGTTTTTGCATCTCAGGCTGTCTAGTAACTTGAGACTAGACAGATGTAGTTTGACTTACAAATGATTTGAAAACTTGTGTAAAAGATCTTTAGGTAGATGTAACTCCTGCTCCATAAAGCCAGTGCTTTCTATTGTGTCCTTTAATATAAGTGTATCATAAATGCCATTTGGCAGATGCTTCAGCTTAAAACTTGAGCAGCACATCTGAACTTACCCGCACGTGTGTGGCTGGACAGGTTCACAGCCTTAGCTGTCACACTGAACCAGGCTGCATGTTGTACAAAGTGAGAAAGTTGTATCATCTCAGCTACAATCTAAATTTCTGATGTTTTACAGAATAAGATACTCCAGTAACAAGGATCAATTGTGCAAGTCTCAAAGAAAATGCAAACATGTGTACCATATAGCTGAGATTGACTCTTGTGCTGTATTTATGACGTTACACAGATACCAAAAACTAAGCTGGTTTACATAGTAAAGAGTGCTGGTTCTGACACTGTAGTAGATTGCCGAGATGCAAAAATACTTCCAGAAAATGTTTAGAAATCGCTTTTCTACTTTAAAACTGCAAGTAGACTTTTCAGCAAGGCCTTGTATATTGTCTTTTTAAAACAAGTCCATTGATAAAATCAACTTTGATAATTTGTTTTGTGTCACTAGTATTTTATTTTTCATTAAAATGTATTAAACTATATTGATGGTTGTGTGAATCACCATTTGGCACAGACCTACTTGAAGGAGTTAATGGGGAGAGGACAGAGTCCAGGAAGCCCAAGTACCCAGCTCTTTACTGACCCTGCTTTCACTTTTACAGCAGTCCACTCTCAATTTCATAGAAGCCAATATAACCAACTCTATGGGTGAACATATTTCCATTTTTCCCCCTTTAAACCAAACCAACATACCAGGTGCAAAACAAAGGCAAATTTCTATAAACATTTTGAGTAGCAAAGGATTTATTAAAGTAAAATAAATTAAGATCTTTTTTAGTTCAAGGTATGTGACTTTTGTAGTTACGGTATACATAGCAATTGATTCTTTTTAAATAAAAACCCACATGTGGACCTAACTCCTCTAGCTCTTATTAAATAAGTTAAAGATTTGTCTTATGCTGTACTTAGTGTACTTTCTGTATCTAGAGCTATACTGTTTATAATAGACTGTTCCAAGAAAATTTCAATACCTGTGCTTCCAAAGTAAGACTTTCAAGAAACCAACAAAGGAAGTAAACAAGTAAAGAGTATTTTGAATATTCATGGTAGTGTAGTTAACTACCAGAGTTTTGAATTATTTTCCCTTGTGATTATCTTAATGCTCCAGTTATGTCCACAAAATATATTGCTATACTTTATTTAATAAAATTCAACATTAGAGCAGAATAAAACTTTTTTCCCACATACTCAGTAGACTTAAGTTTTGCTCCAAATTTGGATGAACCTGCAGTCTCAGGTCTTACATAGCAAAGTAGGTGCCTTAAAGTGACTGGGATGGTGCTTTTCTGTGGGGATAAAACTATGCTTAGCTTAGATGATGCTTTGGTAAAAGGTCAAGCCCGATGTGTTAAGGCAGCTTTACCTACATGTCCAAGTGTCACCTTCATTATTGGTAAGAAGCTCCTTTTCTGGAGCTCCCTCTTGCTCTGTACATGTTCTTTAATACATCTGCTGTAACCTCATGAGCAGCTAGACAGCAGTTCTTGCTCAGGCTTCTGCAAAAAGCTGGATGCTAATTTCCTGTCCTCAGGCTAATCAGAACTGGATTTAAGACCAATGGTTTTACAGACTTCAAGGACTGAAAAAGTCCAAAATCTGGAACAAATTAACTGCTCTATGCTGTGGCAGGACTTGTCATGATGGAACAGCAGGACATCTCCCTAAACAGTTGAAAGATGTAGGAGTCACAGTACAGAACATACAGACCTAAAGCATGTTTAAAGTATCCTAAATCTTTCTTTTTATGGAAATTGTAGAGGGAGGACATGTTGGTTACTGACTAGAGTAGAATTTGTAGAACTTTTCCAGGCCATTGTTATATAAGAAAGTCTATTACTACAAATAATGAATTTGGAAGAAAATGCTTTTTTCTCCTGCCTTGTAATATAGCTGAATTCTGACTCATTCTGCATTCTGTTATGCAAGGGGAGCATGTTTGACTTACAGGGCCAGTGATTTAAGACTCAGCAATGTGTTAAAACAGAAAATTAAAATAGAGTTGAAGCTTATTAGACTAATAAAATCCTTTATGCCTTCAGGTCACTTTTGTTTAATCACAGTTCTTGCGTCAACTCTCAAGATGACAAACTCTAGCTCTAGGACTGGTTGCTGATTTCAACTAGCCCTGTTTTCCCACGGGTTAAGACAGGCTAATTGAAATGCCCCTAATTTTGTGCTTTTATTGCTTTATCTAAATCATCCACTACTTGCTGCAGCTTCTGTAGGCTGGGGTGGACGTTCTCCTCCATCCACTCCTCTACAGTACACTTGTGGAAAACTTGTTCCATGGCTGCTTGGAGGTCTTGCACCACAGCATTCCACTTGGAGAGGAGACTAAGCAGAAATCAGAAGGAAGAAACAATCACATTTGCAGGTGAGCTCTGCCTCAAGGGAGGGCTAGCTTACTGGGCATTTTAAAGGGAGTAGTCTTTAAAATGGCTTTACAGGAAAAGAAGCCAAGAGCTCAAAGGACCTGAAACTGTGCAGATGGCAAAAGGTTGATGTTGTTTGTGTTTCAGTGCCATTAATCTCGGCACTTCTCTTACACAATGACTTTTAAAGTACTGAAATGTGCTCAAAAAACCCACTATACACAACTGAAGTGTAACTGAAACCCACTGTGAGACTTGTTGGGAATTTAGTTATGGTTTTTATCAGGAAGAGGAGATGCAGTTGGATATTCACCTCATCACAGCAAAAAGTGTATAAATTAGCCATTTAGCATGAATTGGCATAATGTCTAGGATAAGTTCTGAAAAGCACATGGTGACAGGCAACAGGGGAAAGGGGTCTGGTTTTATTCCAAGCCCTGCCTGGAACCTGATCTGTGGCGAGCTCCGCTGAGGCTAACAACTGCTGTAAGATGCAGGTCTGCAAGGGAGTAACTCCAACACAAGGCAGAGTTTTTTTGGAGAACAGTTTTATACTTGTATTCAAAGAATTTGTTCAACAGAAGGCAGATAAACATGTTATTCTGTTTAAGACCATATTATGAATACTTCCTATTGTTTGATTTCCACTGATGCTTCCAAAATAATTACAGAAAGAGGCAATGACTCAAAACTGAATGTATTTGAGTGTCCAAAATATGACAGACTTTATTTCCCCTGTAATGCAAAATAAGTGGCATTACCTTACTGCATCTGGCTGGAAGTGATGCATTATTATGGGATGAATAATCCTCCTTTTTCTGTGGTAGGGGCTGAACCAGCCTGTGACATATCTGAAAATGGATGTCAGTATCAGCAGTTTTTGAAACAGCAGTGACATACGTGTTTGTAGGCTGACAGGGAGGTGACAGGACTTTAGCTGAACTTTTGCATAAACAGAGATAGTGCTTAAGAAATAAGTAAATTTATGGCTATGTATGTTTGGAACTAGCTTATAAAGACTGTTCCTAGCAGTTGAGAATAACTGATCATCTGCTGCAGTTTAAGTTTCATGTCAAGCTCCTTTTTTTGTAAGCACACCATTAAAAAAAAATCATTTTAACTTTAAACAACAGTAAGATTTAATTCAGGAAAGAGCTAGATTCCTGAAATAAGGCATCACATAGTATTTAGGAATTCTGCTAAAATACTTTAAATTTGCATCTAAATTTTATGTTCTGCTGAAGTGTCAATATATAGGGATGTGATGCCTGAAACACAGAGCCTGATGTTTAAAACACTTTTATGCCCCATTTTGACATGACACAGCTCCAACACTCCTGCAGACAGCCACAGAATCAACATAAACCTTGTTACCTGTTCCTTTCAAGAAGTTCATCCACTGATGACTTGAGGTAGAAACTAACTTGCGTCACAAGTGTAAGGATATTGCTCCCAGGAAAGGTCCCCAGGACTGTGCTGTCCAAAGAGGCTCTGTTAGTTTCTGAACTTACCATGCATCGAGAAGCATCTGAATTTTGCAGCTGGAATTTTACCTCACGAAAGTATCAGTTTCCAGGTTGGACATTCCCAGGAGCTTTTCCACGTTTTCTTTAATCTTTTCAGAATAGCCACCTGGCAGAAGACAGTGGAAATAAGGAGCCTAAATATCCAAAATGTTCATAAAAGAGGGCTTTTCTGGAGTACTCTGCATTGGCTTAGTAGTTCTCCTTGGATGAAGATTTTTTTAAAAGGTAAAATGGAAATAGAACAAGGAAAAAAGTCTGGGGATGGGAGGAGTCCATTGTCTTTCATACAATTGTCTTGTGCTAGGTAAAGCACTTCCTAGATATGAGCTTTCCATTCAGGGTGCTGAATATTTTTAGTGCTTTAGTTGAAAACAAGTAGGTTGTGGGGTTTTTATTTTGAAAATAAGAAATACAGAAAGACAAAAATTCTGTTGGCAACTGCCTGTAAAGAAACCAGAAGCTACAAGAAGTATTTTACCAGACAGTGTACTTCCTAGATCAATATTAAGAAATTAATTAGTTAAAACAACTTTCACATGTAAACAAGATCTAAATCTAAATTAAATCAGTCTCATTTATACACCAGTAGTGTTTCAAATCAATTCCAAAAGCAAATCATATTAATTTTTTTTTTAATAACCATGAAGAAGTTTGTGACCATTTGAACACAGTAAATTATTAGTATACTATGGCTATTTTAAAATACTTAAGCCAAGAGGCTTCTCTGCTTCTGTATTCCAAACGCACAATATGTGTAACTTCTTGTTCCTAATTCAGACCATGATCAGATAGTCAAACCACCTCAAAATATAATAAGCCTATGCCAACCTTAGGGCAAGGTCACTTCATTCTTGTGCTAGGCATTAGATGAGAGAGAATAAAGTTGTCATTGTACCATTCTTTAGTGCCTGCAGACATACAGCCAATGACGGAATCGCCACAGGAAGCAGCTCACATAAAACAGAGAAGTGATCATACCTAAATAACAAAACAATCATTAATTAGACATTTTACCATTAGAACATACTAGACAAGTGGGAAGTTTTAATATTTCAATCACTAAAATTCAACGAGCTTTAGAAACATCAAGTTTCTGTCTCAGAGAAGGGACCTTCTATCTCTGAAACACTAAGCATTCCTGTTTTACTAATAAGAACAGATACAAACCAAATTACTTTAAGCAAATTAGGGTCAGAAATTGGAATTCAGCTATCTGGTATTCCCTTAGACCTCCTGACTATTGCATAAAAACCTTTTACTCCTTCATTAACATTTTCCCTCTTATGCAACTTCATTCTATTTGAATTCACATCAGACACTGAGATACACACTACGCATTAACTATGCTCTCTATAAGCAGTTCGAGGTGGCACAAAGTACATTCAAGCCTTCAAATCCAGTCTGCTGTGTTTGCCAAAACAATTGCTCCTGCTGATTAATGCTGTAGCAGTTGACTGGAACTCTGAAATCCACCCTTTGTAGTCAGTGGGTGCAGCCCAGCAGTAACCAACAGGAAGGGCTGCAGGGTTGCACAGTTCCCGTTAAATCCCCAGCCTGCTTGTACCTCCTGGGGAGTTTTTGGGTGGAAGTTTGCTTCCATGTGATCCCTGGAACCATCTAAAAGGATGTTCCTTACCTTTGCCAGCCGGTCAGCGCGATACCTTCAAGGACATCAGCAGGGCTATTGCTTGCCACTTCCAGCCACTGAAGATGGTTTTTTAAGTGGTGTCCAATAAGTGTTAGAGATTGATTCACTCCTGTAGCTCCTTTAAAAGCACTAGCAAACCACACCTTGGAGAAGCCACATCTACGGTACTTCTCTATGAGACGCACTGCAGTAAGACACAAAAGAATGTTTACAGGACAAGTTCTTCTCTATTTTCATCCTTGACTGTAATACTCCAATTAGGAGGAAGCCAGGTCTGCTTACAGCAGGCTGCTGAGCCTTGTCCCACCAAGTTTTGAGCATCAGTAAGAGTGTGAGATTTGACATTCTCTCTGAGTAACCCATTTTGGTGACTGCCCTCCTATTTTCATGTGCCCAGTCTGTCTTCCATTCACCTGAATTGCTAAATTGCTTCAATGCTAAGGCATGTAACAAGCATGCTCAACATCTGACAACTGATTCTTCTTTCAGCAATGAAATATTTGTATGCATGTTAGATGCCTGATGTAAGAATTTTTCTTTTGATTTCTATATATGTATGAAGCCTTGAAGCTTCTTTTGCAGAGCTGTTCAGTACAGAGCTATCTACTTCCACTGGTTTTAATGCAAGCAGAGTTAATGTAACAGTGCTTCTGAAAAACCTCTCAGCCTCTCACCAGTGATTCCATAGCCCTGTTGAACAGAACTAAGCAACAGACAATGCAAGTCCTTCATAGGCGAAGCATAAATAGAAAAAGAAAATAAGTGATAGCAACTCTTATTTGAGATCAAACAAGGGCTATGTTTATGCTCTTAAAGCAACAAAAAGCAATTTAACAACAATAAAATTTTTTGGTGTGCAACTAAGGCATGTTTTAATCATACTATCGTGGTATGGCTGTTTTGCTTAACAGGTAACAGAGCTCTTTGCTTCGCCTAAGCAGCTCAGCAGAGAAGTACAAACCTTTGCCCTCCACGTCGAGGTCTGCTGCATAGTCCCAGATCATTGGCTGCACAAGCTGTGGGACCCCAGACTCTGAAAGGAAAGGGTTCTTCTAAGTAATGGAAAACAACCAGTTAAAAGTGAGAACGAGATACATATTGTTGGTGCAGTAGCACGTGACTAGAACTAACTCTGACTTGTCACTAGAATTCTGCATTTATAGTTGAAGTATCCCTGGGGATTTTCAACCTGGTCAAGGGCTTTGAACATGTGGGTTCACGTGCCAGGGGCCACTAAATCCTTAGACATCTTGAAACCACTAACAGAGATCAGCAGTGACAATTCATCAGAGATCCCATTCATGCCAAGCCCATCTCAGTCCCCTGAATCTATCAGTATACCTACTGGCTTCAAGTGGCAGAGCTGCAAACTACACACAAGACTTCAGCTAAATTCAAAGGAAATACCCTTGAAGCTGGAGATTGTCTGAGCTGTGCTTGCACAGAACTTAGCTTTTCAAGATGCCTTTAAAGTTCAAATAAAGATAGAGGTTTATCTTCAAATCCCTTCATAATCAACTCCCTGACTAGTTTTAAACATGAGAAACCTAACCCTAGAGAAACTGCAGTAAATTGTACAGAAATTTTGTAACAGCATCCCATTTCAATTTGTTTAGCGTGTTATTGCCTGTGGCAGTAGAGTGCACTTAGCTAGATGCTGTGCTGCTCTTGTGGATGCAGATGGGTCCAATCTGCATTTTTTTTTTATAATTTCCTACTACTAAAGCCATGAACAGGTCAGTCACTGCTGGAGGAGCTACAGAGCTCTTCATGGTATTGGCTAAATCTGCTTAGAACAGACACATAAGGTAGCTTGAAAATTCTGGAACTCTCTTTATGCTAGGACTACTCAACTTTTAGCAGTGGTTTCATGTTTTTCAACAAATAAGACTCATGATGTCACGGTGTTGGAGCTACCCCACAATTCAGTATCAGAGTTCCTCATGACGTGCACTATGATCACATGTCCTGTCAAAGATGCTCACAGGGTTGCAGCTTCTCTGTGTGAGTCTGCACCATTGAAGCCAGATGCTGCACAGAGCAACAACTAACATTAAAAGGTGGTGAGAGGCATAGAAATTTAGACTGAGACTATAAATGCTAATAGGTTTGGGGTTTTTAATGTGTAAAGAAAATGGAATTGATGGCAACCACTGCATGATGACTGTTTTGTTTGTCACTGTGTATGACCAGATGGAAAACTAAAGTATATGTGTTGAGACTTGCCCACACTCATACAAAAAGTCTGTGACATAGCCAAGGACTAAAACTCTAGTCTAATGGATCACATCTCAACTGTTCTCAGATTTCTTGTTTTCATTATTTGCATCTGCCAACAAATCTGTTTTAAGTGGTTCTGTAAACTTTTCCGTATGCTACAAAATATGATTTACCCCATCATTGGTCACACACCTGCCAGTGTTTCCTCACTCATCCCTCTGAGCATATCATCCCACACGATGGGTGTCACAGTGGGGTAAGACAAGGCCACACAACTTGCAACTGCTTTTATGTGGGATAAACACAGCTTCTCTGGGGTGTTATCTTGTTGCTGCAGCCACTGCTTTGACTCCTCTCCTTCACCAAGGTAGTAGACCTGAAACATCAAATAATCCTGATTTCTTTTACAGGAATAGGGGGAATGAGTTTGATACAGTGTAATGAAATCATACAATATTCAAAACTTATTGCAAAGACATGACACACTGAGTGGACATATTCAAATGCACCTCCCAGTTCAAAGACACTGCAAGCATTTCTATCAGTCTGCAGGAGACTGTGGCCCTGACTAAATGCATCACATAGAAGAATTCTCTATGAACTAAACTAACTAAAGAATAATTAAAGCATGCTCTATTTGCCTTTGGAAGGTTTTTTCTTGGAAGTAGCTCTCACCAGTTTTACTCAGTTCAAATCTAGCAACCCATAAGGTTCTGAGTTATATCCCCATCTTGGGGAAGGAGATCATTTGTATGTGAATCTAGAAATGACTTGGGGACATGTGCAAGTATGGCCCCAGCACACTTGATCCTATGCAGAGAGTGGATCTGGGCCTGTTAAGCTGGATATGCATTTAAACTCTGTTGTTTTAGCACAGGTTTTATCTAAAACACGTTTATTCTACATGACCAGTAATTTGCTTTATAAAAACTTCCAGGTCACCATCTAACCTTGCCATTTGTTCCCAAACAACAGGATTCAAAATGCTAAACTATCAGTACCGTTAAGTGTGATCACAATGAATTTCAGGGATCTGCATGCCATAGGGATGGTCTAAGAAGCCCTGAGAAAGGAGAAAACTCAAGGTTTTCCTCCTCAAGGAGACAAACTACCAAGAGATTAAAAAACCCCCAATAAACACTTCCCATCACAAAAGGGCTTACTTTGAATAAGTTGGCCAGAACAATGAGCCAACATCTTACATCAAAACTCACATGATTCTTAATGAAGACCTCTAACTGATATCTCGCTTCAAATACTCATTTTATCTAAAACCAAATGCCAAGTTAGCTTTAAGTGCTTTCAATATTACACTCGGATCAATAAATGACATCCCACGCTACTGAAATAATTTATAGTCAAAATGACTTTTCACACTGGCTTGAACTGGTGCTTTCCATCCCCCAATTCCCACCCAAACGTGGCCTGGGTACCACTGAAATGTGGAAGCCTTGGCCCTTACCATCATTTCTCACAGGACAAGAGTTCCTGGCTCAAGAGAAGTCCTACCTCATCACATCCAATGTGAAACCATTTTAAGTCTTCATGCAGTGCCATAACTTGGTCAATCATTGCTCTGACCAGTGCCCGCGACTCCTCCTTGTGTGGGTTGAGGGCATTGGGAAACGCCTTTACCTCCCGGAGATGAGCAAACTCTTTGTGCTTCAGAACGAACTGCAAGAGAAAGGAGAGCTTGGGGAAGAACTGCAAAATGAAGGGGACAGCGGTGTCCTCCTGCGTCACCAGGGCTCTGCTAATGGTTGTCCTGCTAAAACCTGGGTTTCAGCTGGGTGAGAGCACAGGGGACAGCACGAGGCCTCTCGCCAGGGGTGGTACAGCCAGGAGGGGCACGGCTGCAGCTCCACGGTGCTGTGGGTGTCCCCGACCACGAGTCACCTCACAGGGTGAGGGAAACCGGGCAGTCAGAGCAGCATCACCCTGGTGTCTGGAGCGTGCAGCTGACAGGAGCCGGATAACCAGAGTACCAGGAGTTAGGACAGAGATTTTCCAGCAAAGCCACCCCCAGGCCGCCACCCTCGCTGACCCAACCCAGCGCTCCCAGGCGTCGAACGCACGACGCTGCCCGCCCGCAGCTCACCTCCATGTGCCCGAAGGTCTGCACCAGCGGCACCACCTCCAGCCCCTGCGCCCTCGCCTGGCTCAGCACCGCCCTCACCTCCCCGGGGCTGCGGGGCAGAG
>NW_020799123.1:4163693-4234087 GCF_003259725.1 Athene cunicularia
TTCTGCCCGGGCGCTGCGGCTGAGGGGAGCGGCCTACGGCAGCGCGCTGGCTCCTGTGGGAGCGCCCGTGGGAAGGCGGCCTGTAACCTCCGGCTAGGGAAGAACGATAAAAATAGCGTGTTCTTATAAATATGCGTACGTACGCTAAAAACGAGGGGTCAGTCGGAGCACTGGCCTTTGACGGGGGCTCCCTGGTATCGGTCAGGGCAGCGGCCAAAGCGGTTCCTCACCGGCTGGGGAGCGTGTCCTTCGCTTACTGAGACTGTTGCTGTGCTCTCTCCGTAGTGCCAGGAAGAACAGAGGCCAGCAAGAGACACGGTGGAGGTGGCTGAAGGTAGTGTTCCTCCTCTCCTCTGCTGCCGTCGGTGGCCTCCTGGGCTGGAGCTACCTGAGCGCTGAGGACGGGGTCACAGAGGTGCTGGCTCGTCACAGCGAGAACCTACAGGACAAGTTCATTGAGATCCCCTGCTCTGAAGACTACGACAGCCACAAAAGATTTGAAGGTATTTGAATAGGATTGTCTGAAGCAAGATGAATAATTAATTACTCAAGTGCACCCAGAGAAGGGCAATGGAGCTGGTGCAGAGTCTGGAGCACAGGTCTGCTGGGGAGCGGCTGAGGGAACTGGGGGGGTTTAGTCTGGAGAAGAGGAGGCTGAGGGGAGACCTCCTGGCCCTCTACAGCTCCCTGAAAGGAGGGTGCAGAGAGGGGGGATGAGTCTCTTGAGCCAAGGCCCCAGCGCCAGGCCCAGAGGGAATGGCCTCAAGCTGCCCAGGGCAGGGTCAGGCTGGCTCTGAGGAAGGATTTCTGTGCAGAAAGGCGTTGGAATGGGCTGCCCAGGGCAGGGGGGGAGTCCCCATCCCTGGAGGGGTTGAAGAGTCGGGTCGACATAGCGCGGAGGGATCTGGGGGAGTTGGGAAACGGTCAGGGTGAGGCTTATGGTTGGACTGGAGGAGCTTCAAGGTCTTTTCCAACCTAGATGATTCTGTGAAGCAGCCTTCACATGACCACAACAGGCTGACTGATGTCTAAGTTTGTTAAACTGAATGTGTACTACATAGTATCTCTTCATCTCTGTTGATTTCTGTCTTAAGTTTATTACTGGTACATACCATACAGGGTGTGGAATGGAATTGATTTAGGATATTGTATGTGCCACTTGTGTGTGGCAATGACACAAATGCCAGCTTCTGCTACACTTCTTTTGATGCTGCCTGCAAAACATTTTTCTTTGTCTTTGAACTGAGCCTGTCAAATTTGTATTTGATTTCCCTGGCATTTGTTTCTTTAGAGCATTGGTGTTGGATCTTCTAGAAAAACAGAAGATTTTCATCCTCTCCAGTGAACAACAGTGAGAAAATTGCAGTTTGCATGGATAAGCTATGCTGATGTTCTTTTTCAGATTTGCAGAGGGTATCCTGATGAACGTTTTGAGCTGGTACTGCCGCCAGAGCAGCTCTGCTCTTGCGTTTTATCAGCCTACCAGTGTGTCTAGCTATGTGTTGACTGATAAGCTACTGCATCAAAAAAAGACCCTGATAATTCTGAGTTAGTTTTTAGGCAAGTCCGTTGTTTTACCTGGTTTGTAATGTGGCTGACAAAACACTTGGTGACACAAAGCTGGAGGCAGTGTGAAGGTTGGAAGTGTGACTGCTTGGAGCTGAGGAAAAACAAAGGTGATCAGAGGGCTGGAGAGCCTGCCCTATGAGGAAAGACTGAAGGAGTCAAGTCTCTTCGAGAAGAAAAGTCTTGGTTGGGATCATATCACAGTATTCCAGTAGTTAAAGGGCAGCTACAAAGAGGATGGAATCTCTCTCTTCACAGGTGGCCACATGGAGAAGACAGGGGGCAACGGGTACAAGTTGCACCAGGCAAGGTTTCATCTTGATATGAGAAAGAAATTTTTTACAGAGAGAACAGTCCATCTGGAACTGGAACAACCTCCTCAGGGATGTAGTAGAGCCCCTATGACTGCAAGTTTTCAAGATGCTATTGTACAGGGTGTTAGATCATCTTGCCTAGGTTCCCTTTCCCATGGAACAGGGGATCTTTTGAGGTCCTTTCCAACCTGGGCTGTTCTACAATTCTGTGATTTCTAACTTTATTCCATTGCCAATTCTGGTAGGAAGTGTTCATTAAACTGCAGCCTGGATGTGGTGCCCCAAAGCTGTGGAGGTAATTTTCCCTGCTCTCTTCACATCACTGGTCCTGGTGGTGTTGGTCAAAAGGCTTGTAACATAAACCAAAAGTTTGTATAGTCTGTGGTCAGATAGTTTTTCCTCAGTACTGCTACTGTAGCATCTTTTTTTGAGTATTCATCCCAAATGTCATGGGGCTAAGAAAACTGCTGTCAGGAAGCTACCAGCAAGAAAACTTCCTCAGTAGGGGATTTTTTGACTGAGCACATGAAAACACATGTTCTGTTTTAACTTTTCATAGTTAACTATAAGGAGAAACTGTTTCTGGCTTTATTTGTGTCTGTCAAGGCCAGAGAAAACTGCAGCCAGTGTTGCCACGAATTTGGTAGCTACGATTGAACTAAGGCTAAAACTGTCTGCATTCTGCTACCAGGGCTTCTGCTTATCAAAAGAACCCCCCCAAACCTTATTTTTCCCTTCCCTGGTTTGCAAGAGGAATTTTCTGAGCTGTGGACTTGTGGTCTTGGCAACCTCATCAGTGATTCTTTCCATCATAAGGAAGGCACAAACTTCGAGGATATCTGCCTGGAAGAGGAATGACTGTGTTCTCTATTCTTGTGGCGCTCTGCGGATGCTGGTTGTGGGGTGCAGTGTCACCCTGGCTTTGTATGAGAATGACTGACATGGCTGGCATCAACCCAGGAGGAACAAAGGGGAGTCATCTGGTGTGAGTTTGCTTCTGCTTTCTAATTAGATGTTTGCTTGCTGCTGCATCTTAACTTACGTGGTTGATTTGGAGTTTTAGCAGATATTTTTACACATGTTCCCCTGTACTATGCTTTCAGAAGGACATTAGTGGTGTTAGAAACGTGTGAGCATCTGTCTTGTTAAGTGGTTAATTGAAGCCGTACTGCGATGATGAACTTTGCTCTTGTTTTTTAATTCTTGTCTCCTGCTGGGTGCCCGCAAGAGGGTGGTGGTGAGCTGCTGAGCCTTTCTGTGCCGGCAAAGCCAAGCTCCCTCCTCCACGTGTGTGCCACTGATAGCTTAGTGAGGCACTAAATGCGGATTACGGTTTTCTGCCAAACTGGATTCAGCTCTGGAGCTTTAGTCACTTTGGAAATAGCTTTCTATCACTCAATAGCTTTTCATTCTCTGTCTTTACTCTGGCTTGACAGCCACAGCTGCTGGCTCTGTGTCAGAAGGAGGCACATTCCTCTCATCACTTGGTGTCTGATGCTCAGCCATAAAGTTTCCACAGCTAAGATGAGCTTTTATACACCTGTTGCAGCTTCAAACTGAACTAGTGCAACTGAGCTGCTAGGTTGCTTCAAATGATATGATAGTTGGTATCATAGAGCAGTGGTTTTATTTCCATAGCACTGCCTGCCAGTAAACATGCTTCATGCAGAAATAAAATGTGTTATTTTTCAGAGGCCAAGCACTTAACTTACTATATTTGCAGAAGATAGATTCTTTGAGCACAGTCTCATCTGCGTTTGGAACCCTGTGGCCAGATCTTGCCTATTTCTGTTGCCCTGAGACATGGTTAACTACTTAAAACTGCTGTGGCTACTAGTGTGATATAACTCCTGTGTAGTCTCTTATGTGTGTTGACATACTGTGTCAGTGTACAAAGCATCCATGATCACTGCCCAAGGAGACAGCTGTAAGGTGCTTTTCCAGAGACTAGATCAGTGGATGTGGAAAGCAGAGAAGTCTGTGTGCAGTGGAGGAAAAGATCTAGCACCTAGACTGCTGGTGTGGTTATGGGGATGGCATCCAATAAATCTTTGCCTCCTCTTGTCCTGCTTTGAGATGGATTGCATAGGGGGAGCATCATGATGGGGCTTTTTTCTCACGTGAATCATCCTAGTCTCAGCAGCGTATGGTTCTTGGCTAAGTATCACTTTAAGTAGAAGACAGAGCTGCAGTTGAGGCACTTGGACCCCTGTGTTACTGTTTTCTGGGTACTGAATAGGAGCAGGGGCCATAGGGAGTACTTGTGGTTTTGCATGTTTTGGTATGCTCCTCCTTTACATTGATTGAAAAAATACAACTGTAAGATCCAAAGCCAAGTGCCTTTTTAGATAAGTGAATGATTTTGTGTCTGCTAAGCACAAATTTGTGGAAGGTACTGGGTACTTTGTAATACTAAACTGAATTTCTCCTGAGTGCAGATTCTCCCAAGTATGTTTTAACACTTCAGTGCTCCTGTGTACCATGGTCTCGTAGACAAAGATGATGCATTTCTTAATGCTAAAATTGTTTTCAGACAAACAGACTGTTCTGATTTTTCCTTAGTTTGACCAGTTTGTGCCTTACTGTGGGTACCTGACTGACTTTACACTGGACTTTTTCTTGTTTTCCTTCTCAGTTTGGAAAAGCTTCTGCTGTTGCCTTCAGAACACCTCCTGCTTCCGATGCTGTCTTTGCCAGCTCTTTGTCAGAGGCCCTAGACATGTAACAACCATCCTAGGTAACCCTGTAGTTTTGCAAAATCTGGACTTTCCAGTACTAACCTTTGCAAAATGCTAAGATCTATGCTATTTGCAGTTGGAAACAGCACAAACCGCTTCTGAAATCAGAAATCTTTGCTAGTGTCCTCTTTTAGAATGTTGTACAAAGAAAACTCTATTTAGACAGGTTTGTCTTGGAGTATTGAAATTCTTGTTTGAATTTATATTCTTTCCCACCTTTTCTCTCCTTGAACATCAGCTTTCCCTCATCTCTTAAGACAATTTTCTTTGCCTTTCAAGCATTAAAGAGACCTTTTCAATAGCAAAAGGAAAATCATTCCCCTCTTCTTGTCTGTACTAGCCAAGAGAGCTTCCTTGTTTTTCTGTGTTCAGCTTTCTCCTGAACTCCTTAAAATCTCATTTTTCTACCAGCCTGTTACCTCAGCCTTTTAAAATCTTGTTTTGTAACAGGACTATAAAAAAGTGTACTGCCAATATCCAAATTTATGCTTCATGAAATTGTTGACATCTTTATACCCGACAGAACGTTGCATACAGCGTGGAGTACGTTATGTGATTTGCGATTGATGATTATTCTATAAATCTTTCAGTGGAACTTATGGTGTCTAAATAAATGTTTGGCAAGGGTTTTTTTCAGTTCTGAGAATTTAAATTATTTCCTCTTTGGCTGTTTTTTTTTACATGCACCTGAGTTTAAAATTGGATGCTGGAAGCTCTTACTGCCTCAGCCATCTGTCTCACCCTTTCACTCTTTGGGTGAGTATTTGCTGGCCTGGAGGCAGAGATGTCTTATTCCTGTCAATTGACTTCTGAGATGCCCTTCAGCCTGGCATTCAGAAGTGAGTAACTGATTTTAATCTGCCACTGCTGAATGTATGATGGAGCCTTTAAGATGCAGCAACATAAAATGCATACTTTTTTGTTAGGGCAGACAGATAGTTTGCAGCATTTGCCTGCTATTACTTGTTACTTTCCAGAACTGCTAGGCCCTATGCTCCAAAGGAACAGAACATTCCCGATGCTTGCGATTTTATTGCAAGATCTGTGGTATTTAACTTTCAAATTCTTGGTTCCTGGAATTGCGATTGTGGAAATTCTTGCATTTTTCAAAAACTAGGCCTAACCTTTGTGGTTGCAGAGGGGATATTTACAAGGTGCCTGAAACATGGCACAGAAGCTCCCCCTCTTTCCACTCCCTCTGCTCCCAAATTTGGAACTTGGAACAACTTCCTGCCTATAAAGCCCCTTGTGGGTTTGAATTGTGTGCCTTTGGAGCTGGTACTGTATTGCAAAGTGTTGTTCTTTAATATGCGAAGCACCTTCAGGTTGCTGCTAGAATTTTAAATATATTTTTTGCTCTTTTTTTTTTTATATCAAAGCACGATGGTTTCTGATGAATAGTATGTTTTGATTCTACTCGTTTCTTTAGCTCACAGGGTTGAGAGGCAAAAAGCAAGCTGGGGGAGCACTAGTTCTGGTTCATTCTTGTCACAGTGCTGGGTTCTGTGCTGGCATTGATGAATGGATACTTAAGAAGTTAATCTCTAGCATTATTTTAGACTGCTAGTTTCCTAGGTCATCTTCAAATAAATTCATGTGCCCTTCCTGGAATCTGAATCTTGAGCTGACTTCAGTAAATTGTTGCTGGGCAGTCAGAAAATGCAATTAATTATCTGGGTTGTAAACCAGCTGTTTTGCTGATTTTGATCTGTGTTTAAACAGTCTGCTTGGTGTGGGTGCCTTTGGTTTAAATTTAAACATGCATCAAACAAGGGACTTTTCCCAAGCGAGGAAACAGGCTGTATAATTTGGTATGCTGCTGTCAGTATTCAGCCTGTTCACCCACACATCTCTTTCTCATTTCTTCTCTCTCTTCTTGAAACACTGGTGTAATTGGAGGGCTATATCAGGGTATATCCGGTAAGATGGAGTGGAAATTTCTACAATGTGCTTGTTCTGTGGCAAAATTTCTGTCACTCTGTGGACGTTGTTATCATTAGTCGCTGTTGCTTGGAACAGACTGATGCTTTTGATTTGCATGGGTGAATAGATTGATTTATCTCCAGGAGTTCACCCCCCCTTGTGTTCTGATAAGCAAATAATCCTTGAAGAGGAGCTCAGTTCAGCAACAATAATATTGGCAGGTGTCAAAAAATAACACTCATCACAATTTTTCTGTGGCTTGACATCTATATATGGATCTTCCCCAGTGAAGTGCCAAGTGTGACATCTCAAGCTCTTTGGTGGCTCAAAATTGATCTTATTTCTTTTTGCCTGAAGACTGTTGTGGACCAGACTTCTAATTTCATAAGAACTTTCATATATTCTTCAACTGGAACTCTTAGTGCTGGCTTTTTTGTATGAGCTTTTAAAATGTAATGTTAGGTTTCTTAGCAATGAATTTTCAGAGACTTTTTTTATCATACATGTCCAGGCTGTGTGCTTCAAGGCACTTTTGTGCAAAGTCTCATATAAAGACATGCCCTTCAAGGTATAGTTGTATAGATACCCCATACAGAATCATATTTTCTTCCTTTTGACTCAGGGTTGGGGGAAGGGGATTGAGCAAATCTGAAATACGCTGCTTTTATTCTCCTGGCAGTACAGTTGGAATGTTCAAATTCTTTCACTGTTGCCATGGCTTTTCCAGTGACTTCCAGTGGACAAATACAATGGTTCTTAGCACTTGACTACAGGAATCTCTGTTAATAAACTGTGTGATTTGGGTTGTATACTGAAACAGAAGTTAAATTCAGTTCTTTGTGTTAATATATGAGTTGGCATGTATTGATAGTAGATAAAGAGCTTATACCTATTCAGGAACCCTTGTTATTAGTAGTATCTTTATGGCTTGAACTGTTTGTGTTCTAATTTAATTTTTTCATTTTTTCTTTTGTCGGGTAGTGGTTTCATTTCTGTCTGAGTAGCATTTTCTCTTCATTTACTAGCACAGTGGTGCTCTGGTGTTATGTCCACTGCAGTCTGCATCCAAGTAGGTCTTGTCTTCTGCATCTCATTCTTCTTCAGGACAGTTGAGTTTCTTTATCCTATTGAGACTGTTTGGTTTTGGGAGAGAACTCTTTTCATGCTGTGTATTGTACCTAAGAGTGGTGTGTACTGGACCTTTGAGTTGAAGACATACTTGGACTGTAATAGAAAACATTTTGTATATGGACACATGGTGTTAAGGAGGTTTAGTTGTTAGAGATCTTGGCTGGCTTTGGAACTGTCAGCCTGGGATGGAAGGACCCATGTGGCACTGCTGAGCTTGCCAGTTCTTACTCTGCCAGTTCTTGCTCTGCCCAAAGGCTAGAATAGAGTGTGTAAGATGAATTTGTCTAAGATCATCTTCCTTTCACAGACCACTTATATAAATAGGAACTTTTGTTTTTGCTACTGCACTTGGGAAGAAGAGGAAAAATCACTGGATCTGTCTGTCTTGCTGGATGTACATTGAGATACAGATGTGTCTGATACAGCCTTACTAAACTTCTCTAGCTTGAGGTGGTAGATGTGCAAAGGAACATCAGTAAGTCAAATTGAATCCCAAAGTTTGTAACAAACTTGTAAAGCCTTGTAACAAACAAGGTTTCTAAGCATTATTTTCAGATCAACAGGGCAAGTAGTTTGTTTTAAAGGCACAGTATTGCTGTGCATTTTGCTGAGCCTGAGCACTGGAGGCTCTGGGTCACGCACGACAGCCACAGCTCCAGTGGCTGTGCTGCTTTGGGTGTTGAGATTCGTTCCTTTTACATTATCTCCATTCTGTTGAATTGCATTATGGACATATCAGGAAATAACTTGTCAGCTGTAGCAGGGAAAGTGATGTAGCTTAGATGAATCCTGGGGACTTGACTATGCAGAAGCAACAGTGACACTGGCTGGCTTGTCTTCTTTCTGATTGCAGTGCAAAACAAAATAGGGATGTAACTTTCTTGTAGTTTGTGATCTAAAACATTCTGAGATTGCCAGTATCCCTTCTGAATGTTGTGAATCTGAAAGAGGAGTAGAAAAATATTTGTAGAAAATTGTACTGAACCTTGTTTGAAAGATGATTTTTTCTCTTCTCTTTGTTCCAGGGTGCACTCCTAGAAAATGTGGAAGAGGTGTGACCGATGCAGTAATCACAAGGGAAGAAGCTGAAAGAATGCGTAGGTAATTTTTCTTTTAGCTCTTTCAACGTTTATAAGCAATTGCTTTAATGACAGCGTGTGCCAGGGTTTAAGGTGTAGCACAAGGCTCATGAGCTGAGGGAAGGTGGATTAAACTGGTTAAAAACTAAACTTTTATTTTAAAAGCCATTTTCCATTTTTGCTGTAGTGGAGGCAGTTTGCTTTCATACAGAGTGTTTAGCTCTGTGGGGCATGAGCATTGTAGAGAAAAAGGGAAGATTAGTTAAACAAGTTTTAAGGGATTTTCACTTCTGTTCTGTTTGGCCTTTAAAAACAGAACAAAACAACATAAGCCTCCTTTCAGCTGAGTCTCTTTCTGGGTAATTATGAGCTAGTGCTGACCCTGTAGTACTCTGTGAACGCTAAATGGTGAGTTTTAATCAAATAGTAGGAGACACTGTCAAATTATTCAGTTAGAAAAGTTATCAGCCTCCCTGTCATTTGCATTTGATAATCATGTCAGTGGGGAATATCACTGTAATGCTCGAAGTGATATGCAGCTGTATAAGTGCTGTGTTCACTAGTTGCGCCGGCCGCTCTGTGACTTCCAATTCATCTGGGCTCCTGATTTTGATGGAGTGTTTCTGTATTGTACAGGTTAATTTGTACTGCCCCTAAGAATCAAGATCTGGGTCTTTTTTATGTTTAATCTTTCTTGGCCAGAATGTATTTCAAAGACAGTGTTTTGGGGATTTATGGAAGAGGGCTACATCTCAGAGATGTTCTGTAACATAGATACTTTATTTTCATGACAGGCTGCAAATAGCAGCTTCTATTAACTCAATTGGGTTATATCTGATGCATCAAATACCACTTACTGAATAGTTACATGCTGTAAATAATGACATTAAAGGACAAAGTAACTGGACTTCAGTTCTCATCTGAGGTTATTGTTTTGCCTACAGAATAGCAGAGAGGGGACTGTCCTTGGGAGGATCTGATGGAGGGGTGAGCAGTGTCCTGTTACTTTTTACATTCCTTTACTGCCAAGGCAAAATATAAATGTGTCTCTGGGGCTTGAGGAGACGAGATGGAGAATTTTTCCTTTTATTCAGACTCAGAAAAAAAAAAAATCGTTTGGAAACCTCTTTCCCATTAATATTTCTGCTAGCAGTGTAATTTGTAACTTCTGAAATGTAGTTTACATTTTCCTGTTATTCAATTTAGTTATTTCTAGCACCTCTCTTGAACTGATTTTGTCTTCTTCATCTGGAAACAGTTAATGTAGCAGAACTGTACAAAGTTTGACTTCTGAAACTAAATTACAGTGGTTCACAGCATCATGTAAAGATTTATTTAGTGACGAAAAATGCCATTTAATGTCTTAAATAGACCTTTGAATAATATTATTTAAAAATGAAAACAAACCCATTTCTCTTTAACAAGCACACTTATTTTCATTTCTTTCCTTCTGTCTTGTTCTCAGGATGCTTTTGTGTGTGAACAGAAGAGTATTTGTAAACACAACCACTTTAGGCCTCTGCTGAATTAGGGCATATATTAGCAGAAAAGGAGAAAAGGTTCAATGAAAAAATAAGACTGTCGTCCTTGTGATTGCTGAGAAAGACCTGCAAAAAATATAACCCAAGAAATTTAAGCAGTGCTGCCCATCTGAAACAATATATTTAAAAGATTTAGCATCCTCTGTTCAGTTCTGGTAGGATCCGTTGGATTTTTCTTAGTTCTGTGGTTGTGTAATTTGCCACTTTGCCTAGATTGCTTTGCCTGTTGGCACCTCCAGCTTAACTCCTGTCATTGGTTCTGTCAAGTGGGTTTCCTATCCTGTTCTTTTGGGACCTGTGTGTGATTTTTTTGTTTGTTTGTTTTTTTTGTTAGACTTCCACAAAGAGGCATTAAAAGGGCAGTGTATAACACAGAGAGAGCTTCATGGATTTGGACCACAGAAAGCTGATGTCCAGCGGGGGATCAGGGAACTGGGGAAACTGAGGCAGAGAAAGCTTGGAAGAGACATGAGGGGAGGTAAACTTGCTCCCCAATGCACAGAGCTGGGCAACAAGCCAGAGTATTAGCCAAATGTAAATGTATTCTCTACATAATTTTGAAGTATTGTGCGGTTTTTTTAAAGGGGAAGGAAATTGAGAGGAAAAAGAAGATTCTATTGCTCAGTAAAATACGGCTATTAAGAAATCTGATATCCATTCAGAAGTGTGAGCTCCGATGCAAGCCTTCTCACATTTCTCATAATCGGTAAATGTGAGAGTTATTGCATGCTGCTACTCCTTAGGGAAAGGTGCAAGGAGAAAGTTGTATAGTACTGCATTGAGGCCTTATTTGAAATAGTGCATAAACACTGACAGGTGCTAAAAACAAGAGCTGAGAAGCCTTTAAATACAGCCTCCTTTACTTAGTTTCTTTTATGCCTCTTTCTCCCCTCTTCTGCCATTTTCTTCTTTTACAATATTGATGTTTGTATTCCCCATGTCATAGAGTGAATCTTTTTCCAATAGCGCTATCTTGGCTCCCAGAGATCATTAAATACCAATGGATGTGTGGTGATGATGTATAGATGAAACTGTCTTCATTTGAGCCTTTTATCTTTTAAAATCTCTTACCTACATAGCATACAGAATGTTTCAAGTCTTACTTCTTCTAGCTACTTTCCCTGTATGCCTCTCAAGCTTCAAGCCTGTTGGATTAGGTCTGGCTTGTTGCTTTAGACTTCTTAGTCTTAAAGTGTTTGAATAATTCTGTCTAATTTTGCTTGTTGTTCTAATTTTCTCCTTAAAAATTCCTTAAATAACTCATTGTTTCTGTTTAATTTTTAATTCTTTCTTTAGCCACTTTGATCTCTCCACTATTCCAAATACTTCTTTAGATTTCTTCTGGGGTCCAGACTGCATTTTCATTTTCTCTGACTTCTTCTTAACCCCTTTTTAAGCCACGTGTCTGGTATTTTTTGGTCTGTCATACTTCTTACATTTTGAATTCACAGAAGCTGATCTGTGTTTGTGTAACTGGATATAATTCATTAATTTAAGGACACAAACTGCAAGTTAAGGACTCTGTCAATTCTCTCCTCTGTTTGCTCCCTGTTCTGCTTCCTTGAAGGACTGAAGGATAGCACAAAAACTTGTTTCCCTTTCCATCCTTTTGTTTTGAGAAAGTCCTCACAAACATCTGAATTATTGAAATCTCCCAGGAGTCATGCCCCAGTTGTCATGCTGAGCTTTCTTCCTGATCTTCCTTTGTAATTTTTTTTCTAGATTTTTACTTATTTACGCACACACAGAGAGTGAGACAAGGAGCTGTTGTTATCTTCTAGTCTAACTTTCAACAGAATGCAAACAGGAGCATCTCCATCAATATGCTGCTTTCACTTGTGTGTCCCTGTAAAATAGTTTTATACTCTGTTCCTCAGTCACAGAATGTGATTTGCATTAGTTCTCTTGATGTTCAAGGCCAGGTTGGACGAGACTTTAGGCTACCTGGTCTAGTGGAAAGTGTCCCTGCCAATGGCAGGGGGATTGAAAGTAGCTAATCTTTAAGGTCTCTTCTAACCCAAACCATTCTAGGGTTCTGTGTTTGTGTCAGCTTAGGCTTTTTCTTCCTTATAAAGGTAATGACCTCTCCCTTTCTTCCCTATTTAAGATTTTGCTTGCACACTACCCCTGCTTGCATTACCACTTCAGTCATGACTCATTCATTCACGTCGTTGTAGGTGCTGCCGTCATAACATCTCTCCAGTGTAAAAGAAAGACTCATTTACTATTGGGACTTACTTAGAAGTCCCAGAAAAGAAATCCCTGGTGCAGCCAGTCAGCTGCAGTCTGGTTCCTGTGTTGCAACAAAACTAGCAGGAGTAGCCACCCAGAGCTTCCTTTTGCAGGGGAAAATTAAATTTCTTAGTCACTGAGAGAAGCAAACTGTAGCTCTGATGCTGAAAGAGGGTGTTTGATGTGGGCCCACTGACCCATGCATGGAACAGTGTTTCTGCAGAAGACTCCTTATTCTGCTTTCAGCCCTCCTAACCAAACTCTGAAGTCCTGAAAAGATCAGCTTTGCATTTTCCAGGGGGAGGGTAAAGCTTCTCTGTAATATGTGTCCTATTCCATACGTCTACTCCAGGATGCATAGTTTTCTTCCTTCATAATTAGCCTCTTGATACAGCACTGAGGAAACACATACTTGTCAGGAGTGAAAGACATACCTGGCAGTGTGTCTTTCAATTTACTTTTCTGTGTGATTATCTGGATTTAACGCTAGGAAGCTGGAGAGGAACTGCTTGTGTCTAATCTATATCTAATGTAAACTTGTACTGGACACCATAGCCAAATACCGTGTTTTATTTCCACAGTAATAACCTGTGACTCCAGCTGAGTGATGTAGAAATCTGATTAATTGAGACAAGTGTAACTTTTAAAAGGCCTTACCTTGGGAATGTAACCCTGGCCCCTCTACTCTCCAGATTCAAGTAGGGAAGGGTATTTAAAGGTGGTAATGTTTTGGGAGTCTGCATAAGACTGACTGAGGTGACAGCAAGTTTGATGCTGCCCATATAGAACCTCCATTGCTCTTTCTGCTTCTCAGCTCGAGTGTGCGAGTGTGGGGAAGGTTTTTTGAGCTCTACCAGCTTCTCTGTAGACAAGTAAAGGTAAATTTTGCATTCTTCTCTTGGGCAGTGTCTGTTCTTGTGCATTCGTCTCTTGTGTCTGTTTTCTTGAAAAATCTTGCTTAAAACTTTTTAAGGGGTGGAGGAAGAAGGTGGATGCTATAGAAGTGAATGTATATTTAATGGTTGGCAGTCCTCTTTAGTGAGGATCAAAGGCAGGGCCTATCGTGCTTTGCAAGATGGGGAAATAAAGCCTTTTTGCCATATGCTGAGATGTGGTGTTTACTTGCATGTTCTTTTTTAATCTTTTTAGCAGTGTGAGGGTGGAGAATGTGAGACTAATAATACTGAAGATCCAAAAGAACATATATTTGTGCTATTTTTTTTAAAGGAAGTTCAATTTCATTTTTATGGAAGATCTATAAACCAGGATGTTTGGCTAGTTCTGTTAAATAGTCTCTTGGATCTAGGTGTGTGGGTCTGTGTGTTTTGCAGTGTTCCTGCCATCTTTAGATAAACTTTGTAGAGCTGTCAGCCTGGGAATAGTGACCTGAATTACAGGCTTGATGCTTGGTCAGATAACTGAAGTAATGTTGTTGACACAAGCTTCCACCAAGGTATTCTTCTCAGTGTAGGAAATGATGCTGAAAAAGTTTAATGTTCTGAAGTGGCAGAGGCCAAAATAAATATTTCCGTTTCTTTCCAAGGTATCTGTTAAACAAATAGTTCTGTGCTTGTGTTAATCAAGTCCCTGTCTACATTTGGGATTCAGTTACCTTCCTCTGCCTTCCTGTCTGAAACAACCCTTAAGAATATTCTTCCTTCTTTTTCAGATGCTCTTCTCAGTCATCTTCACTTGGCTTTTCTAGGCTTTATATTGTAGTTATTATCTTTTCAACTGTGAATACATACAGTTATTGGGGGTGTCTTTTATTGACTCATTTGGTCATTTAGGATCTTCCCAGTTGTAATCATCTGGAGCTTGAGGAATGAGAAATGTGTATGTTTAGAAGGCATGTTGAAAGTATTTGAAAGGCAATTTGTTTTTAAATTAAATCTTTTCAGATGTGTCCTGATACTTTTCCTTATAATCTACTTCAGCATGATCACAAGCATATTTTTGAAGCTACACAGAGTTTTACTTCTTCTAGCAGTAGCTTAGATTACTGTACAGAAACCAATAAATGAAAATATTTTGCTTCTGAAGCTTGAGTAAAGCTTATTACAAGAGCTGCTGTTGTATGAATATGAGATGACTTATTTCCATAACAGTCCTCTGAAGCTTTTGGAGAACTTATGTGAGAAAGGGAGGTCTGAAAAGCTCATGCTACGTCCACTTGAATAGCTTGTTACTATATATATTTTTAAAGCTTTGCTCAGGGGTAAATAAAATGATTTGGGTAGGTTTATTAAAAGAAGGTTGTCAGTGGAGTTCCCTGATTCAGCTCTGAAGTTCAGAGCAATTCAGCCTGTAGCAATTTTCTTTTGCTGAGAGACTGTCATGGGTGTTGTCTTCCAACGCAATCCAGAGGAAGAGGGAGAGAAGTGCTTTGAGCCTAGAGGTGAACATGAAGCTGTGTTGCTGGCCTGGCTTGCAGCTCTGACGTGCCTGTGGACTGATGATTTGCTGTTGCTCATTCACAAGCCTGTCTGCGTTTGGGTAAAGATACACAGTGGCTTCAAACAGTACTGTTCAACCATGCCCAGAAATTCTTGTTGCTCATAAGATGGAAGTTATCATTCTTTCCAAACAGCTCACCTATTGGTGGAATTATTGTTTGGATTGTGTTAGAATAATGTGAATGGTATGTGATGCATCAAGAAATGCCAAATTCCAAGATGAGTGATTTTGCCTGGATATTGTATATCAAAGATGTCATTACTCTGGTGCCGGTCAGGTTAATTAACTGTTGCTACTTGATATTTCCAGTATTAAAAAAAAAAGACTGCTATTAAGCAGTCGTATTTTTAAATACTGTTTAACTGATGCAAAACAAACATGTATTTTGTGGACAGTAAGGGACACACAAAAGTGTACTTTATTCAATTTAGAGAAATAATTTAGAATCCTGAGAGGTAGCTCTCTACCCTGGCAAATCTAAATACTCATCTTTTTAGCTTGGTCTGGAGTTCAGCAGAAGTGTTTGGCTTGAGTCGGGTGAAGAAATGGATTCAATTTTTATATGTAAAAACTTTTCACTCTTTGGTTTTCTTTTACAGTGGTTTAGAAGTTGAGGAAAAGTTCGGATGTAGTAAGCCTCAGAATTAAAATTGTTCTTTTTTTACATAGAATTTTATGTCCATGTTAAATATGAGGTATACAGGAACTTGTGCTGAAGGAGAAGTTTTAATAACAAATGTTGGTCAAGATAAATATTGGTGCTGCTATTTGAGCATTTCACAAATACTGGAAAATTAGTCATCTTTGTGTGGAAGGGAAATGTCTTCAAGAAGGGATCCAGGAACACAGTGTCTTACCCCTAGCCCATGGGTGAAGACTGGCAAATCTGTATGTCAGATTTGAATCTTAGGAATAGCAGCCCTCTGCTTTTTTCATAGCACCTTAATATTTTGTGCAGCTATACAGCAAACTGAGGGAGGTTTGTAGTTGTAAAGTAAGCATTAGTACTGTCAACTCAAATGCTAGAAACTAATATATTTGCTTGGGAGGCTGTGGAATGTGAGAGCCAAATGGGGACAGTTATTAAAGGTCATAGTTAAAAGATGAAAAAACCTTTTCATGCTCATTTTTCCTTTTTTTTTTTTTTTTTTTTTTTTTTTTTTTTTTTATTTCCTTTCCCAGGCATCAATTTTGGACTTGCACTCTGGAGCTCTGTCACTGGGGAAGCATTTTGTGAATCTGTACAGGTAAAATGGGGCTGTGGCTTGCTGCCTCTTGTTATCCTACAACTTCAGTGCTCATCACCTTTTCAAATTTCTTAAGCCCTGTGGGCTGGGGTTAGTAATGACAAACTGTAGAAGTTGGCTAGTCACCACAGTTTCCATGACTGGTTAAAGAGCTTTTGTGGCATGAAAACCAATCTTTTGTTGAACTGGGCTCTTTGTAAGCTTCCATTACCTTTATTTTCAGACTTCCTCTTGCACCAGTAAATAATAGTATTTTTTCATGGTTATAGTCTAGTTTGTCAGCAGTGGAAGAAATCAAGTAGTTTGAACTCTTAAAAACTTGAATCCACCTACTTATTTCATGATAGGGGAGGGGACTTTTTTCATGCCCAGGGAATTCCATTGTCAGTTGCTGCATCTTGATCCTTCAATCTTTTAACATTTAATCTTTCAGCAATGCTTTTGGAACATCATGCTCAAAAGCATTTGTAGCATTTTTTGTGTTGTGTGTTCACTTTTTAATTGTGGATAAAGCACAGATGGGCATGAGAATGCATCTTGGTATTACTTAGGCAGTCTGATTCAGCAACTCTTTTAGACTGTTGTTTATTTTTCAGGTACTTTGGGGACAAAATTCAAGACATCTTCACAGAAGAGGATTTTGCTTTATATCGGTAAAGATTTTCAGTAACTTCTAAGTGAACCACAAAACCTAACAATGGTTTTTTTGGAGAGTGCAGGTTGGGAGGGGATTGTCCTTTAGATTCAGACATACAATTGATTTTGCAGCTCAAACCACTAACCTCTGAGAATTAAGATGCCATGAGGAGAATAAGTAAAAGGACCTTTTGGTGACTACCTGATAAATAACATCTGCTGCTTTGAACTTAGCTGCATTACCAATGACAGGACAGTATTGATGGTGTAAATGTAATCAGAAAGATGGCAGCACCACACGTTTTCCTTTCTGTGTAAGGGGCTGATGCCAGCCCTGCAAGCAAGGAGAGCTGCTTCATCTGAGTTCTGTGATTATTTGCTGGAACATTATAGGTGGGATGTAAAATCCTTCAGCATTAACTCCTGTTTCACATATTTTATCCAAGAGGTGTTGTATTAGATGATAAAGACAATCCTATGCTATTATTACATTAGCAACTTGGGGTTTTTTGGGTGAGGTGTAATAAAACATTAAAAATGGTAAAGCAGGAAGGGGAAGGACTTCAAATTACTAATGTTCTGGCTAGAGAAGCAGAGCATACTTTCCCTCTAAGGAGCCAGAATATGAAATAGCACTATAATGTAATAGCTTTGGCATCTGATGCTTTTAGTTTTTCCTGTAGACCTGCTCATATACTTAACGAAGACAACAAACATAATGAGTTCCATGTGTCTGCGAAGGTGTGTGGCAAAAGTTTAGGAACAAGCATTCTTTGTTGACTAGACACAATAAATCTTTAGTTACGCATTTCAGTTGCTTTCTTGTAATTTAAAATATACCTGGCTTTAACATTTTAACTCTTTTTGTCTTTTTTTCTTGCCTTTGTGAAGGAATATGACCTCCCTCTAGTGGTGGAAGTAGTATTACATAGCCGGATAGGTTCATTGGTACAGTAATTTTGCCTTAAAATAGTAACAATTTAAAGCTTATTTTTATTCAACAACTCTTTTTAGATACTGTTGTGTTTATAGATAAACTTCTTTAAAGTGTGTTTACTTCTGCCCCCAAAATCTCAAAAATGAGATGCTTGCTTGATTATTACTGAACTTTGACCGTACAAAGAAAATACATAGTTTCTGCCTCATCAGGATAGTGGAGAATATTTTGAAAATAGTCTTTGTTTGCCTTCCATTCTATAGAAAATCAGAGAATCTGTAGAAATAACATGAGTTTAGGGATGAAATGTCGTAATAATGTTTCTGTTTCCCATAAACAGAAACATTCAGTTTTTCAATAATTTTTATGAAATTCTGATTCTTATACTGACATGAGAGCTGCTAGGGAATATTGATATTCTGTTGACATTTCATGCCTATATAGGGGATGTTTCAGTCACTGGATATGAATCTAATACAAAATATAGTATTAAATGCTTCTGTTCATATTAATGGCAGTACTTTAATATGGACTGTAGTACCCTATATCCTTAATTAATGCTTTTATGCTATTCTTGGGAGCATTTATCTTCATTACTTTCACTTACTTACCAAGGTCAGTTTAAAAATACACTCTTGAGAGAAATAACTAAATGTAATTCATGTCTAAGTATTACTGATTGTAACAACAACAAATCCTGAGTAGGCATTCTGGGCCAGGAGGCTGGTTTCCAAACTGTCTCTGTCAGGATTATGTTGCTTCAGAATCAATTATGGTTTCTAGGCTGATGCTTTAACCACCATCTGCCAAGCATATTACAGCAATTCCTCTTGTTTCACATAATAGATGCATCTTTATCCAAAAGAGAGACCTTTAAATCTGGATGCCTAGTTTAAGGGTTGTGACTTCAGCAGAAAACGGCAATATCTAAGACTTATTCCAAAAATCTTAAAATTTATTAAGGTAGAGACATAGAAGGAGCAGAGGAAGAGCTGATAGTTTACTTTCTCCTTTTATTCATTCTGCATGTGTGATTTCTGTTAAAACTTTCTGGTTGTAGAAGAGCATTGCTTTGTCTGCTTGAACTTTGTCCGCTTTTCACTGGGAACAGTGCAGAGATGCTGACAAGTGGGCTAGAGAAATTGTGTAGTTTTGCAAAGTTTTGAGTGTTTCTGTCACCATACTTGAATTGTGCTTTGTAGTGGCTCGTAACAGTGCATTTTTTTTGCTGATCTAGCAGAGTTTGTGTCTTACAGAAGCTTTCCTGTGGCACTTTTAGTTCTTTTACTTAGTCCTGTATGCTGCTGGTGATACATTAATCTGGCAATTTTGCAATCTAGTGACCATCCTTTCTCTTAAATTGTATGTTTCTTAGAGTTTTATCTACTTCATTGGATTTTTTTTTTTCCTTCCTTGTCACTCTGACTCCAAAAATAGATTTCGGTAACTGCTTTTATAGAAGGTGGTCATACAGCCTCTTCAGGGAGTTCTGTTTGGCCTTTCCCTGAGTCTGGCCTGTACGTATTGATATTATCCAGTGACACAGTGCAAGCTGCTGACAAATGCTGGGAGGGATTCATTTGTTACTTATATTGTTGACTGGGTGCTGTTCTCATATATTTATTGCCATAGCAGAGCTCTGTGTAGTGCATCTGATCAAAGCCAGGGTACACCCTAAGCAGTTTGAATGGTAGAATAGTTGCTGTGTTTATAAAAACGAATGCTTATATTCCCCAGCATAAAGTATTTTCTTTGTAGCTATAGTGCAGCAGAGCTCTCCCAAGAGTTTTTGATATATGGGGGACATGCAGAAAAAAGTATGAAGAATGAGTGGGCCGGGATCAAGAAGGGAGGGGACGCTCCTGCTGCGTGTGCGTGCATATGACAAGTGGCTGAGGAAACAATGTGGCTGTGGTACCAGATCCAAGGTAGCCAGATTTTCTGGGGTCATTCTTTCCTTCCTGGATAGCACCTTCTAAGCTGAAATTTGACTTATCTTGTCATGTGATTTACACATGAAGTACAACGTGTTTGTCCTTAAGTATTTCACCAATAGACTACATAGACTGCCTCTGGAATAGCAGGGAAGGGAATGGAAAGAAAAACTTGCAGTCCTGATATTGATAAATGTTGAAATGGCTAGGTCAGTGGAAAGCCAGCTGTACAGAGTTTTTATAGGCTAAAAAGTGACTTTATACTATTTTTGAAAACAGGTATGTGCTGTATTTGGCATACAGTGGGCACAGAATGAGCTGAACTGCAGATGCGTGTGTTCAGATACGTGTTTTATGGGATTCTAGGGAACACTTTGATCTCTAAAAGAAGTCATGTGTTTGCTCCTACTGCAAGGTAAACATTTGATTCCCATCTATAGTGTTTAATACGCTGTTGCAGAGGGACATGAGATACCTCATGGAGTTTGAAGCAAAGTTCGTGTTTGCACTGACAAGTTTGTCAACCTGTTGATGACTCATGCAGTGGGGCAAATGTGACTATGTGGAACAAAGGACAACCCAGATGATCACAAAGCACCCTGCCAAACATACCTCCTGCAGCACACAGTTTCCTTTTGGCACCAAACTTGTAAATGGATAGTTTTTACACTTTCTTAGGTCAGCTATAAGCTTAAGATCTTGTTATTAGTTACAATAGTGCAATGTAATGTCTTGCAGTAAGATCAGTATTCTGCACCTTAATTCTCCTCTACCCCCTACATTAAGCATTAAGAGTTTTATACTTTATAAGCCTTTCTTAAACTTATTTTGAGCTGCAACCACTTACATATGACAGTGAGAAGTCCTGGTTGTTATTCACATACGTTGAGAAAGTCTTCCCTTTCATATTTTCCTTTTTTCTTCTCTAGGTTATGGTGTTGATGTATTTGACTTGATGGATGCCACATTATGAGAAAGCAGATATTAAACACTATTGACGTGTGGAAATATCTATGTGCTGGCTCAACTAGGAATTTCATGGAGCTTCTGTAGCTTTTGAGCAGTATGGTATATAGTCAAGTAAGAAAAAGCATTTAGGCACTCAAAGGAGCACTCTTTGGAGCTTGTTTCCAGCAGATCTTTGCTGTCTGGGATATTCAGTCAAACATCAGTGGAAATCTGTAGTTTATTCATGACTCATCTCTTTTTAAGCTTTTCTTGTTGATGCTCTATAATTAGGTTGATTCTCTATAATTGCATTACAGTGCGATTAATGTGCATATTTGTAGGCACAGTTTTTTCAGTTTAATAGTTTGTATTAAATATAAATTCCTTGGGCATTTGTTAGAGGTCTGTCAGATGACACTCTGTGTATAATGATAGTATTTCATGCTAAAAATTTAGGAGCATCCACAGGATGTGAAGAAACAGGGAGGCTGAGATAGCCTGTCCCTCTTTGCTCCATCATAGGTTTCTGTTGTGCCTCTTAAATTCAAGCCTGAACTTTGGGAATGCCCAGTTTACAGCAGTATAGATGACATGTATTATTTTTGTCATTTATGTTCATTAGAGAAGAAAAAAAATCCAGTCTTGAACATTTCCTTTCTGTCCCTATCATTTCTCTTTAGAATGGTCATCCTGTGAAGGGCTTTTCTTATGAGCAAAGCTTGCTGGAAAGAAGTCTTGTTTCCAGTGACCAGTACATGACTTTGTATTACTTTGTTTCTTTTTTTTTTTCTGGTGTTATGTTTGGAGTTCTTTGAAATTAATAAATGGCTTCCTACTGACTTCAGCATGAGCTGGATTAGGCCATTAAAAAAAATAATTTGATCGTTCCCCAGTTCTCACAAATATGTCTGAGAGCACTGAAAGCAGACTGGAAGATTAAGTGTCCTCTCCCCCTGAGACTTTGCAGCCTGCACATCAAGCAAAGTTACTTTTGCTTTGTTATTTTGTTTATTACAGGCAAGTTAACCACTCTTGCTCATTGAGCTCTGATGTGAATAGTCAGTATTCTTTTCCCTGTTGACCTTTTTCCTGAAGGAAGGCTGTTGCTATAAACCTGCTCCTGAACATGTGATATCATCACGTGTCTGTATTATGTGTTAGAACAGCTGTAAGTGCAAAGGGTAAATACCTGCTTTTTGAAGCATAGTCCAAGATCCATTACAGTCAGAGGGGCTTTTTGATAGTTTACCATTTGTTTTGTTGAACAGCAAATTATTTATGTGCTTAAAATTCATGTTAATGTGCTATATATGCTGTGATTGTCTTGTTAAGTTTTTGAGAGATGCTGCCATATGTAGGATGACAGCTCACATGGAAGCAAAAGGCAGGAGCATTCAAGTCCACTGAAGAAATGCAAGGTTGGCACCTCTTGTCACCTCATGCACATGAAGATACTGTGATTAAAAGTAATACTTGAAGTAAATAGCATACAGGGAAGTAAGAGGCCAGCAGCATGTTTACACACCCAAAACCCAGGCAGCTGCTTCCATGCGACCAGATAGCACCTGAAGTCATGCTCTTAGACCTGTCACCTCAACTGCTTCATTACTCTGTCTTCCTATTCACTACTTTCCCTGCCTACTTGATTTATAAACAGGAAAACCCAAACTTTTCTGAAAAAATATGCTTATTTTCTCTTTGTAGCATACTTTAAACTATTGAGTTTATTTTCCTTTTCTTTTGATCACCCATTGGCTGGTCCAAACCAGGTAGACTTCTGGTTATTGTTCTTCTGTCAGGAAGAGTTGGATAGAGCTTTGCTTCCTGCTTGGTTTGCAAAGCATGCGGTCTTGCCCAAAGTCATTGCCTGTAAGTCTCAAAGAGGACTGAAGCTTTAACAGAGCCTTGTAAACCCCAGACAGCAAGTCTTAATAAAAAGCTTTCAGAAGTGGGAAAAGGAATCAGCCTGAACAAGGAAGTTTAGAGAGCAGTACAACTACTGGAGATTTAAGGTTATGTCAAGACTGTGGCCTAGATACTTCAGAGTAGATATAATCCAGCTGACTGATGCAAGTGGCCACCCAGTGTCAGAGCCAAGGAATATGCTGCTTTAGTATTTGTGGGTTAGGCTATTAATTCTTGTGTTGGATTGTTCAAAGTGCCAGCTGCCCTCAATTCATGAAGTGAAATGAGTAATTACATTTAATGCATTTTGGGAAACAAGGCAGCCTCTGCTGAAGTCCTGCTCCTTGGAAAAAAAATAGATGGAAAGATCAGACTCCCACAGGGATGAGAGGAAGGACCTGTAGATCCTTTCCTGATGTCAGTTTTACAAACTCTACCACTATGTAGCTCTCAACTTGAAACCTCACTTCATGCAGCCATGTAAATACCTGAAAATCTCAGCTCTAACTTAATTTAATGGTTTGATATTTCACATGTAAAATAGTTTGAATTGATCACTAAAGCTTAGACCCATAAAAATATAAAGTAATACAGGTTAAAAATCAAATCTATATTTGTGGGTTTTTTTAAACTTTGGTCAGGGAGAAGATGTGAACAGAATGAATATTTAGAATTTTTTTTCGTACTTGTGGAAATAGTTTTTAAGAGGTGACTTTCCCAGCATAACACTGTAAGGCTTGTTTTAGTTTTATCACTTCTTTTTAGTTACTGTTTAAGTTCCCTAGATAAATACTTGGGAAAAACTTTCTTTAAAACTATGCTGAAGTTCAGTACTACCCAGTGGAGAAATGGCTGATGCAGAAGAGATGCAAAACTGCTAGTGTAATGCCATGCACAACTTCAGAAGTGTGTTTACTCAGAGTGTCTTGTTTGTATGCTGCTTTTGAAGCACTTGGGAAGGAAGAAAAGGAATACTAATACAATAGCTAAGAATGTGTTAGAATTGGGAGAAAACAATATAAAGATTTTAAGAAGCATGGAAAATTACAACTTAAAATAACCCCCAGTGTCTTCACTTCATCTTACTGTTTTATAGCATTCTTTGCTGGTTTTTAAATTTTCTCAAAATACTAGGTGTATGTGTTCACTGGTGGGACTTGCCAGTGGTATTTCTCATTAATCATAAATCTTTTCTCTTTAAAAGTGCTGTTGACTGAGCTAAGGCTGGCAGTTCTAGATGGCCCTGTTTGAGCCCTGTGTGCAGCGATATCTGTTCTGAATGATGGATGCTGCTACATAAGCAGTTCTGTATAGTAACATGTGTGATTGTTAGCCCTCTATTTTATCTTAAAAACAAAAATAAAAATCATGGTTTTTCCTTTCTGTCTCCCAAGAAACACAGGAATAGCCAAGGAAGAAACAGTTTGGATGAATCTTGGAAAATAGTTGGGAAAGACATCTTGCATTCATTTTTAAGGAAAATGTGGTTACGATACCAATACATATGTTGGGAGAACCATGAGTTTCATGGTGCCGGGGACTTCATCCATTAGTTTAAAATTAGTGTAAAAATAGTTGAAGGTTCTTTAGAGGCAACCCTTTATGAAGAGACAACTTTCTAGTTATCTGCTTTGGATTAAAAATATGTATGTGACTTTAATCTTTGCCGTAGTTAATAAACAGTGAGATTTGCATGGAATTTTTCAGGAAAACAGACCTTACACAAATAAATTTAAATTACTAGGCCACAGGAGACAAATAGTTTCTTTTTCTTCATATTATGAGACTTTAAAAAACCCAACAAAACAACCAACCTCAACCCAAAACACTGAGGGGGGGTGTGTGAATGTCTCTTTTTTTGATGTAGTAGACCCCTTTTATTTAAGGTAAAATAAGAGAGAAACTACGGGTATATGTTCCCCATGATTTATCATCTGAGGAAGAAGCTTAGCTCTAAAAAAGCAGTAACAGTGAGTGAAGGAGAATATAGAAGCAGGAGAGAGGTGTGTCACTTAGCATCTTGTGTTGTTGTCTTTGCAGTGATGTGAGACAGAGAATTCAACAAAGGATTGCTCAGGCGTTTGGTATCAGCTCTGCTTCCATGTACCTGACTAAGCCAACGTTCTTCTCAAGAATAAACAACACAGAAGCCAAGACAACACATGATGAATACTGGCACCCACACGTTGACAAGGTAAGTAGGAGGCTGAGATGGGATGCAAATGTTTCCTGTTATTATTGGATCACTTTTGAAGTTATTTTGCATTAAACAATCAGTCAAACATGTTTGAAAACTGCTGCTTGTAAAAATCCTTTGGGGGATGAACATAGTGGAAGGATAACTGAGTTTTGGAAACATAGGCCATGACAATCCTTTTTATTTATTTTCTCTACTTCATTCTGCTAGAATTAATAAATTGTGTGAATGATTACTCGGGAATCTCTCTTGTCAGAAACACTGATTAAACTGACCTGCACCTATGAAGTGTTTCATCAAACCTGCATTTCCAGTTAGGTTACAGCTCTTTTTGCCAGGTTTAGCAGGAGCTACTTCAAAGTGGTCAGTCAGTCAGTGTTAACTGATCTGAGCCTCTTGGCAAATGCTTAGCATGTATACTTGGGTTATATGTGAACTGAGGCTTTTCTACCATCTGCTCTGCAATGGGGATATGGTATCCTCTTTCAATAATTTGATGTTTTGTTGTTTTTAGAATGGAAATATTGTGACTTTAACTCCATAGTCTTCTATCTGTGGGCTCATAGCTTAATACTTTGCATTTCTCAATAGACTTAAATGATTTGGGGTTGGTATTGAGTTTATTTCTGAATTTAACTGAGTTCAAAGTTTCTGTGCAGCATAGCAGAACGTAGACTAACAATGGAAAAATCAAACAGGGAAAAAAAACCCCAAACAAACAAAAAAAAACCCACATACCAGAGTACCCATATTTCATGTCTTCAGGGTTTAAGGATTAGAGTCACTCTAGAGTCATGGATCACCCAAGGTGAAGTGAAATAAGACTTACCTCGTCAAAATCTAAGCTATACCTCAGTGATAGAGTCTTTAGGTGGGCAGTGTACCTTGAAGTCTATGACTTGAAGCACCTAAGATGAAAAACCAAACAGAAATATTCCTTGCCTTGAAAATATTTCCTGGAAAAAGTGAGCCTGAGGGAAATATAATGTCAGTTGCTCGCAACATTATTGTAAGCTCCTGTGCCATCTCTTGTCATGTAGGCAGAAGCAGCTTAAATTTAGAAAATGCAGTGACAGCGAAGATAACCTGATACAGCCACTGTTTGAAAGAAGAAAGTAATGCGGGATGGAATCTGTAGTCACTGATATAATGAAGAGGAGGCCAGCTTTTGGATGCTTCTTGTTTAAAAAGCTGTGATATAACCTGGAGTAGGAGTGGACCCAGGCCCAGAGCTGGTAGGGATGATTTTGAGGTGCAAATTATTTTGTTTAGTGCTGGTAGGAGCTGGCTGTAGGGAACAAATTGTGCTGGTGGGGTTCACAGGAATTTCATCACATACTGTGCTCATTTCCAAGCAACATCAGATAAACTAGTGATTCTGGTTGTGTGAAATGCAGTAAATTCATAGGTTTCTCATAGTTTTTCCACACTTTTAGAGAATTGAATTTGTCTGCCACAAGGGAAAATGGTAAATTTCAGTAACTGATAGCTATTTTCTCCACTTTTTTCCTTTCAGCCCCAAAAAGTGTATCTTAGAATTTCAAACTCTGATTTATGACTATAATGAGATTTGTGTCTGTACAAGCATTAGCCTTGCCAATATTCTCTTTATTCTTTTCTGCATTTGTAATGCATGGTAAATTAATAAGGTGGTTGGATAACCTCATAATTAAGTGTTTCTACCTAAATCTCTCCTATAATGTACAAGTTACTTTGTAATTTAGAAGCAAATCTGTTTCTTTGAAAAAAATTTGTTTCCTTTGTAGAAGCTTTTTCTCTGTTATGGCACCCTGACAGTGCCTGTACATGATGGACAGCAGGCTAGATGTTTTGCTGGTTTTATCCATCTGTTTTGTGCACATTTTGTTTATTCTCTTGTAGGCTGTCTGTTCAGGGAGCAGATACACCAACTGATTGGCCTTGGCTTTTCTAACCCCCACTGCTGCCCTCCCCACCCCCCCCCAGTTTGAAAAAAAACAAAACAAACACAGAATGTGGTCTCTTAAACTTGTTTTGCATAACCTAAGCCTCAATAGTTTCTATACCAAATAAGTGGGTACTCTGATTTCTGACAGCAGTGAAGAAATAATTTATCCTAGTTGGGGCCCTGCCCAAAAATGGCATACCTGATGTAAAATATGAAAATGTGACTTACTCTAAATTTCAAGGTATTTTCTGAGAGAAATATTGTTTAAATAACACTAGGACTTAAAACTGTAGCTTGTCCTGTTTATATAAGTGGTTTGAACACTTTTCACTTCTGCATCAGCTGGCTTCTGCAGTAAGTTGTCTGCACTGGGAAAGCTAGAGCATTCAGATCATTGAAGTGCTTTTGTCTGTGCCATAAGCTTATGTTCCAGGTTTGATCAAATATATTCTAACGTGGTTATTTTCATTCTTGTTCAAGAGCATTCTCACAGTAAGTACTGCATGTCGATATGCCAAAGTTGGGCTGCTGTCTGTGCTGTTGTGGCAGCAACTTTGCATGCCAAGCTGGGAGCCTTGTGTGGATCAGTTCCCTTTTGTTTTTGGGGGGGACCACAAGTGAACAGAACTTCTCTGTCCCCCAGCCAGAGTGAAGGGGCTCTGTGAGTGGAATAGAGACCTAGAGTAGAATTCTTGTCATGAGCTTGGAAAACACTTACTTGAAGGTCCATTTCTCACTCTTTGGGCTTCACATGGAGCAAATGCTGTTGTCAGTGCAGAGGGTGTTGAAGAGAGATGGACAAGCCACTGTGGGCTGGGATCATTCTTGTGGAAATGCCCCCACTCAGTGCTTCATCCTTTCTCTAGGATAAAGGACTTCAGCTACTGCCAGATAATACAGTTACTTCCGTAATTTAAATGGTAGCAGTTTGCATTGCCTAGTTGAAAATTTGGAGTTTGAACCAGGCCAATGATGCCTTAAATAGGGTCTGATAGAGATACATCCTTGACCCTCATGAAAATCCAAATGTATCATTGCTACTGGACACTGGCTGCCTTCACTTCTGGTATATCATTCACTTGAATTGGCATCAGAGGGTTAATTTGAATCCTTTACTTGCTGCACAAGCAAGCCTCTAATTTTTCTCTCCTATTTAACTTCTGCTTGTGTATCAAAAGGTCTGGTGGTATTTTCCCTTTAAGTGCAATTGGAACAGAGCTATCTGTGGATGTAGCATTCACACACATTTGCCAGATCACGGCTTACAGAAAATATTATAGTATATATAGAATATATGTCTGCAAATAATTTTAGCCTACTACGGGTGTACATTGTGTATATCTGTATCTATATTGTTATGTGTTTAGAAAGAGGTAAAAAAAAAGTATTTACAGCTGATCAGGCTATGCAGGAGACTGAATTCAAAAAGGTCAGTATGTCAGAAAACATTTCAGAGAAGGCTAAAGAGGATAGACAGGTTTCTTCAGTGCAGTCAGCCTGCCTTGTATTTTAATTTCTCCAACAAACTTAAGTTTCATTTAATACTTCCAGACTGCAGTTGAAAGCAATGAAAAAAAAACCCATAGTGCTATTGATGTGAGGTAGGAAATACTTCCCATATAAGAGCTGTAGTAGTCTTGTGGCCTCCAAAGCAAGTGTGAATACTAGGGAGTTGAATGAAAGATCCATAAAACTCGACATGTTAAATATTTTTCCAGTTGGATGCTTTTGTGGTGTAACATAATTTATGCTTTCCCCTTGTAATAACACAAATCACTTTATGTATTTCTGAATAATAATTAAATGGTGAAGTTGTTTCTAGAAGACTACAGGATTTTTTCCCTGCTTTTTTCCAAAGAAGGGTAAAATTAAGCCTTTGAAAAATGAATCTGACACAGGGTTTGTTTTTTTTTCGAAGTCTGACACTGACTGGTTCAAAGATGTAAGTTTCTTGGAGCACACAAATACCCTTCTTGCCTTTTTCCCCTATATTGGTGAGTCTATTGCAATTATATTTCTCAACTTGAATATCCTTGGTTTGCAAGATGTTAACTGCATAATGGAGTAGCACAGGTCTATTGTGTCTGTAGGGGCTTTTTTAAAAAAAAAAAATTAAGTTTTCAGTTACATAGGCATGGAAACCCTGAAATTACCCAAATGACTTCTTTAACCTTGTTGAATTTATAAGCATCTAAATCAGAGTGTTGGCTTAAGATGTGGAGTTTAATCTTGGATGGAATTTGTTTGGAACTGAGCCTTTCAAATGTCAGATGTCTGATTTAAAATGGAATTGCTGTTGCATGCTCAACTGACAGCAGTATAGCCTTACATGTTCTCTAATAAAAGAAATTAAAGGAAAACAAACCAAAACTGATCTTATGGTGGAGCCTGACAATTCTGTGGAGGATGACAGGATCCTTGCCCAGACAGGGGACTGCAGAAATCTTCAAGTCCCACATTGCTTTTATCGGAGCTATTCCAGGACTTCAATCCAAATTTTCTTCAATTTTTATTTTTTTATTTTAGCCTAAACTTGTTCATCATCAATTAAGCTATTTTTTTCCCTTCCTCCTATCCCCGTGGATTTATAGGTAGAAATCATATCCCTTTTCAGTCTTTTTTTCTCTAAGCTGAAGAAGCGTGACTTTCAAGTCTCCTTACCTGCAATATGCTTTCCATCTCCCTAACCCTTCTAGCAGCCCTCTCTCCGCTGGCTGTTGAAGTTATCACTGATACCTGCTAGAACAGATAGCAGCTCTTTTTTACTCTTCCCCTCATGTTGTTAGACATTTAATGAAAATACATCAAAAGATCTTATTTCTGCTTCTGTCTTTTGAAATCTGAGGAAGTTTATTCTTGTGTCTACTCAAACCTGTTAGCTCACCTACAGCCCCTTGTAATTCAGAGACACACTATTTGATGTCTTACATTGTCTACTAAATAGATACTACCAATATACAAAACATTGGCAATAGCTATCAAGGTCACTTTTGTGATTATCAGCACAAAGAGATAGAGGCTTACAGAAAAAGAACAGTTTTGACTCTTATTCCTGCAAGATAACATGCTAGACTACTGATTGGAAAGTGAATACACGTTTGTATTTTCTTCTGCAATGGAAAGCAGAGGATGCTGTCCTACCTATACACCTTCCTTAGTAACTGCAGGCCTATTGCATATTTCTACAGCTGTTTAGTTGCATATAAACTTGTGTCCCTCAAAACCCCAAGGGTGCCACACTGCAAAATGTGACTGTCTGACAGTTGTATTTATAATAATAGCCTTTAAAGAAGTATCGTATAAATATCATTATGAGCATGTACCATTAAATATGAGCTATGTTTGACTTACGTGGTAAAGGGTGCTCAAAAAGAGCACATGAGCTGTATGAAGTATCAGGATGAATGGAGATGCCTGTGGTGTTTTGTTTTGTTTTTTTTTTAAATTGAATTTTTCATAAGAAGTTATAGAAACTTGATTTGCTGTACTGTGCCTGTATGGCTTATCATGTGGTTTTAATGACAGCTTTTCTTACATAGTTTGAATTTCTGGTTTAGTTATTAACTTTTCTGGTATTGGAAATTATTACCAGAGCAATAAATACATTTGATACAGATGGGAAGCTTCCAGCATTCTAAATAACAGAGTAGGACTTAGTGCCTCCTTTCCATAGTGTTGCATTTCCATTTCCCAGGCCTGGCTGCCTTCTGAGAGTAACAAACAAAACAGGAACAAAAAAGCCATTTTCCATTGCATACTTGGTTCCTCAGATTAGTCATCTATAGAAATCAGATGTGTTTGGTTAGGCTAAATTGATCTGTACTCAACTCTTAAAAGTTCAGAACTGGTAAAGCTACCTTGTGGTTGGAGAGTGCACTGATGGATCACTGAAGAGTTCATAAAAACAATTTTAATGCATTGGACTTGTAAGTATGAGTAGAACTTATTCTCAAACTTCTTTGCTATGCTAATTCTTTTACTGGCTGGAAAGACTTCCTTAAACTGACTCAAGTTTTATCACCAAATCCATTAATGGTGAAAATAGCTTTGCAAAGGTGATTTCATGAGGAGGGCTGTAGAATGGCTGTTTTGAGGTGCTGCAGTACCACGTGCTCATTCGTTCCCATTTTTTGCCTTGTATTACTACTGAGGTTTGGGTAAATGTGGAGAGAAGGGGATACTGAAACATTTCTCTTATTCTTGTGATTCAGTGCAGCATATCACCAGACAGGGCTTTTTTCCTTTAAGCCCTTATGATCAAAATAATAAAATGAGTAAGAATAAAAAATGTCTTCCTATTCCATCTGCTGCTATGTTCTCTTTAAACATTGCTCTTACAGAATAGTACAACTGCTGTTGAGCCAGAATTTAACTGGTATTAATGAATAACTTAAAATTGAAAATATTTAGAAAACTTCTAAGTTTGGAAGTAGCACCTACCTCTAACAGTCACCAGGTCAGTCAAAACACTCTGCAAATGCTGTGTATTTATACAGTACTACTGTGCTGCACGTTTCGCTGTTTGACAGTGTAATTCAGATCTTGTTTGAGTTGTGATACATTGTAAAGAAATTGGAGACTACAGGCACTGATTTTTTTTTTTTTTTTTAAGTATACTTTTAATTGTTGGTAATGTAGATATGAAAAGGAAACATTTTCAGAATCAGCTACACTCAGTGTTAAATATTTAGATAGCTTCACTCTGGGCAGTAATACATGGTATTTCTTTTCTCCATCTTCAACATACATATCAAGCAAAAATAATACTTTAAAAGGAAGGAAAACCACCTTGTTATACTTAAAAATGGCCTGTTTGGTCTGTAGGCTGAGAAGAAGCAGAGACTTTGAAAGTCACGTCTGAAAGATTTTAAACAAAACCTGTATGGAAAAGTGTGGAAGTTCATCCAACAAATATGTGTTTGCTTGGTCTAATTCACTGTAACCATGATGTTCCTGCATGGTAGCTGGTGAAAAAGGTGAGGCTTTCAGAAACCTATAGCCATGGTGCAATGGTTAGTCAAAAGGTGGAATGAATTAGTCAAAGGCTGTTCTTGGGTCTCATTAAACTTATGGTGAAATGTTGTCTTGAAATAGTATCATTAGATGTGAGCCCTTCTGTATTTTTCATACAATGCAGAGGTGTAACTTCTGACACTATGTTGTTTTTTGTTAGCTGTTTAGTACACTTAGGATAGTTGAAATTGATGAGCACTTCTAATTATGGAAAGTGTAATAATAGAAATAATAAGCCTAAGATGCTAGTCTTGTATGTAGTGTGTGTGTAAACAGAAGAGACTAACAAAAATATATTATTTCTATAAAAGAATGTTCTCAGCTTTCAGAGACCCCTTTATGAAATACGTGAAAATTGGAAAAACCCACCAGAGTAATCTGTGTAATTATTTGTGCTCCGCAGAGATGAGAGTAGAATTTGGTAATATTTGGTCATGTTATCTTGCTCCTAGGTAACTTATGGCTCTTTTGACTATACTTCACTGCTGTATCTCTCTGACTACACTGAAGATTTTGGTGGTGGACGGTTTGTGTTTATGGATGCAGGTTCCAACAAGACGATAGAGCCCCGGGCAGGTAAGAGTCTTGGTTTGCCTGCATTGAGGCAGCCCGAATTGTGACAGTTATTAACTGAGTGGGCTGGCGGATGTACTGGGACTTCATTCTGTGTATGGAATAATGTCATATTTTGCCTTCAGATTGATTACATAAAAAGTAAAGATTAAAAAGGTTAAAACGTGGCCACAGTTTGAAATACCTGGAGTTAAGCCACACAAAGTGATTTCCTTCAAAGCTGTAGGACTTAAACCTGCAATCCGGTTATGACAGCTTAGCAGGTCACTATGCCTCAAGAGCAAAGATAACTGTGACTACAACAAGTCCAAAATAAAGCAATTTATTTTAGACTGTCTGGCCTGAAATTCCTTTGCTGTTCAAGGTGGGGCTTAATACCCTGTAATTGCCATGGGCTGGCTGTGAAGATGATTGATTACCACAGCCCTGCTAACCTGCAGTAACACGATGAACCATGGTAACTTGGTTAAGTCCGTAACTGCTTTCAGTAGATCTGACAGCGACAAGCATTCTGATGGCTGTCAGTTACAGCTAAAAGCAACCCCACCATCTTTCCTTTAAGGCTGGTTTAAGATTTTTTTTTTTTTTTTCTAATAAGTGGATCATCTGAAACTAGAATTACTTTAGAGCAGTATTCCTAGGAAGAGCTCAGCCTCAGCTCAATCTGTCTGGCAGGTGAATACTGAGCTTACAGCAGTGTAACCTTTTATTATGCAAGACCAGTCACACTTTTGTGGAAAAGAAATCAAGGACAACTTTATATTCCTACTGTGTTCTGTCTTTTTTTTTTCAAGAGGGAAAAGATGGAAATTTACTTATTTAAAGACAGCCTCAGTAATTGTCTGCTGACAGGCATTACCCCAAGCAGAACTGACTTCCAACTATTGCTGCCTGCAAACGAGGATGGGTGTGGAGTTTTTTTGATTTAAGGATTATAGCAATCCACTCACCAGCAGTAATGCTGGTTTAGATAAACTCTGAGATTATCTGCATTCTCAGTTTGATATCAAGAATTTTATGTTTGATTATTTTAGCTTTTATGGTTGGAAATCAACCCTAAACTGAAAGTATCATCTTTTGCAAAATGCTGCTACCAGTATTTTGAAGGGGAACACATTAAACTATTTCATTTCTAAATGCAATTGTAAGATTAACATTTTTTTACAGCTGTGGAAATCATAGTTGAATTCTAGGGCTGGAAGGGCAGCTGTCTCCTTGCACAGTACAGGGGCACTCAGTCCAATTGCTGTATGCACTGAACTCCTGACTTAACTTTAGAAAGTCTGCAACTGTGAAATTGCTTTCATTTTCACGTTCTGCTGCAAGGTGTTTGCTCTTTATGTAGTTCTTGGGGAGGAAGAGGGAGCAGATGAAGTACAGAAAGGTTTGTTTTGTTTTGTTTTGTTTTTTAACAGCACCTCGTTTTGGCCATTCTCTTTCACAGGTCACTATTCACAGTATGTGTGCCACAGAGCTAGTTAAACCTTTTAAAACAAAACAAGGCAAAGCTTATAGGGAAATGGCCTTTTTTGAAAGACCAAATATGCTACATGTACATGACAGAAAACTAAGTTTAATGCCAGTTACACCTTTCTAACACACTCTGCCTAAACGCAGTTGTCAGGTGTCCCATGGTTACATCACTAGCTATGGTGCAACTACTAGCATCCCATGAGGTGAGGAGAAAAGCTTTAGAAGGCAATGGAATTTAGTTTTCCTCGTGCTGATAAAATGCGGCTTGTGAGAGAATGCAAACAAGGGAATGACCCCGGGGTGTTTGCTGCTGGTACAACTTGATGCATTTTTCATGTCCAGAATGTTCCTTTGTGGTGTCTTTTCTCTCCTCTTTTTGTGTGTGTTTTTGTTTTGTTTTATGCTGCTTCTGATCCTTTGTGCTTCTATTGCCACTCCAACCCAACTTTTAAACGTGTTTATAAGCTTTTATGCTATTCATTTGTAAGATTCAGGCTTTTTTAGAGATGACTGGAGTAAACGCTGGTTCAGTTTTAGTCCTTGACATCTAATTTACCTTTTCTTTATTGCTAATGCCATTTCAATTCTAAAACCTGTCACTTCTGGTTGTCCCAAAGTTAATCTGCATTTTGGGAACCTGGTGCTGTGTGCCAAAATGAGCACATTCCTTCTTCTATGAGCAGTAGTTTGTTAAAGTGTCAGACTTTACAGTAGGGGACAGTAGGTCATTGTTACTGATGCAGCAAAGCAGAAAAGCAGTAATTGGACATACAAAAAAAAAAAAAAAAAAAAAAAAAAAAAAAAAAACACTGTGGGATTTCCTGTGTTTGGGAGTGCTGCCCAGGCCACTCTCTTTTCCATTCAAGGATCAGTTTTAGCCAGACAGGGATAAGGAAAACTCTTTTGTTACAAGTGGAGCCTAATTTTAAAACACTTATCACTTCTCCAAATATGTATGACTGGTGGATTCTATAAGAAGTCTGTAAATTCTGATTCTCATGTATTTGAGTGAAAGACTCTCAGTATAATTTGTAGCATGATCTATAACATTGCCTAGTTCAATTATTAACGAACACCTCTAGTTTTAAGAAGGAATTATAACATTAACCTAGAGGCTCTTGAGATTTTTTTTTTTCTTTTTAACTGACATGAACAGTAACCACTTGATGCCAGTTCACGTGTACATACCTTCGGCTTATTCATAACCAAATGTGGCATTAAGGAACACATCTTTCTTGTACCCTGATGGGCTTCAGAAGTATGTATGTGTCTTTTGACCTAAATCATGTCTTCTGTCTGCTGTACAAAACCCACTGCACCATGAGTAAGAATCCTTGGTGCCAAGTGAAACCCTACTTTAAAAGGAAAACGTCGTCTTTGGTTTTGGTTTGTTTTTTTTATTGATAAAGAAACAGTTCTAAAGTACTATCTGTTGCTTTTAAATGGCTACATTATGTCAATTTTGGAAATAGATTTATTAGCATTTTGTTTTCATCCTTTGCACCAAGGGGAGCTTGTTCAAGAGACAATGAAACAGAGCAACAGTTAAAATGAAGTTCATCAAAATGAAGCCCACAGCCCTTTCCACATTAACTTCCCTTTACTGGCCTGAGACCTGTTTTAGTAATCTTCAATAGATACAGGAGGATTAAGAATAAATGGAAGACATAAAGGCGTTCATTTTTTAATGATAAAATTCATATACTTTCTGCTGCTACTAAATTTAATCAGTGTAAACCATATTTAAAATGTCATCATTTTGGAGGGTCTTGTGTGAATTTGGAGACTGGCAGTGTTAGGTTATAGACTTTACTTCATGATAAAATGTAGATGAAACCCTACAGTTGCAATGAATTGTCTGTACCAGTTGTGTGTTACTTATTTGCATGTACAATTCTTAGTTTAAGGTCAGCTTTGTTGCAGTTATTTTCAACTCACAAGGGAGTTTGTTCTTCATACAAGTTGCTTATTATATAAGGGTAGAAGGAAAGGTCACAATCACTTCTGTGTTTGTGGAAGAAAATAATATATGGTGCAAAATGAATTATGTGCATTGGAGAGTGAAATGTGACTCTTCCTTGAATATCAAACTTAGCATATTTTCATAGCTGTCAGAAGTGTGTGTTTCTGAAAGTGTAAAAATACTTGAGATGAAGGTATGAGCTGTTTGGGAACTTGTGAAGTTGGTTTATTCTTCATTTAAAATGGAAAAAGTGTGTGCTCAAAGCCCGAGCCATTAGTTTTTCTGCTCAGGTAAGGAAAAGCATACATTTAAAAACTCATACGTAGCTTTTTCATAGTGTGGGGATGGGCTTCAGGGTGTCTGTGTGTACATTTACTGAGGTGTCGCTTTACTGCAGGGGTTAGATATCACCTGACTCAGGGTTCTGTAATCATGAGAGAAAGTGCAGTATTCCAAGTTATGTGGTGGGAATTTGTCATATCTTTATTTTACTGTGGTCTTTTAAAAAAATCTATTTGGAGGAATTCACTACTAAAAGCTGAGGGATTGCAGCACGGTGACAGAAAGTGCAATGATGTGAAAAGTAATTTCCAGATTCAGAAGTCCCACAACAGTGTTAACACAAGGTGTGAAAGCTGTGTTTAAAGCATATAGTTAGTAATCCATCTTGTATCATGGAATAGTGGATTTATTTGGTTTTTTTCCTCACTGATCAGGTAGTCTGATCTTTCTTTACATTCAGTCTGCATCATCCAGATTCATTATAGATCATGATAATCTTATGGCATTCCTCACTTTAGTTTTGCTCCAATCAGTAAAAGTGGAGGACATCTTGATGTTAAATCAGTAACAACTGAAAGATGAGAATAATTTTTTTTTTTTTAAATCTGCAGAAGTAGCTGTCAGTCCTAGAGAAGAGTAAGTGGAGCCAGCATTAGCAGCTGCAGTAATAACCAGCTATGCAAAATTCATGGATTGTAGGACAGCAGTTCTTACTGATTTGCAATACTAATCACAGATTGCACAGGGGACTGGTAAGATGATTGCGAAGAGAAATGGTAGAAAAAGGAGGACCTGTTGCAGTTGTGACAAAAATATCTAGAAAATGGCTTAATAGCTTCTTATTTCTTTGGAGAACTCTGAAGATTGTCTTTTGCTTTCTGTTTTGTTTCCAATGGAAGGATAACTGTCTTCCAGACTCTGGTTTTGTATTGCAGTGGTGGTTGGTGATAGGTTTATGATGACATTAAATTAAATAATAATATCTTAATTGAGCCCATAAAGTAATAGGTACCTGGGAGGCACAGGCCAGACGTGCACTTAACATGGTGCTTATAGAAATTACTTCATATAAAATATGCTGTCTTGTTGAGGGCATCTGTTACTGAGGACAGTCATGGTCACTTTACACTAGCTGGGCCGTTGAAAGGATTGAGGAGTGTTGGGGGAACAGAGAGCAAAACAGGTGTCTTGTGTTACAGTGCTCCACAGAGCATTGCAAAGCACTGTCAATATTGAGAATTGGCTTCTAAGGCTTTTTCCCCTGGTATAAAATACTTAGTTATAAATGAACATATGTAGTGTGCACCTTACGTGCTTTTCATTGCTTTCTGCACAGGACTTTGTTTTATGTAATGCATATCCAGGCCAATATTTCAAGAATTTGATACTGCTAGACAAATATACAGCAAAGCTGGAGGTATAAAGAGGGAGCAGAGGAAAATCAGCTTCAGCCAGTTGATGAAGTTGGGGTAATAGATAAAGTAAAACAAGATACCAAATTGACTGTAGCTGTGTTACACTGTATAGTTCAGTAATGATGTTTGCTTTCTTGGTTCCTCAGCTTTGTGAGTGTTAATGTCGCACACCATAGGTGTTATAGTGAAGTCTTTTTGTTAAAGGCCGTTTTTTGAATAAGAAATGAGCAACAGAAGTTATCCTTGTGTTTATGCTTTGGTGATTTACTAAATGTAAGTATGAATTCCTTCTCTGTCAGAAGTCCAAAACCTAGAACTCGGGCATCCACGTGATTTGACTGAAGCTCTACTAAACATACTGTTTTTAGCGAGGTCAAGAGAAGTAACATAGATGGTCCAGAGGTAAATCATGTGATTGAAATTGCAACACTTTGTTCTTGGAGGCTTCTCTTGATGAAAACTTTTTGTAGGAGTCCAGTTTAGAAACCTTCTGCAACTGCCCGGAGTGTTCTCACATGGGAGAACAGAGCAGGCTTGGCCGTATGGGTTGGGTGAGGTTGAGCACTGAAGGGGAGAACTGGAAGACGAGCAGAGGTGGTATCCCTGTCCTCTTGGTGGTAGGGAGAAGTAATGGAGCCAAAAGGCCTTGGTGAGACTCAGTAACTGATTTGGAGAGAGCACAGTTACGCAGTTTTCGCTTCTAAATACTTCCCTAGGTTGTCACACCTTCAGGCATAACGTACAGGGTGGAAACACCTGTTATTTTAAGCAGCCGACTGTGCTGATAAGAGAAGCAGGCAGGGATTCTGTTGAAGTCTAAAAATGGTCATGTACTTTTGGTAGGAAATAATTAAGTTCACTTATTTTCTTTAAAAACTGTAATTTGGAAGTTTTCAATCTAAGTGCTTTTGAATTTAAAATAGAAGCAAGTCCTTTTAAAAATATTGATAATATTTCAACAAATTACAAGCCAGCTGTGAGAGAGTTTGCTGTGTGAATCAGTGATTTTATTTATAACAACATGTAGTTTCTCTGTCAGGTAAATAAATTTGGAACAAGTTTGTAACTCGGCTTCATTAGATACCCACTGCAGGTTTTTTTTCTTTGAGGAAGAAGGCTTCTTTATGCTTCGTGCCTGGCATATTATGTAGCAAAATTGTTTAGAGTAGCTTGTGCCCTCTCTTCTGGCACCCTCTCTTCATCCCAGATCAGTGCACTCACAGCTGCTGTCATTCCCTGTTACTTTTGTGGGGTTTAGGTAAGGACTTGCTTAAAGCTCTTCCCATTAAACATTAATTTATAAGTAATAGAACAAGTATATCTGTTAAATAAGTTTTATTGTGTGATTACAGAAAATATTATAATCAAATTATTTGCCTAATGATACAGTGATTTTTCTTGGACACTTTACATGAGAATGAATTAGCAATTAATCCTAAACAGATGACAAGGATGAGAACACAATTGTGTTTGTGCAGTTTCCCCAGCAGTGCTTCTGTCTTGGTGTCATTCAGCAGATGAGATGAGTTTTTCCTTCTTTCCTGAGTAACATTTAGAGCTGATAAATGTTAAGCAGTCAAAGCTGTCGGTGCATAAGATGAAAGATGTTGAATAGATCTGTAGTGCCAAATAAACCGTTCGTGCTTCCCTTTAATCAGGCAGATAAGTTGCTTCATTTCCTTCTGAGCAGTGGCTCAGTCTTTCCAGTGCCCCCAGCCAGCTGCCATGGACAGTGGATGGAGATGAGACCTCTTACACTCCCCCAGTCCTGCTTTGCATCCCTTCCCCATCACTGGCACCAGGCAGGGGCAGCTCCTGCCCTTCCCTGGTGTCCAGCCACACAGTTCAAGCAGACCAAGGAGGAGAGTGATGGGGCTGTTATCATTCCCTTGCTTGCATGATTGACACGTAATTTGAGGTTTCTCCTTGATGTTCTCGTGACCCAAGGAGTTTACAAGGAAATTTGGCAGTGAATTAAACTATAGAAGGGCCAAAAGGATGCTTGCCAAGAAAGCAGAAGGGACAGTCTCATGGTAATATGAAGGGGCTTGGAATCTAGTGCTAAAACAGGCGTGCTGCAAACAGAAAGTGCTTGCCAAAGTTGATATTAATGTGAATGGCCTGTTCCACGTGTAATCAGAATAATTGAGGTCAGAAGGCACATCTGGAGGTCTACTCCATGCTCTCTGCTCAAAAACCAAGCACAGGAGACATGGGGATAGCAAAATATGTGTGTCTGAGGTATACCTGGGAAACATCAGTATCTGAATGCTGCACTCATGTGCTAATGATGTGATTCAGAAGTTGGATATAATTTAGAAATTGGCCTTGACATACTTGAGAGGTGGGCCAGTGTAAACCTCATGAAGTTCAACAAGGCCAAGTGCAAGGTCCTGCCCATGGGTTGGGGCAATCCCAAGCACAGACACAGGCTGGGTGATGAGCGGATTGAGAGCAGCCCCAAGGAGAAGGACTTGGGGGGGATTAGTGGATGGAAAACTGACTCAGAGCCAGCAATGTGTGCTCACAGCCCAGAAACCCAACTGTGTCCTGGGCTGCATCAAGAGAAGTGTGGGCAGCACGTCAAGGGAGGGGATTCTCCTCCCCTACTCCATTCTTGTAAGACCCCCCTGCAGTGCTGTGTCCAGCTCTGGGGGCACCAACAGCAGAAGGACACGGACCTGCTCAAGCGGGGCCAGAGGAGGCCACAAAGATGCTCAGGGGGCTGGAGCACCCCCTGTGAGGACAGGCTGAGAGTTGGGGGGTTCAGCTGGAGAAAAGCCTCCAAGGAGACCTTAGAGCGGCCTCCCAGTATAGGCCTTATATTGGCTACAGGAAAGATAGGGAGGGACTCTTTATCAGGGGGTGTAGGGATAGGATGAGGGGTAATGTTTTTAAACTGAAAGAGGGGAGATTTAGATTAGATTAGGAGGAAATTCTTTCCTATGATGGTGGTGAGGCCCTGGCACAGGTTGCCCAGAGAAGCTGTGGCTGACCCCTCCCTGGAAGGGTTCAAGACCAAGGGGGTTGGAACTAAATGATCTTTAAGGTCCCCTTCAACCCAAACTATTCTATGATTTGAGAAAGGGAATTGGACCAGACAACCGCTTTAAGGTCTCTTCCAACCTAAGTTATGAAATGAATTTATAATATGAGGCATAACAATCTCAAAGTATTTTTTCTTACGAGCATTGTGGTATGTTAATATTTGTATGGCTCTCAAAGTCCTTTCATATATTCTCTACATTGTTATAATGTAATCTGGCATGCTTTAGTACCTTTTCTCTTGCCAGAGAGAACAATGGAGGATTTGTTTTTATTAATACTTGTAAAACTGAACATGTGTTAACTACGAATTACTGTAATGATGTTTACTAATTAATTTTCACAGTAACCTTATTAGAATAGGTCAGTACTCCATTTTAGAGACAAGGAAAAAAAAATAGAGAGTAAGTGGTTTTGTTGGAGTTGCAGTTAACATGTGAAGGGCATAGTTGTTGTTGAAAATTGTTTCCTTTGTATATTCCTCCAATTTATATTGCCTCATAGTACAGAGGTTAGGTAGCAAATTGTAGGCAGCTTGTTTATGGAAGTGCAACTGAATGTTAAAATTCAACGCAGTTAAAATCTCCTGAGAGCAAGCCTTACGTGAATACTGACATTTTTACTGTGATATATAGCTGAATGCATAATTCCTTCCCACCTGTATGCTGCTTCTTGCAGTTGTTATATTTTCTGAGTACATCTAAAAAGAATTCATTGCTAAGGGGCAGTTATGAATGTGATTAAAGCCTGGGAAAGCAAAAGCAGGGAAGTGCCCAAATTCATAGTTAATACATAGTTAATAGTTGAGTAATTAAATGGGGCATAATTGCTGCGTAATGAAATATCCCTTGCTTTTGCTGCTTGTTAAGTATTACTCCTGAAAATAAGTATTGCTTCATCTAAATTAGGATCACATGAAATTCATAGCGGTGGAGCTTGTGACTGGCACTTCTGTGTCTTCATGATTAGCCTCCTATAGATCAGTGCAAAAATTGGTTCTCAAAAAATCAGGAGAATAAGTGGTTACCTCTAATACAATTCCTGTTATTCACATCACAAGCTTTTCTCAGCCTGACAGCATTTAAGAGCTTGACTTTTGTCAGTGACACCAAAGACCAGGCTCGGTTTTGATGGATGCTGTGGTGCTGAGCTTGTTATCAGTTCCTTGTCCTAGGCCATTGTGAGAGGGTGCTCTATTTAAATGAGTTTGCACCTGAGCTTTCCATGACAGGAGTTCTTTCACCCCCAACACAATTTGTCCTTTGCTTACTCTTAAGGTTTCTGAACTTGTGTGGATGCTTAAGGGCCACAGAAGGAGGGGACTGAGAAGCAGCTCCACCTGTGGATGAAGCTCTTGACTAATCTTAGTAGAGAAGCAGAGCTGGAGGCGTATCTGTGAACTAGAAAGGGGAGCAACTGCATCACAGTAACACTTTCTGCAGTCTGCAAGGAACAGAAGTTCATCAGCTAAGCTTTTATTGGACCAAACTACATCTTGAAACACTAACACAATGCTGGAAACTAGGGAAAACATGGGAAGGAAGAGAAAACAAGTTGTAGATTCAGATATTGTTGTCAAATAGAGATCAAAGACAAGGATTACTTCTGTTCCTGTGGAAATATGCAGGCAAGGTAATAATTTAGAAACAGGGTCCTGCAAGTCTTGAGGTTACCAGAAATCTTTCCAATTCTTTGGATTTTGCTCTTCTAATACGAAAGGTGAGAACAAGTGTGTACATGTGGGAAGAACTTTTTCAGCCCATTGTTGCACTGTTCCACGGGGGCTAGGCTGGAGTACAGCTCACTCCCCTGGTACTAGACAGCCTCATGGAAATCTTGAAGCCAGTTGGGAATGGCTGTAAAGTTTTACAAGTTTTAAGTGCTTGCACAGAAAAGAAGAAAGATGATTGATAGATGTGTCTACAAAATGTATTTTTATCTAATATGGGGCTGTATGTCCAAGTTTTAAAAGCACTGAATGCTCTGGTGTGCTGCACTAATGGCTGTGGTATGCTCTGTCTGATTGACTTCTTGTGGAATGGAAAGTGGAGGTGAGGAGGAGAGGATAGACAGTGAATGTGAGAGGGCAGCCAATGTTCCTTGTGACTTATGGATCTAAAACTCTTCCCTGAGGTTGAGGTACTGGTCAAAGCATCATGAAACTAAAGTGATGGAGTTTTTGGCATCTTGCAACGATTGGGGCAAACGAGTTCACAATCAGGATAAAATACTTTCTGGATTACAGATTTATCTCAGTGAAAAAAAACAAATCCTTTGGGTTTTTTTTACCCTTGGCATCACTTCTAACCCCAGGACACCTCCATTCTAATCTTCATCCTTTAGAATGTATCTTAGAGACTGGCTTCTTTCTGAAAGCTTAGAAGCATGGAACTCAAAAGAGGAGCTGAGCCAGTTGCTATTTCTTCCTCTCCAAAAGTTCATGCCTTAAGGACCAGGGATTAAATGCTTTCTCTTTTCTGGTTAGATAATATACTCTAAAACCATATTGAGTAGTAGCTTGTGGTCCCAAAAAAAAAGCTTAGACTCTTACCAGTAAGTGTTCATAAATCAAACTGAAATTATGTGCCAGGAGGTAGTAGTCAAGATTTCTTTAGTGGAGCAGAAAAGCATGTTGGAAAGAGGAGGGGAGAAGAAAATGAAAAGACCCATTTGAGGCCATTGTTAAATAATGACAGAAAAGGACAAAGAAAATCGGATTAGAATTATACACACTTTCTACTGAGCTTTTGACAGTCAAAAGTGTTTCATCAGGAAACTATAAGTACATATGTACTTTTACCTGCACTGAACAGTTGCATAGCTATTTAACATTTGTACTACAACACTAATCTCTTATGAAATTCAGCATTCACTCTATCAGTATTTCATAGTCTGGAGACTTTAGTGGAACTGCCCTACACGTGTCTTCCTCACCACTCACAATGAGAGAAATCCTACCACAGCTACATTAGTTGTGGCAGTGTGTAACACTTAAAGTGCACTTTAAACACTGAATGCAATCTCACAGCTAAAAACAGACCCATAATGCATGTGATTCTACCAGTGATTGATAATTTGGAATTTGGGGGGTTAAAATCTTAACTCAAAATTGATCCCAAAATAGCTAGAACAAGAACAGGTTATGACTTAGGAGTAGGTCTATGGTTTAGGGAACCTGACCCACTTGCTTTCTCAGAGTGAATTAATTTCTGAAGTGGTTTCCATGTACTGTGTACTTCATAATCCAATTATGAAGGCTCCAGTCTTGGTGTTCTTGAAAGTTGTAGAAGTCATCCTATCTGGTAATGGTACAGCTTTATTTTATCTTGTCTTCCCCAGGGTCTGTGAATAATGATATTGCTATATATTCCCTGAAGATTTAGTCAGATGGAATGGGAATTAATGTTCTTTACTCTCTTTTTGAACATTTATACTATTAAAAGTAGTGTACCATGGAGAGAGAGTGTGCTTTTGCTTCAAAATTTTGCAAAGGAAGTAAATTCAAAGGAACTTCTTCCTCACCTGGGATGAATTATCTTTGAAAGCTTTGTTCAATGACTCAGAGACCTCAGTTGACAGTTATGGGACCAGATGTACAAGGAGCTATAAGATACCATATATATGAAGACATATTTATTAAAGAAAGAAATTAAAAGACATTCTGTATAGCCAAAAAATCCAGTTTAACTGGCTTAAACAATACACTGAAACTTGTCTAACTCTGAATTACTACTACTTCTATTAAGAAATCAAACAAAATAGCTTGAAAATCAGTTTAAGGCAAAGCTTTGGGTGAGTAGGTGAGACTGACAGTAAAGTACTTGAATGATGTTGAAATAAGATGTAAAAGGAAAAAAACCCAAACGTTATGACACAGGGACTTTGTATGAAGTCCTTAAGGGTAGCGTTATTCATTGCAACACTCATAGGATAGGAGTACATTGCCTTCATTTAGCCTTTAATCCAAAAAAGCAGGACACCAAGGTGTAAATGAGCTGTGCATACAAACAAATCTATTCCTTATATATATATAGCTTTACCAATTAGTGACGTGCAGCCACAGCAGCACATGATATGTCTTCTGCTTGGCAAGTATGAAATACTGTGTGAACTATGAAAGATTAAATGTGAACAGCAGCTGAATGGGCGAGGGACACAGAGGCTACTCAAATAGACTTCAGAGATAAGTGGATAAACCAAGTTCTGTAAGGCCAGTCTAGTTTTGTTCAAATCTCCCCTTCCACATGTGCTGCTTAGGAGCATGCAAGCAAAGTAACTTCTGGTTCTTTTGGATCACTTCTAGAAGAGAAAACCAGCTGTGTGTCTGGTGCCCATTTCTGCAGTGGAGATTGCGTAATGGTTGGAAAAGTTTACTTTGTTGTGCAGATTTTAAATAGGCATCTAAGTGTTTAATTTCACCTGATTGTGCATGAGTCCCAGGCAGAGTTAGATTGTCAATGTGAGTTCCCCTATGATAAGCTTTTAACCAAACTTTAATCTAATTTGAACAGTGGAAAAAGCCTGAGTACGAAAAACACATGCTATTGGGATAAAACAGCTGTGCATGAGTATTACTAGCTTTCTCAGGAGAACAGAGTTGCGTCAGTTCTGAGTTTCTTGCTAAACGTCAAACTTTTACATTCTCAGAAAAGTTGAATAATGTGAAAGTGCAGAGGGCTTCATTCTGCTGTTTAATCAAGTGGGATGCTAATATTCCTTTGCTTCGTTATCAAAGTAATCACATTTTACCTTGATGCCACCTAAGGCCTGGAGAACCCCAGGACAGGGTGGTGGTCAAAGCTTGGACAGGACGAAGCACAGGAGTAAGCATTTGCATCTATAAAACAATTTCCAAGCCAATGCACTGATGGAGTGGCTCTTTCTAAGGAAAATTAATTTGTATATGACTGATACATAACTATCTAACCTGGCTGAACAGTGAGTGATCAGACTGCACAAAACGCTATAGCAAATACTTGGTACAATGCTGATAAGCTGCCACAGCTGCTTGTAAACCTGCTGAGCATTTTTCCACCGAAGACTTTTTGCCACCTTTGTAGTACTTCCTCCTTCTTTGGTCTAAAATTAGAGCCCAGACTAGAAGGGGAGCAGGGAGGAAATCAATACACTTTGCTAACAGTCACTAGAGTTGCTTTTGTTTAAGTGAGGCAACTAAGAACTGGCTTCAGATGTTCTTGGCTTCCTCCTGCCTTTTATAAACTATGAGATACGGTGGAATTAAGTCTCCAGCTTCGTAGCACAAAGGATTAACGTATGTTTTAAACAGTACATAAAGCTGTCAGTGTGCAGCATAAGCTCATAACAGTTTCTCTTTGTGATGACCTATGGGCTCTCGGGTAGCTAGGGAACAGTTGGACTGAGACAACAGAAAAACTGTGTAGAGAGCTGATAGCAAACTCCATGTCACTGATGAAATACTTTATCTTGACAGGCCGGGTTTCCTTTTTCACCTCTGGATCAGAGAACCTTCATCGAGTGGAAAAGGTTCACTGGGGCACTCGCTATGCCATCACCATCTCCTTCACTTGCAACCCAGACCATGGCATTGGGGATCCAGTCTTGATGTAATTCCTCTGGGGACGGAACATGACGTCAAATGGAATGAGAGAAGCCCTGAAAGAGGAGAGGAAAGGGAGATAACATGTCTTGTAACCTCACATTCAAATAGAATTTCCCACCTATATTAATACATTGTAATACATGTTGTTTTCACATGTCCTTTTCCATAAATGTTGCAAATGGTGCCTTAAAAACAGTCTTAAATTTGGTGTATTCTGGAAATGCTCCTTTGTCCTAAAGGCATAGGCTACAAAGAAGAGTTCCATAGTGGGCTCTTTTTAAAATATTTTTAAAAATTTATTATTTTTTAAAATTCTTCAGTTTAAAAGATAAAAACAGTCTTTTGGACCATGTCTTGATACAAATGACCATGCTGCTGTTACCTGTTTAATTCAGTTAGTAATGCAGTGTAGGAAGTTTGACCTAAGTTCACAGAACAAGATGAGTGTTACTCCTTTGAATGTATCTTATGCTGAGAGGAATGTATTCCCCTTAGCATGGGCAATACACCTGTGGTTTAACTACTGGGACTTACTTGAACTTTTTTTTTACTGAAATACTACAGATATTTTCTGCTACAAACAGGGAATAGTTAATACAAAGTCAGAAATACGATTCTGTTATTGGCCAGAAAGCCTGTTGCTTTTGGATGACAAATGCTTTATGCTAGGGAATGTCACTGCATTAGATCCCTTTGATCAGAATGCAGCATTCCCAACTCACCTTGTTTTCTTTGGGTCTTTAATGAAAACGATCAGTCTCCTGGTTGGATGCCTGGTGTTACGGTTATTAAGAACTCTGTATGGAGATGGCTTGACCATGTAACCCTGTACATTAAGTAAATATTAAAAACAAAATCTGGGCAGAGATAACCCGACAGTCCTCTGGATTCATCTGAGTGTTCATCATTATCTAATTCCCAGGTAGGGCAGTAGGATTTGGGAGGAGCATAGATGAGAAAAAAAGCTAGCTTTGTTCTGGTTTTCTATATGCCAGTTCTGGCCTCTTTAGACTTGGTCCTGTAAATCCTGGCTTGCTGCTCAGAAGGCTGGCTAACAAAACCACGTTGACCAGTGGACTGTGGCATGTAGGGTCTGAAGGAAACTGGTGTCCACCTACACTTTAAATTGATGTAGTCTCAAGCTGGAGTTCAATTATAACACACTCTGAAAACATCTATTTATTGGGCCTAAATGTAATATTTAAATCAATTTGAAGGAAGCTTGAGGTTTTGTTATTGTTGACACAACTAGAAATCTTGTGTTGTGAAATACTGTGCTTTATCTTGCCCAAAACAATGTTTTATCTGCTTCAGAAAGTCTCTCAATAACTCTTTTTGGACTTCTCTTTTTTTAATGTAGTACGAAGACTTTTTTCTGTTAACTAGGACCATTAGTTCATGGAGTTCCTTGAATAATAAATCGCAAAGATTTAAGAGAAGAGGGGATGATTGCATTGCAATATGGACAGAGTAACGAAGAAATGTGTAATCTTGCCAACTACTTTGCTTTCTTATTACAATCAGAAGATTTTTGCAGGTCAGCACATTGATAAGTAAATGGTAGGAAAACCTGATTTTTTTTTTTTTTTCCTCAGTCAAATTCTGAAGCAAACGTTGGATTTGTTTTATTAACAGTCTATATAATTTCTGTGAAACACTTCAAAAATCAGGGACTGTGCATTGATTTTTTTTTTTTTTTTTTTTTTTTTTTTTTTTTTTTTTTCATGCATATGGTTTTCATTTTTTAATCTGTCCTTTTATGGAAATAATAAGTATTGGGGGGATTACACTGGTGATCAATATAAAGAAGAACAATGACAGGACACTTGCACACCAGCAAGATTAGTCTTTTGTAATTTCATTTCTTTGTTCTCAAATCTGAAATAGGCTTCCTTGACCATGCTAACAAGGAAGAATTGCTAAAATGGCTGGATGCTAAATAAAGTCAGTTGGGTTCTAGTTCTAAATACTTGTCTCAAAGTCTGTTAATTCCAAGAAACTTGCATTAAAGCCAAGTTGTAAGACTGTGACCGCAGACCAGGATCACCAGCAACTGCTTTACTGGCTTAAAACTTGATTCCTGATGTTACCTTGCGATTTAAATGTAGGACCTTTTCCACAAAAATACCTGATAGCAGTGGAATCTAAATATGAATGGACCTGTGTGGTTTTGGGTTGGGATTCTCCAGGTTGAGGTCCTATGTTCTAAAATTCTTAACTTCACTGTAAGCCCTATCACTGCTCTTGCAATACAGTCATATAAATTGCTTTGCCACTTTTAAAAGTGTTAGTTGGTTATTTCTGTCATGCAGGCTTTGAGTTGCCGTAAATTACATTGGCACTTTTAGAGCTGCTCTTTATAAAATACTGCTCAACAAGATCCTGTTAGACCATGGGGGAAGTCTCAGCTAATCTTCTCTTGGATTTTAATCTTTTGATGTATTGTAATATCTCCCAAACACGGTGCATCTCTCATGCTATGAACTGACTGTCATTCAGAAATAAAATCAAGTTGATATTTGTCTTTTGGACTTCTTAAGCTTTAGTAATGTGTTCAATATGATGACCAAACCCGTCAAATATTATTTGTGGAAAAACATGTGTGTTGTACCTGGTAAGAGAATTCATCTTTTGAAAGTATAATAATTCAGTGTGCTGTATGTTCCAGTACAAACCAAGATTTTTCTGTTTGAAGCTTCAGTATCTGGACTACTAAAAGCAGTAATCTAGATCTATGAAAAAATTAAATAGCAAATTAGGAAGTACAGTGCAATCTAAAAGATTCTGAACATAGCCTCCAGCAGGAGAACAGTATTTGCAGAAAGGCTGATGATGTTCCTGAGGCAGAGTGGGATTTGCAGAATTCACTGATCGTTAGGAATAAACTTGGCTTAATTTATTTCGCCCACTTAAATACCCTGAATAACTTTTTATTAAGGGCATCTCTTCCCAGTTCTTGACAGATTCTGAATCTGAAATGCTTTAATTACTGTCTGTCCTCTTTCAGGTTCAGCTTGCCTGTTGCTACTGGGAAATGCAGTGCTCTGTTTCTTAGAACTCTGGTTACACTGAGGACAGGATTTGTTCTGTTAAACTAGCATAAATCTGATGCCAAACTGCTGCTGACAAGTGCTCTTAATTGAACACGTGGTGATGGCAGAATTTGGCTTGGTGTTTCCCAGTTGTGTGAGAACCTTTGTAAAGGGCCCTCGTGGCTCAAAGTAAAGAAAGGTCAGTACATGTTCAGTGTGAATTGGGGCTAAGTTCTGACATTAAATTCACAGCCTTGTACCTGAAAGCATACTTGTTACAAGTATTTAGAAATGTTTATTTGTATTTTGAAAGAAAAATATTTGTAAGGAAAGGCAAAGACTGCTTCTGAGTAAAGTCCCAGAGTAAACTGCAAAACACAGCAGGAGAGCAAGCCCGAGTTTGAATCCCTACTAAGAGACTGAGTGCAGCTTCATGAGGACTTCTGTGAAACTTCACTACTTTTAAAACTGGTTTTCCACTCAAAGATTTTGGGGAATATCAGGAACTTTTGTAAAATTAACAGGTATATGATCAGATTAGGTTTTTAGAATAAACTTAGCTTTCAGTCATATAGCATGCATTTCATTTTTTTATCCCCTATTACATGATTCGAGGAACCCTGAGTGGACTTCTTGGCATTTCTCAAGTATAAAATTTTCATTGTGTGAGCAGTTGTGGAATCGTTGTGGTTTTTAATTCTCCATTAATCAGCTGAAGGTTTGGAAAGGTATATTTATGTTGAGATTTTCCTGAAAATGTATTGTCCACCTGTAATATTCTAAACTCAGTCTTAATGAATTTCAAGTCCAGAAATGTTTACCAGGGATACTCTATTTACAAAAATATTTTAATTTGAATTTATAGCAGAAATCTATGTCTTATTTATAAGGCCAGCATCTCAACAGCGTACTTGCTGTGGCTGTAGCACATAATGATATGCACCTTAAAATAAAAGTGTGGCTGGACTGGCATTGATAACGACTATGCTGTCAAGAAAATCTAGTTTTATTTCTTCAGTTGCACTTCTTAATACATTTGAATTTCTCCTTTATAGCTTTATTTTCCCCAGTAAATAAAGGTGGCTTTGTTTGTATTATAGAGTTCCTCACATTCCTTCTATACCCAGATACCATTATGCAGCGTTGACATGTGAATTGGATCTCTCTGACATGCTCATGTGTAGCTTTGTACAATATTTCTGTCTTGTCTAAATTCTAGGAATAAAACCAGGAAATGTTGCTGGAGGTCAGGGCTCTTTGAGGAAAAAAAAAAAATTACAACCAACCACACCAACCACCCTCCTCCTCTTCCCTCCCCCAAGCAAATCTTAAGAAACCCCAACTCCTGTCTCCTTTTTGAGTCGCTTGTGCGGAAATCCCACCAAACATTCCAGGAACAGCAGAAGAACTCTTTCCTTTCCGAACCACTGATGGCTCTGGCATGCATCGATCTTCTTGGCCTCGTTCAGAAAGGCAGTCTTCTCAGGAAACCCAGCTAAGAGACCCATCATGAAGTGGTGAGTGTCTACCGCTCCGTGTAAAACACCATGCAGAACTATAGCATACTCTGCCTTATGTCTGTTCTTGTAAACCTTCTTAGGAAGCCGACAGCTAATTTTATGTCATGTTTGCTGAAACCTGCCAAGCAACTCTCTTTTAATAACAATCCTGTTATCCCTGAAGTATCAGTATAGGCACTTTTTCAGTCTTATTTCCAAAATGCCCATCTTTTTTTGATTCTGTCCATTATCTCCCCTAAAATCACTTATCTCTCAATTCTGTCCCAGCATACTTAAGCTTTCACCTGTAGCATATACTGATTAGGGAATATAAGCTCAGTCCATGATTTATTCATAGACTGGCTCACTAGAACTGAAAATGAACTAGATGTTCCTCTATAACCCTTTTAGCCCATGCAGTGTATTAATCTTTAAGAAGAATTTCTAACAGTAGTGGAACTGTCAGGTGTTGCTCAATTTTTGAGAATTTTTTATTCTTCAGCATTCATTTTTTCCAAATACTCTTATTTTTCTTCCATTACAGGCATTGTCCATACTTGAAACAACAACCTTTATTTCAGAGATAATTATTTCCATCTTGCCTGTTTTCCTATACAGCCGAAATAACAACAAGGTAGGGATCAGTGTTGTCTGCTGTTGAGCATTCCTGTCTTTCATAATAACTTGTGGACAGTAACTACTGAATTTTGAAACAGATACAAGAGAAACTAATTTTTAAAATTTTTTTTGTTCTTTGTCAGTGACTGTTTTGCATTGAGGAACTGCTGGTAGGGCTGCTCCTTTGTGAACTCATTGACTGACGAGATGCTATGCATGCAGATCAAGCTGTGGGATCACAAGCAAAAATGCCTTGCTTGGATAATTCTTACTGTGAAATCAATAAAGCAGTCTGGAATGACAGTCTCCTTTATTTTTGTAACATTTAGATGCATCTAAACAGAGCAAAACCTTCAAAATATGTAGGTTTGCTGCTGGATAATCCTGAGGCTGCCCAAGGAGTCTGGACTGGTTGAATCCATAAGCTGACAGGTCAGATATCTTGTTGATAATGAATTTCATTGAGACCTTCACCTGAGACTTCAACCTGAAGACTCAGTGGTGTACAGAAGGAGCATGTGCCTGAAACCATAGTGCCTCTTTTTGAAGGAAATATTTTATTTATAGAGAGAAGCAGAGATTCATGGAGTGTTCATGTTACTAGTTTCTGGAAACTTCTTGTTAATAGGCCTCCAATGTTCAAAAACCTAATTCGAGAAATGGCTACTCTTCCTATTCTTTCCTATTCTTTTGTGAACAAACAAAAAAAGCCAACTCAGTTACTGAGGCATGATTTTTCTGGATAGCCACCTTGAGAATTGAAGAAAATTGAAGACAGAATGTCTCCTCTTTTTCCTCAGCTTATACAATTTTATATTAAGCTGTTTATGTAGATGCCTGGACACTTTGCTGACTCCACAGAAAAAAAATCCTGATGTTTTCTTTCGTGATTGCTTTTCACTGCCACTGTAAGGTCTCTGAGTGGATTCACACCTTGGAGGTGACCTCCTCAGCACATTAACTTGCCAGCCAGACCATTAAATCCTGGGGGAGTAAACAACGGCAGGTCCTAATGGAGGCATTGCTTGTGTTGGCTCTGGATGGTGGTTTCTTCCATTCCCTCTAGCAGGCAAATGATTTTATTTCTGATTTATGTTTATTGAAGAAGAGACATGTTCTGGGAGCCCTCTCTGCATATTAGGGCTTTAAATGTGATTCACTGAATAACCCTGTAAAAAGAAGGCCATGTTTCACCAGGTGATTCAAGACCTCTTTCTCAATACTATTTACGTATTTATCCTGTCTGTATTGTGTTTGACTTAGTAGTGAATGTTGAGTAAGCTAAAATATGCTGCATCTATCTATTTTTAAAATGATGAAATAAGTTTTCTTCTGCATGTATCTTGTGTATCAACTGAACCTTTTTTAGATGATGGTGTCCTCCATGTATGACATCTATGGTACCTTTTCTGGCACTGGTAGGATTTAGACCTGTAAATAAGAAACAGTCCAAGAAGAAACTAAGACTGAATTCACAAATATGCAGCAGTATACAGAAATTTTTCCTTTGGAGGAAAAAAAAAAAGAGGAAAGGTTTGAAAAATTTGGGGGGTTTGGAACCATAAGAAAGGCCAGAGTTTTGCTCATAATCCTTCAGTTGAGGTGTAGGGGATATGCAACTGTTCCTCCATACTCGCCACTGAGGTTCTACTTTGCTTCTTCATGCTTGCACAGTATCTGGAAATCTAGTCCTTTCCCTGCTCGTTTTCCTTTTCTAGTTACATAAACATTTTGTTGGAGGTCTTTGTCCACTCAGACCACATGAGGGCAGGAAGAACCTAATTTCTCTGCCCCAGCACAAGCACCAAATAAATGGATGTGGATTTCTTAGGAAGGCTGTTACCTTGAAGAGTGCTGAAAGCATGCAACTCGGGAGGTGATGAAGGCACTCACTCGTGTCACATTTCTTAGTGCCAGGAGCCTTGAAGTCTTCCATCTTCACAGCTGACTACCTGCTACTTTTGAGCCTTGGTATTTTCACCTCAATAAATGGAACTCGAGACCTCTTGACTTTGTTTTCTAAATGCTTTTAGCACCTCCAGATGGCTTGTGAGTCAGTGAATTCCAGCATGCTGCAAAAATTATCACTTTCAATACAAGTTAAACACGTTTCGACTCTGTAGCTAAGATTTTTATCTAGGCTTTGGAGCAGGCCATTAAAACTTGCCCTCTTCCTAATCATTCTCCTTAAATGAAATACTTCAGCCATAAAGCATGCACGGAAGGGCAGTAATCAAAAGCCTTTCCATAGGTGGATTGAACAGGGACATACTTCTGAGATGTTCAGGTCTAAATTAATTATTCTGTCTTCTGGTCAGGCCAGCTTTGTGATTTGCAGGATCCTGAGCAAGGCAGAAGTGAAGGTGTTTGACAGCAGCTGTGCTGTTCACCTGACTCCCCTGGACTGGGAGGTGTAACAGTACTGTGATTGTGTGTAGACTGAGAAGGGCTTATGCATTAAAGCTACAAACATGTCAAGGGTCATAAGGAACAATAACATCCCCTTATTAGACCATTTGACAGAACTGAAAAAAACAAACATTTGAGCCTTAAAGCCTTCTTTTTAATGAATGAAATGGAGAGAATGAGTAAGTGGATCAATTAAAAGTAAATGTCATTGTCTGCCTCTCCCCTGCCCATCAGCTGAACAGGGTTACTGAACCTTTTTATTTGTTTCCTTATAGTTGTGGACAGACATGCAGGGGATGGACGTGCATCAGGGGAGAAGGCTCACCTTGGTTATTAACCTGTCTCCTGAGGCTGCAGTCAGTACCTGCTCTAGACATAGCTACTGCCTAAGTGCTGCTGAGGACTTGTTTGTAGTATGGAGAAAAAAAAAGGTGGGAATAGGACTAGGATACTGCAAAAATCTCTTAAATAAGATTTTAGTTCTCGAATAGTGATGGTATGCTTGCTGAATGCGCTCTGAGTAGTTCAGCTGCACCAGCCTGTGTCACTTAGGAGACAGGTGTTTTCCAGTTGTGTTCAAGGCCCTGGAAGGTAAGGACAGCACATGTACATCTGAGCCAGCTTTATTCATGGAGCATACCAGTGGTTCAGGTTTGTATCAGTGAGACGAGGAAAATCTGTCTCTAAATTAGCTGCCTTGAAATTGAGAAATAATATTTTGTTGGGAAGAATGCAGGTGTGGAAAGTACGTTTGACTTGATGAATTTATCTAATCTCAGTCTTCAAAAGCACTGGCCTGACCATAAATATGAAAGTAAGTTATTTTTTGAGATAATAGCCAGGAATTCTTTCTAACCACATGAGGTTTTACCATTCCTAAACAGCTAAAAAGCTGAAACTAATCTGAAATACAAAAACTCCATAAAACTGAGCATTCTGCAACACTGGGGTATTGCAGCTAAAAGCCAACCTCTGTGTTTGGGGACAGGCTCAAACCAGCCCTCTGCAGGAATCTTCACAAGTGACTCAGGTGAAGATTGTTTGTCCTCTGTATTCCTGCAAAATAAGTTTAAGACTGTTGTTATGGTACCTGAGTTAATGGTACAGGCGTTTTCTAGATTTAACCCTCCTTACAAACAGCTCCTGTTCACGTCTGATAGCCAGGGAAGGTTTCTGCTGGGGTGGTGCCACCGGCCTGCAGCCACCTCCGCGCCCCGAGGTGGCTCCCCAGCAGCGAGGGTGCCAGCTCAGCTCCCTGTTTCTGCTGTCAGGAGACGGTTACTCTAAACACTGGAGATTGGTGTTTATCCTCGGGGCCAGGACTATCAATTTGTCCAATTTATGTTGGGAAGAGACACTAAAACTGATGCTTACAAGAATTCTGCCTGCACACACTCCCACATAGAAAGTCAAGAAGCAGCCTTGTGTCCCTCGGGCCCTCGCAAGGTGGGCAGTGGAGGTTCGGGGGGTGGCGGGGGCTGGACGGTATGTGCTCTGGCTGGCAAGTCCAAAGTGGCAGTTGGCATGGGGAGGACACATCTGCCACAGCTGGAGACTCTAAGGAGGTGGTGGCAGCAGAAAAGGGTCTATGGGGGAATCGGAGAGATATTTGGGCTCTTTTGTGGGACTCAGGGTGGTGGGAAGGGTGAGACCCTCTGAGACTGAAGTGCTGAGAAACAGCAAATGCTAAATCCGGGTAGCGGTGAGCACCGTGCAGCAAGTTCTAACATCCCAAATGACACTTGATGGGTACGTGTGATGGGGAAAAGTAAAACTAACATGGCCCAGGGACTTAGCAGAGTGGGGGATCCCTTCGCAATAAGATACTGAAATGGCTTTTTAGACATATCACATAGTATTGAGAGTAGAGATCGGTCTGCAGCACTTCTCCAGCCAACCTTTACTGATAGGACTCTGTAGTGGATGACTTTTTGTAGCTGGTTGGGTACCAGTAAGAAAAGGAGGCTGACAGGAGTGGCAAAAAATTCATGTTGCCCTAGAGTGCTACAGAAAGATGCTTTGATGGGGACACTTAGCAGGAAGAAAAGATCCTGACAGCATCACTGTCCTCCTCTTCCCAGCACAATACCTTCAAAATTCAGCAGAAAACATAGGGGAACAGAACAAGCATGTGGCTGCCTCGGTAGCATACATCCACAGAAACCTGGGATGGGCCAGACAGCGCAAAGGCAAGACTGGGTGATTAAAACAGATTTTTAAAAATTTTAAAGCTTCTGGAACTTGATAAGCTAATTTGCAGAAATGTTTTGCATAGAACCTTATTTGAAGCAGGACAATTTCTGGAAGAATAGTTAGAAAAACTTTAGTTAAGGAATCATTTTGATTAAATACCACTTCCCTAGCAAGATGGGTAGGAGGATCGGATGGGTGATGGTGGCAGCGTGACTGAAGCCGGGCAGTGTCCCTGGGCTGAGCACTGGCAGGGTTGTGCAGCCAGCACTGAGCTCAGCCGTGCTGTGGTCTTCCTAACAATCACTGCCCTGGGAGTGGAAGTGGACCCAAATACACAAACATTAACCCTCCAGGCCATAATATATGTAGTGCTGATGGAACTAAGGGGAGGAATGAAGCAAAATCACTTGCCTGGTTTAAGTCTGTTTGATGTACTATCTAATTGTTTTGCTAAAGTAGATGTCTCAGCCTTGTTGATTTAGGAGAAATTGATAATTGAAAACACTAACTCAGTGCATATGTTAATTCTTTTTCCTTGGGAGCAGGGAGAGAATATCCCATAACACTTCTCTATCTGAAATCACAGGATTTCTTGAAGAGCTGCCTTATGCCCGGCCCTCTTGTGTCCAAAAAAAACCCAAAACAAAACAAAAATCTCATAATGGACGAGCTCCATTAATTTGGAGTAGTTTGGCAAAATATGAAGGACTCCATGGAGTACTGGACTAGTTATAATTCCAGATCATTTGTTCTGCCTGTTTGAGAGTTACAACCATCAACAGGTTTGAATTCCATTTCATTCAACAATTTTGTAACCATGGGTAACTGCAGAAATGACGTGGCTCTGAGCTGCAAGGAGGCTGTCAAGGTTGTCAGGTTTTAAAATCAACCTGCTTTGATGGCTCTTCTGGTTTTGCAAAATTTACCTTACAGAGCTTGCTCTGAAAAACCTGTTTAAAAATTATTTTCCTTTTTTTCAGCATTTAAACCAAAAGGAAAATATAAGATGTTCATGGATGCCTTTGTAAAAGACTAGTATGTCTCCAGACATACAAGATCTGGCTTATTCGAATGTTTTCTGCCTAACAGAAAAAATAACTTTGTCCTGAAGCATACTGTGAAGGATGAGATTCAGCACGGACTCTTCCCCCTCTTTCTTCTGTGCGTGCTACAGACAGAATTGGTGGAGCCACTAGCTGTTGGAGGCTCTGAACACTTTTCACTTTGGAAGTGCGAAGGGGATAAATTTGCATGTGGTCGGCAAAGATTTCAGGCTTTGCTGGATTTTTTTTCCTCCTTTCTGAACATTGATACAAAGAAATAACCACTTTTCTTGCAAATTATTTACTTATAGCAACATATGATGATTTCTGAACGTTGTCTAAGAATCCTGCTTGTCCAGACCTGTTTTGTGGATTCAGTGTAGCTCACCAGGTAGCTTGGGGATTGGCTCTGATAAGAAAGTAGCAGGTAGCCCGGGGGTAGGAATTAAAAGGACAACTCACCCTTAGCAGAAGCAAAGCCCTGAATGGGCACTTAGGCAAACTTAAACTTGAACAAAAGGACTCGGAGATGCTGTCTAGGGAGGATGATCTTGCCGATTTAGGAAGGAGACATCTGGACTTTGCTTAACAGCGCATGGCCTGGAAAAAGCGGACACTGTGAAGAAGATCACGTACTTCTCCCCTTGAATAATTATAATAATCACACCTATTCCCCGAACTAATTGTAATAACCCATCCCTTCCTAATGAACATGTACGCTTTGGGGTAATAAATATCTGGCTGCTTGCCAGAGACGGGGTGCAAGCTTTGTGGAGAAATCCCCTTGCACCCTGACCGGAATAAACACACCCGCTTTATAACTCTGTCCGAGTTGTAGAGTTTGTTTCTGCGAGTCAACAGCTGTGGTTGACTTCCATGCTGGGAGGAGGGTGCCCTGTTCACCATCACGGGCCAGCTGACAGCCAAAATCCCATGGGCGTATTTACACCTGACTGATACTGTGCATGAAGAATATAATGTGTTAAATTAATCTAGGCCAAAGGATAAAAGCACTTAATAAAGAATCTCGAAGAAAAATAATTATTTGAAATCTATTAACTCGTTGTTACTCGAGTCAAATGATACCTCCCATTTAAGTCCATCCCTCAAAACTCTCCCCAAAAGTCCTCAAAATCCCTTCAGTTTCACATACAAATACTTGACATTCTTGGTGCAACGGTAAAGACATGACTATAAGCTGTAAATGGTGTTTTGTCTTGAGCACTGCCTTGCAGACCCAAGTCCCTGGAAGTTAGTCTAGGCTACAGAAAGCATCCTCTGGGTGATAAATTTGCTTTCTAAGCCTTAAATTATCACAAACACAAGAAATGTGCTCAGCAACTGTGTTAGATCAGCAGCGACAGAAAAATGACAAGGGCTTGAAAGCTTTTCTCATGCTCACACTACTGGGCTCTATTAAATGCTCATAATTTACTATTCTGTCTGTAATGTCTTTTTTTTTTTTTTCAATAGATGAAAATTTGGTCCCAAAAGTGCCTGCGTGCTTAGAGGTCAGTTGTTTCTAATTAAACATCTCATTGGAGACTGATGGCAGCTTCAGAGACATCTTAGTGCCCATGAAGCCACATGTGGGAGGGTCGGAGCTGGTGGGGAATAAGGACCAAACCCATGACCCCACAAGGTGAAGAGCAAGTGCCATCTTGATGACTGAAGTCAAAGACTAAAGAGAAAGCGTTCCTGCTTCCCCCCTGGCAGTGTGGGTAAGCAAAGCTTTGCAAATCCGGGGAAGGTGAGCACTGTTTTGGAAGGCTAAATTTAGCAGTGATTAAAGGAGCTCTTAATTAACCAAATATTCCCCCTGATTGCCTTTCCAAATTATTCAATAACTGAACAATTATAATGAGCTCAGCAAGTAATTACTATCCATTCCAGGTACTGCCCTCCCCAACTGCAGCCTTTGAAACCACCAGCTGTTAATGTGCCGGGAAATGAAGGCTGTGAAGCATGAGTCAAATAACTGAAAACTGAACAGGAAAAAACCCCACAGGTTGAGGCACTGTAAGGAAACGTGCTCCCTTATGCTGAGTCCGTAGGTGTGTGGTCCCTTCCAGACTGAAGGTTCATCATAAAAATTATTAGTGTGGATTGAAGCTGCAGTGCTGTTTTCATGGGTGCTCTGGCAAAGATACAAAGCTTCCCGGTGGTTATTCTGCCTCAGAAGGCTTTACAAAGCCTCCCTGGGGGCTAATGTGCATCTCTAGAGAGGGAAGCCATGGCCTAACTCATAAACCAGAAAGGAGAAAACAGAGATAAAGCCCAAATCATCTGAGAACACAAGTCCTACAGATATCTGTAGTTGCAGCAGGGAAAAAAAGTTGGATGGTGAATTCGGCCATTTACTGGTCTGAGTGATGCTTAAACAAGAACAACCTCAAGTGCATTAAAGCTTTTGTCCCGTTTTTAACACTGATTCAGAGGCACTTCTTTTCACGGCCCATCAGTGGTATTGCTTTAGCTGCCTGGGGGTGGATGGTGAATCAGATGGAGACAAGAGTAATTATTGTTGGCTTGATTGGAAAAAAACCCACCACAACACCACCAAAAGCAAAGACAAGCCTATGAACTCAAACGGCTTAATCCTTTAAAACTGCAAAGCTGCAAAAACAGATGTACCAGCTCAGATGAGGGGACAGAGGAGGTTTAGGCTGGAGCAGCAGTAAGGGAAACGCTTGTCAAATTATACCTCTAGCTATGCAGATGTAACTTCTCTGATGTAGCTGAAGGATTTGCTTATAGCAATCATGCTTGCGGAAACATGCCTGCTCTGTGATTAGGTTCGGGAAATCAATAAAGCCTTCTGCTTTCTCTGGGGCCAACCTGGAAAAACAGATTTGGAATTCAAGAGGTATGAAATTTCCCCAGAGCCTCAAAATGGGATGTTACAGTCTGACGGTGGTGTGTTTAGCTACGGAGCAAAGCCAGGGTAGAAGCAGAGTCCTTGGGAGAGGCTGCAACTTGTTGCCGAGAAGGAAACAAAAGAAAGGACAGAACATGCAGAGATGGGGGGGGGGGGGGGAAAAAAAAAAGAGAACAGCAAAGGCAGCAACATGCTAAAACCAAAAGCATATTTCTACTGCACAAAGAAGCTAAACAGTCGCGTTTGATCCATGATCTTTCCATAAAAGCTCTCTTCAGTGTGGGCAGGAGGTTCATCTATGGAGCACGATGGGAATGCACAGTCGTCAGGCAGGCCCCGGGATGAAGTCTGTAACTATACATAGACCCTCCACAGACTGAGCCTGAAACACATGCCTGAGTCTTGGAGATAAACATTTACTGAAGAAGGTGACAGAAGACAAAAATGCCTATTAAGATGCTGCTTTGATGCTTTTTTTGAGATCTAGGCTACTGTGCTCGTGCCAGCAAGCCTCTCTGTTCCTTCCCGTGCCCTGACGCTCTCGGGGCAGCACAGACGTCCCGCTCCTGTCGCCCCGCGCTGCCTCGGCGACTCCTCACCCGGCCCCGGGTGCTGGAGCGGCGTTCGCAGGCTCCCGCACCGCTTTCCCCATGAGCACAGCAGGCACGGCAAGGAGAGAGGGCACCTGTGAGGAAGTCGAGCTGGGACTTGGCTGCGTGTTGAACGGGGCACGTGGCTGTCAGATCAAATGCTGGTTCTGCACCGCGATCCTGACAGGAGGCGAGAGGTCAAGAAACCGCGAAGCTGCCAGGGCCTGGGCACGTGCCCTCCCCTGGAGCCCCTCGGGGTGCCCATCTCTTCCCTGTAGTATTTCCACACCAGGTGTAAAGGCTCATTATTAGAGGTAGCATGAAGCCGATGCAGGATGGCGTTCTTAAGCCTCCTTTCAGCCTAAAGCAATTTCTCTGTGCTCTCATTCAGATTAATGAGTAATTCAGTGTGACACATTCACTATTTCATATTTGTATTGTGCAGGTAGTGTAGTTGTCGCAGCCCTTCTCCCCCCACGGGAGGCCCCTCTTGTCCTGCTTCCACAGGGCCCCTCTGGGGCTATGAACATGAGGACTAGACTCAGGGGGGGGACAGCACAGTTTCCAGAGTCCATGAAGTTATAGGTATAAAGGTTTTTCTTGTCTTTTATTAGACTAAACCCAAGACTTCTTACAGGAATTTTTCTGAATAACACTCTGAATACCCAGGGCACACAATGCCTGGTGGAGAAAATGCTCATATGGATGGATGCAAAAGACTTTTTAAGCGATGCTTTGGCTCTGTCCTCATCCCTCCACTGTGGGCCCCCCCATTTAAACCAGATCAGCAAGGAGCTTCTCCCCTAACACTGGGCACCATAGGCTGTGGAGCTTCACTTTCTCATCCTGCCTAAGAGAAGCTGCTGTAAAGATCAAAATGTTTGCCATTATAAACTCGCCTTTTATTAAAACAAACAAACAAATGGAAACAGCCGAGCAAAGTTACTCGGTTGCTATTTCCTCTGCTTCTGTTGCTGGGAATTACTCGTGCTGTGCCTCAGGCAGGCGGAGGTTCCTCGACAGATTTAATCACTCTAAAAAGATGCCAACAACAAAATGACAGGGAAGCTCTGCTGTGTTTAGAAATGGGTGATGAGCGTTGGGATAATTCTGTCTGTTCAGGCTCCTCTGCACCAAACCCTGCCGTTAGAGCAGGCTGGGGCACAGGCTCTGCCGGGGAGCAATGTGTTGCCTTTATCTCCACTGACCCTAACGCTCCCAATCTATAAAGTGGGGAAGCAGAGGCTCCCAGGAGGTAAAGAAGAAAGATTCTGCTTCCCTACCCTATCTCCTGCTATCATTTCTCACCCGAGGAGGGGCTTTAGAGAGGGCACTGATGCACTGAAATGATGTCTTGATCAGGAGACTCCTTTCAGCCGTGCTCCCAGCGAAGCCAGCCGAGCACAGCTGCCATTGCTGTGGGGTAAATGATCATCTCCACAGACCCGCTGCTGTTCATCAAAAATGATGAAGTTCTGTACACAAACATTTCCCCGTTCAACCATTAATAGCTAACCTGAACCCTAACGAATCCCTACAAGGAGAGCTTTTCCCTTCTCATCCAAGGATCTCAAAACATTTCAGGCACATCAGTGACGTCTTAAAACACTTGTGCAGACGATGGAAATAGCGTCACTGTTTTCTAGGCAGTTAATGAACAGTGGCACAAGAATAAGTGTCTTCCCTGAGGTCACAGTGCAAGTCAGTGGTGATTTTCTACAAGAAGCTTCTGACCTCCCCCCATTTCAGATAATTTCTCTCTTCAGCTCCGTATGGTGAGTGCTGCCCCGATAGTCATCTTCAACACCAAAACCCTTGTAAATCTCTTCTGGATTTTATTAGCTAATTTTGCTCTAAGCCTGCCCAGGTTACTTATCAACAGCACTAGTGCTTTCAGGATGAATAGCCTGTGCATCCCCACCAGCAGATGATGTGAAGGAAGATAAATATATACACTTGAGTGGGATCAGATAAGTGCTGCTACCATGAGGCATGATGCAGGTGGGTGCTGCAGACTTCCCATGTTGTCCTGATACCGCTCCCTCATCTGAACAATGCCCAGGGGCAAAAAGCTTCTTTCAAAATGTTCTGGTGAGAGGTAACTAAGGTTCCAGCTGATTTTATAATAATGCCATTCCTGTAAGATATTCCCTTCTACAGTGTTAAATGAAAGCAAAAAAACCTGTTACAAAGAAAAAGCAGAAACTCAATTTAAATCCGTGGGGATACTGGGATTTTGAGTAGTGTAATGCTGGGAGCTGGCTGTCAGCCCAGGCTCCCCCAAGTGAGGATATTGCAGGAGCTCAGCACAGGAGCTGGTACTGCCTACTGCTGTGCACGGCTTCTCTGTCAGGACCTGCATGTCCCTGAAGGTAAGTGTCCTCTCTCTGTGTGTCCTCAAGAGTGCCACTGTCTCTCCCTTCTTAGCATTACATTACACTTAATTTACCTTCTCCATTCTTGCAAGAGTCAGCCTTGTGGTGCTCAGATGTCAGGCTGATATTTAAAAAAAAAAAAAAAGGCATAGAAGTGTTGTGAATTTGACAGACGTCTCTGGTGAGGCTTGCAGGAGCATATATATGAAGTGGTAACTGTCTCCAAAAGGCTGTGTTTATGGACACACAGCATTTAGCTTCAGGAATCTCCCTTGCTTTGTTTGGATGAAATCATGTTTGGTTTTAGTTAAGAATTCAGGAGCTGAATTCAAGATCCTAACGGGAAGGCACAAGGAAGGGCTAATGACATCTCAGAGAGACACTGGCCTAAACGAGCTGAAACAAATTTAGCAGATTTGACTCCTCCAGTATTAGCACTGCTTTGGTTTTATAACTGTATCCTCTGCCAAGCACAGCTAAAATTGATGGATGGTTTGATTTTGCACAAACTTATTTACTACTTTCCCTCCAGATATCTTGATGGAGAGGTTTGGGTGGGAACTCCTGCAATACTGAAGTTAAGTCTTCTCTAATATATTCAGCAAATGCTTCTTAACTCTTCAACTTGTTTCTCACTGTAGAAGCATTCCTAGCGTTTACAAAAATGTTTCACTGAAATTAAAATTTAAGTTATAAATGGAGAGAACCAGAAGAAATGCCAGAAGAATCCTTCAGGATTAATTTCTCCCTTTCCTCTTTTAATTGTCCCTTTCTTGCATGAGGAAAAAAGGAAAATATTGCAGCAATTTTGCTTTGGTATATCCCATTGGCAACTTTTTCTTTGGGGACAAGATGGCTCTAGTTGGGACCACAGATCACAAAGCTCAGTTCTGACCATTTGAAACCTGCCGAGATGAAGTTAAGTCTCCTCCAAAGGTGACATTCTCCACACTAGAACCTGGGTGTGGGCAGAAAGTGGGATTCCTGAGCAGAAATATTTACACTTTAAAAAAAACCCCTTTTAATGTATGTCCCATTTAGGGTTTTAATATATTTCAGTAATTTCTTTCAATGTTGTGTATCTGACAGAAGCTTGTTGCATCCCAGGTTTGGCTGAGCGAGCTGGCAGTGAGCTCCTCTCTCTGCTTTCACAAAAGTCAACCTGGGCCATCCAACCCCCCCCATACTTTGCTCCCAACTGACACATCCTTTCTCTGCTATGTTTTAGATACATTCCCAAACAAGGACAAAAAAAGCTTGTATAGTAACAATAACTTCAAGGGTACTTATATCCTGTGAAGCTGCAGCTACTATTTTGAAGACAAAGCAATATATTTCTTATAAGCCACAGCAATTAACTCCACGGCTCTTCTATTTTCAAAAAAAACCTTGAAACTAATAGCAACAACCAATATTATAAAGAAAAAAAACCCAAACCAGCTGGGCTAAACTGTTGTTAGTCACCGGCTCTGGGTGCTTCCGTGGGTGCTGGCAGTGAGGATGCTGTGCAAAATGACAGGAATAAAGTTAGTCTGGGGTTGGCATAGAAAGAAATGTGGGAGGGGAAAGTTAGCACTTGGAAGTAGGCTGTCTCTTCACAACAGACCTTTCCCCCTTCAGATGTTGTAGTAACATTGTACTTTAAAGAAATTAAATGCTATTATATAGGCAAGCTGTGCTCTAACTCTCTGCAACCACTATGTTTTAAAGTCTAAAATAAACCCCAGTATTTCTTCCCGAGACCTCAGGATGGAAGATGCTGCTGCCACCAGAGGGACTCAGAAATACGACGGTAGGAGCATTTCTGCATCCTGAAGCGGCCAAACTTCCCGGCGAAGGCATCTGACTCTCAGGGGCTGCCTTCGGGATTTCTCAGGTGCTGTGTTATGCGATCCCACGGCTCGGGGGCTGGCATGGATGTGACATTTATGCACTTTCTCCTCTCATCATGCAGACAGGGGAACAGCCTATGTACTTGGTTATCCTGCCTGTGCTCCTCGGTTAAATGCAACTGGGTAATAATACTTCGTGAGGTACAAAGTGCTCATAAAACCACCTCTATTTCACTGGCTTCCCCGGTATTCAATCATTCACTAAGCACCAAGAATTACTGCTAAAATAGGAGTTAAAATGTTAATGATTTGCTCACACTCCTGATTCAATTGGAACATGGGGCTTTTGAGCACTTACTGCAAATTTGATTTCAAAGAGTGAGGAGAAAGATGATTAAAAAAATGTGTGATTCAAGGTGAAGTCTTCAAAAATTCAGTAATGTTCAAATGGATTCTCCTGTGTCTGGGGGAAGCAACCATTCTCACTTGTCCCACAAATACCCAGCACTTTCTCCTTTCAAGCGAAAAGAGGAAAAATTGCCATTGCTGCTGTAGCTACTACCTTAGATTAAAGGAAGGAAAGAGCACGCCGGATAAAACTGCATTTCTTTCACAGTCTGGGTTGGTTTGTTGGTTTTGGTTTTGGTTTTTTTTTGGTCATAAAAGCGTAAGCCCTAAAGGGTGTTGGAAAAGATTCTCTAGTGATTAAACTATTTTCTTTCCTGTAAAGCATGTATGAAATTTTGCAGTGACAACCTCTGCCCCAATAACAAAAATACTGTTGCCTTCCCCAAAATTACCATTTTCCGTTTTACTAAAGAATTAGCTGTGTCACTAATCCTGCAGCAAAATTTTATTTATAATAAAAGAACCCAACTAAAAGCCACAGGATTACAATGATTTGGGTATGATAAACGATCCCAGGGTACACATAGCTTGCCTTCTTGGAATGTAGGAGAATAGCCAAAGTAAAATTGTTTTCAAGGAAATCACATTTTGCTCAGTTACAGCCCGACTCACTTTCCTGTTGCTACTTCAGTCCTGGCCTGAGATGCTTCAGATCTACCGTAAGTGGCAGGATATGTAGAGTTTGCAAACTCCCATCATCTGGATTCTGGTTTATCTCAATTTTCATACACTTTTGCAGCCTCTGTGGTTGTGGAGAAAAGATGTGGCTTTAATCACATGATTTTGGGAGTTCTGCTTCATTCTTTTTAGCACTGGGGACAGGTGATACCTCGCCCTCTCACAGAAAATAGCCAGAGCTGCTTTACAGCAGTTTTGCATGTCCTGCATGGACTGCAGAGAGATGTGCTTATGAATACCGAGATCCCACCAAACCAAAACCAACACCCTTCCCAACATATTCTGGGTCAGCTGCAGGCAAAGCTACCCTGTATGGGTAACTTAAAGGTTGTGTCAGCCCCGGACAGGACTTGTGCTATAGACAGGCTGCAGCAATCCCCTTCCAAAGCTAACTACCAGGTTCATTTGCTTTTGTTGTTGAAGGGAGATATATGAAGGCTGTCTCCTCATTTCCAAAACATGAGCACACCCAGAAGAGTCGAGGCTTGCCCAATTATAGACGCGAGGAACTTGGTTAAGACATCTGCTCTTGCAGGATATTTATGAAGTAGGTCAAACCTTCTGACTTTTGGCAGTTTACCTGGTCCAATGGGACAATAAGAGGGATGTTTATGTAATTCATCTTTTAAACTGAGCTCTGATCCCTGGGAGGATGAGAGGCTCCTGAGGAGCCATGTTTGCACAGGTCTGCACCATGTCAGCTTCCTGCGCTGCTGAAGAGCCGTCATTCACCATGCACAGCAGCATCTTCTGGTGTGTTAAACAGGCTCTGCCCCAGTAATATGCTTTGTGGGTGTCATCAAACCGACTGGTTCTCTCCTTAGGGTAACCTCGTATGGGCTTACCAGAGCCTGATGGGAGAGAGGAGCAGTGCTGGGATGGGACTGTATGAACCACAGGCTGGCTGAAAAACCTGAGGAGTGACAAATGTCCAATATTTCACACTTCATCTGGATGCTCCTCTATCAACCCTTTGATGTTTAATGCTCTGAAGATGCAGCACAGAAAGCACATCTCCCCCACCATTCGTGACATTAAGCAGAGCAGCAGAATCCCTTCTGGGGACTGATGGGGTGTCTCAGGAAGCGCACTCCAAATCAAACCCTTCTGTTTGCTTATTCCCACATTAGGTAATGAGTGTAGATCTCATTTGCTCTCCATTTTCATCCCCTTTTTTCTAGGCACAATGCCTTCTCAGCTTCCCCTTCTTATTAATCACTATGTTTTTAGACTGGCTTTAGATGTTTTAATGTTTGGGGTTTTTTTTTAATGCAGAAAGTGTATTCCCTAATACTCTTTTTGATACTTATACAGGTCTTTCATCATCTGCTTCCCCTTACATACCTGTTGATAGATACACACTATGCCTTGCAACTATTTCAGATGTGGTAATCATCCATCCTATAGCAGCCTCGTAACACCGTGGGGTGTAACTGGCCTTCCAAGGACCTTCTGTTTGGAAATCAAGACACACCAGCACTGTGTCAAAATCAGGATCCAAACCAGGGTGAGTTTTTCTTTCTATAGCCATAAGGAAATACTTTTTTTTTTTTTTTTTTTTTTTTTTTTTTTTTTTTTTTTCCTCAGAGGCGGGCAAATGGCATGTGCAACACCTGGAAGGGATGCAGCCCTGCTTGCTCTGCCAGGGTGCCTGTCTGGCTGCACCATTATGCTCCCCAAGAGCAGGATGGCACAGCACACCTTGCAGATGACGCATGAACTCCAGCCTTCCCACACCACCTTTTGAGTTATCATTGCTATTTTTATATAGGAGTGACTTCCAGCCTCGGAAATGGGAAGCAAAGGAAAAGTAAAACAATGACTTCAGAATTAATAATTTAAAAAAAAAATTAATTCCTGAAAAGTTGTTTCTAAAACCTGTTGAAGCTCACTGTCCATGCCAATTCCCAACATGAACTGTGTGTTGGTCCCCTATGCATAATGGGCAGCGTTAGGTCTATTTATAATGCTCAGCTTGGTAGCCTACACAACACTGGTACATGACAAAGTGATCACCAGTGTTTTGAAGACAGACCTGTCATTTAGAGTAATACCAGCAAGGCGAGTTACTTATTCCCCTCTCCCTGAAAAGCACCCCAACAACTGCATCTGTCAGATGACTGCCTCACTCCCGGCACAGGAACCTGCTTCCCCGGTCTTCATCCAACATGTGCCCTGAAGAGTTTATTTTTCTGCTGTTGAGTGCATAAAATCCAGGGTGTTGCTGTGCTGTGTTTTCTGCTCCCAATCCTTGGCTGCAGTGTTGGCACTCCATGTCTCTGCTTTAACACAAACATACCCTAAAGTTTGGTGTGTGACACGAGAGGATCCTCAAGGACACCCTGTTAGGAACCCCTAACAGTGCAGGGCTGGAGTGGGGCTCCTCTCAAACAGATGGGGCCAGAGTGTGCCATACAAAAGTGAAACGGCTGTTCCTTCTGCCTGCTGTGTCAGAAGTCCCTGGGCATCACCAGCTGCTGGCAATCGTTTATGCAACTTATAAGTTAATAATAAATTGCATCGTTAATGCAACTTATCCCCAGAGTCTGTCCCAGACCAGGAAAGAGGAATATTGAACTCAACTTCATCCCCACATGCAAGAGCTCTGCAGAGGCTGGGAACGGCAGCCTCTCCCCGGGTGAATACACCCCCCTGAGCTAGGTGAAGAGACCATGAGAGGGGAAACCTGATGATGGTCCACTTTGCAATCATCATTTATTTTAGAAACTGAGGTTTTACAATTGTTTAGTTGCTTACAGGCATCTCTAGTATCTGTGGTGAAGGTTTACTACAAGACACCAAATGGGGAGAAAATGAGAAGAATACATTGAGACAAAATGCTTTTGATGAAATGTCATAAATAAATTAGAACCTTTTATGATGAGTCTCATGATATAGGATTCAGTCATTTTTCTTAGAGCCTCAGGTCTTTGAGTGATAGGGTTCTAGAACATTTTTTTTTTCTTTCTTTACAAGGTAAATTTTCAGTTTTTCAAGCCCTGTTGACTGTTGAGAAAGGGACCAACTTAAAAAAACCAATCAGTGGCACATTCAAACTACCTCAGGTAGAAACCTTAAAAGAACTACAAGCTTTTTTTAGATAATCCTGTGGTTTCTGACAGCTTACCTTGTGGTTTTTGAATGCTTGGAGTTTGAAGTGCTGCTGCAATGAATTTTAAAATAGAGACTTTAAGCTTGATGAAACTGTAGTGCACTGTAATGTAACAGGAAATAGAAAAAGGGACTTAAATGTCTCTTTACGAACACTAGGAACAGATAACGGTAATATATAGGGCAAACCCGAGGTTTGCAGCTAAATTAAGCAGTACCAGGGCAATTTCAGATTTTTACAGATTTAACCCAGCTGTAGCCTGAGGATAAGCACTGAGAAACCACACAGAGAAACGATGCAGAGCTGGAGCTGGGCAAAACTCAGCAAACCGTGAAAAGAGTGTGCGGCAGAACTGAACAAAGTATCCATCTCATCTTCTGCACCCAAAACCCCGAAGGATTTGTCCTGGCTGGCTGCTGGCTCCTGGCAGGAGCCCACCGACAGCCCTAAGCCGGACAGAAATTCAAACGCATCTCACAGAGTACTTGGGTTCACACAACTTCTTGTCCCTAACTAGAGTGACCACCAGAAATGAGTTTTTAGGACCCTGCAGGGCTAAGGGGTCCCAAAGCCCTACCTTGGCCAGACGCTCTTCTGGTCCTGGTGTCTCTGGAGCGCCTCCTCTTCCTCACTTGTCCTTCAGCGTGGCCATGCCCAGGGCCTCTGAGCTGTAGTCGTACTGGTTGCTGGAGGACGTGGACCGTCCCCAGGAGCACTGCAGGTTGGAGCCCCTCTTTCGAAAGGAGGATGTGAACCTGTAGAAGTTGCGGTGCCTGTTGCGCAGGTATTCCCGGTAGTTTTTGGTGAGCAGGGTGTAGAGGAAGGGGTTGATGCAGCTGTTGCTGTAGGTCAGGCAGGTCACCAGGTAGTTAATGCACTTTTGGGTTTGGGTGGTGAGCTGCAGGGGGCTGCTGTAGAGTCGCACCAGCTGCCAGATCCAGAACGGCAGGAAGCAGGCCCAGAAGACCAGCACGATGCTGAAAATCATGATGAGGACCTTCTGCCGGGGGGATCTCTTGCTCTTCTCCTTGTGGGGGGGGTTCCTCTGGGACTCCAGGTAGGTCCGGGCCAGGCGTGTGTAGAGGCAGCCAATGATGATTCCTGGGGCCATGATGCTGGTGCTGAAGAGCACCGTCAGGTAGGTCCGGTAGGCGTCCGTGCCCCAGGTGGGTGCACATATCCGCTTCACCTTGCCCTCGATCTTGACCCCGTCGGTCAGGGTGACCATCAGCATCATGGGCAGCGTAAGGAGCAGCGAGACCGACCAGACGGCCCCCGCCGTGACCTTCCGGTAGCCTTGCGACCGCTTCAGGGTGTCCAGGGGCCGGGTGATGGCCAGGTAGCGCTCCGTGCACATGAGGGTGAGGGTGAAGATGCTGGCGTGCATGGTGAGCAGGTCCAGGCTGAACAGGATGCGGCACCCCAGGTCCCCGAAGTACCAGTCCTGGGCCAGGTAGGTGCAGACGATGAAGGGGATGGTGGAGAGGTAGAGCAGGTCGGCCAGGGCCAGGCTGACGATGGAGCTGTACATGGGGGCAGCGCACCGCGCCGAGTGGCACATCACCACCAGCGTGTACACGTTGCCCGCCACCCCGGCCACGTACATCACCGACAGCACCGTCCCGAAGGCCGAGGGGATGAGCAGGGGGCCGCCCCCGGGGGGGCCGCCG